>NW_021680344.1:3797221-3816288 GCF_001412515.2 Diachasma alloeum
AAAATGCGGGTGGCGAGCGTCTCCTGAAATTTTCTACAGAAAAATTGGATTAGGGGAACTTTTCTGCAACCCCTCCAATTTCATTGCGCTGGAGGCATCGATTGAAATTATTGAACAGAGGAAAAATTATCTGAGAAAGATTTAATGATCAAAACTATAGATGAAACCTGCCAATGAGGAAATGACTAAAGAAACTAGTTTCTGAAAACTGGTTTTTCTTACGACTGTCGCCATATTTTTCATAGATAATGTCTTTGTCCCGGTGGCTTGGCGCAGTGAGTAAGTTCGTTGCCTCAGATGCGAAACGTTCCGAGTTCAAATCCCGGCCGGGTAGAATGGTGCGATCTAACCATTTAAAGTCTTGATCATCATCGCAGTATACGCATCATCCTAACCGGATGGAAGCGATGTAAAATAACGATAAAAAAAAAATAGATAATGTCTATAATATTCTACAGCTATTGAAAAAAATTCCAACTGGCTGTACCTCACAGTTTCGGAGATGATAATTGATGAAAATGGTTCTTACGATGTTTTTAAGAAAAAAACATTAAGAAAAAAATAATTGATTTTCAATTTATAAATTTAATTTTTTTTTTAAATTAAATTTGGAATATAGTAATTTTTTAGTATAATTTTATAGTAAATAGTTTCTGCGATATTCAACTCTAAAAAAATGGAAATTTCGTGAAATCATTTCTTATTTGATTCAAACAGTTGTTGTTAACTTATGAGAATGCAATCAATTAAGTTATTTAGAATTTTTTCAGGAAATCCATAGGGACTAACTTTTGGGTGCTATTCTCTTGGGATATCCCTTAAACATGAACTTTAGACATTCTAGGTGTCTAACTCGAGGAACTTCCGTTTCAACCTTATGATGTCTCACTTGATGTCTGAAATTCGGTGACTTGTACTTCAAGACATTACGAAAATTTCTTGTCTGTCAAATGTCTTGTCTTCAGACAGAAAAAACCTATTCATTACAAGGCGTTCTGAAGACCCTACAAAATTCTATAAAATTCATTGACCCTTTGACCCCAATAATCCTCTCATCGAAGAATTTCAGGAAAAGTCAATTAATGACAAAGTTTTCTTCATTACCCTCTCCTTCAATTCCACCGAAGTATAACTCCCCAGTAACAGGTTGAACTCATCCGTAACGAAGCCAACAAGAGCCACTACATAACCAACTTGATCGTGTCCATGAATCTACCCCAATGGTATCAGGGATCAAGGGAAACCTTGGAATCCGAGTCGAGAATAATTCTAAGCTGTCGTGCCAACAACCACCGAGATAACATTGTTGGCTAAATTAGTCGCCACCCCACGATGGCCAAGTGCCCTCAGTCCGACAACCACGTGTTACCCAGGGTCATTAGTCCACCAACTCCACGACATTCCTCGGACGAAGTTTTTTTTCCCGAAAAAAAAAAAGGATTGTTTTGCTTGTGAAAGGGGCACAGGTGTCAGCATAACTGAGAGGATGAACCCCGGGTTTATTCTTGGTGGATTATGATAGCCGGAAAACAACATAACAAGTGCTCGTGGCATATACTGGAGCAGTGGAAACTTTTGCCCGGAAAACTAGTGCTGTTGGACTCCGGGAAGGGGGACACAAGGTTGTCCGCTTATAGGAAGTCTGTTTGGGACGTCATCTCAAGAGCTTTCCGGAATCTCAACTAGCCGCTTGCAAATTCCAGAGGCGGCTGTCGGGTCCTCGTGATCATACCGAGTTATGGACGCGTGGATATATCAGTGGAGCGATGAGCATCGTCCGTCGGCTGATGGCGGTGGCGGCGAGAGGGGGAGATCTGGTGGCTTCGGTTCATGTTCACTTTGCGGTTGGGGGCGATGAAGCGGCGTTGTTTTAATTTTTTGTTGGGTTCGGGGTGGGGGAGGGCGACGGCGAGTTGCGTGACGAACCAATCACCTTGGATCTGTGCGACGGATAAGTGCACTCTTGCGCGGGGGATAATCCGCACCGGGCGACACGCAACTGATGCAGACGAATCGATCTGGGATGAAAATAAAGTTGATTGGTAGAACAGGTTGAGGAGAATTGCAAAATATGGATTTTAGCGAAATTTTGTATGGATCTGCAGGAGAATAACTAGTGTCTGAAATACAGACACTTTTGTCTCCTTTTGAAAAATTCAAATGATTTTTACTGTCTCAAACTGACCCTCGATCACTCGTGCTCGGCCGCCAGCCTTCATCCGCCGTGCGGTTAACGCAGCGCCGCTGGGTTAAACCGAGCGCGCTGTTGCCACCCTGGCGCTTACCGCTGTGCGGGTATTCCAAGTGGCACTGAAGGTAGCAACATTGTCGCTCCAGGGATCGACAACGACTCACTCGCACCGGGCGGCGCAGCACCGCTTTCCTGTCCGTTCGACGTTCCTCTTTTTTTTTAGCTTAACAAATTTCCCGAGAAGAAAATACACAACGTCAACGCTTAATAAAGGGATTGAATTAGGAACTTGAATTTTTTTCAGAATTTTTAAGCATCAAGAAACACGCTAAAATATTAAAAAATGAAAACGGGCGGCGCCGCGCTAATTGAAAAATCAAATATTCCATTGATTTTCTGTTCAAATGATCAAGAAAACAATAAAATACTTGATTTTTCAGTTCAACTATTCCGTAAAAATTCGTAAAAATCACAAAAATCCAGGGAAAAATTGAAAAATAATGTCATTTGTTTTCTAAATACTCATGTTTCATTAAAAATTCATTCGAGTTGTAAAATATACGTCTCACTGCCACTGAAAACTCACGAATTTCCTTGAATTCTACCTAAAACTTGGAATTTCATAGCCATTTGCCCTTAAATCAGACATTGTCCACCAAATTTCGGAAAATTTTTAACAGTGCAGCAGAGCTGTACGTAGATGGATCTCTGCTTTTACCCAGCGCGCCAAAGCTCGCCCTCCCACTAGCGCGTGCTTTCCCCCGAGAAATTCCTGATCTATGGATTCTAAAGCGTCAAAGTATGCCGGTGAATTTCCCCAGGCCATGGGCACGATGAGAGAATTCGCAGAGTGCCTCCTCAACCCTGTGAATTTTCATCTCATTTGAATCTTCAATAGGCACCCCCTGGTACACCCATCCTGATAAATTCAACTAAAGTCAATTCAAACCCGACCTATCAGAGAACAGACGGGCGAATTGATTCTCACCGGCAGTTCGTTACTCCCCCCTTTCGACGAAAATTCTCCTCAACCAAGAAGAACAAACAGAATTATTTACAATCTGAAAGTCAAATTGCGCGATATTCCGTGCAAAGTGAAGGTCCGGTAAGTGACATTGGCGCCAACAAGTCGTCGCTTAATCCTAGGGGAGGATCGAGTGCAAACGTAGAAGGAAAAAAAAAAGAAATATCTGATTGCGTGCTGAAGCATGGAAAGAAGAGGATAGTGCGTGAAAAGTGGAAAGAAACGGGGGGTGATTTCAAGAGCTCAAGGGAAAAAGTAATAGTGAACAAGAGTGGCAGGCGGCGAGGAATGAACACGTCAGTTTCATACGGAGGGGCTCCCTCCCGCCGTCATGTATGTGCGTTTTCTCTGTTGCATGTCAAAGAGGGAGGAGGAAGGCGACTCGAGAGGTCGCCCAGACAGAAAAACTGTTAACGCAGACGGTTTATTTTAAAGTGAACGTGTTCAAAAACATCAAGGCGCAGGTTTCATTGTTGTGATGAGAAAGTCGGGTGTTGCGACTGTTGTTTTTAGCTCAGTCACTTTTATGGAGCTGATGATTTTTTCAATTTAATCTTCATGAGATCAACTACGCACGCGCCTCTCATCTGCTCACGTAGTGGCGCTTCAGTTTCAGTCTTACGCTTACGCTTATTCGAGATTTTCGAGATCGATTTCTTTTCTCCTTTTTACGATAGGATGAGTTGTTTGACCTTCAAAATCCTTATGTCAGAAGTATAAAATCCCTGGAAATTTCCATTAATTGATAGTTCCGCGGGAATTTCAAAGAATTTTATTTTTGAATGAAGGGGGCTTCGCCCTCCGGTTGCTTCGCTCACGTACTCCGAGGTCGCTCCGCCTCCTCGCTCGCTTCGCTCATGCCCCCCGCCCCCCTCCCGAATCTTCTCGGATATGGTTAGGCGTTCGTGTTATGTAGAAAAAAAAAATTGATAGAATGATTTATCTCCTTTGAAAAATTGAGATTTTTATTGTTTACAAAAAATCTCCTGAATTTTTGAACCTCCCTTGTTTTTACTCTATAGAGAGAAGAGAAATTAACACCTTCATGACATAAAAAACAATAAAAACTGTAAATTTCCGTTCAACTATCTCGTAATTTCATTTATTTTCTGCAACAGTGTAGTATAAACTGACCCTTTCACATTCCAACCTCTACCGTCAATTTCCCAACACCTAGCGACCCCTCAAAATGTAATTTTCCCAGAATATATTTTATTGCAGAGACATTCCCACTTGGGTGCCCTTAAACGTAGAATGGAAAAAGAAGAAATCTGTCCGTCAGACATTCGTTATAGGTTTTTTCCTTGCCCATTCCTCCCTCCACTCCTTGAAACAAGATCAACACACCCCAAGAGACCCTCCATCCCCCGTTTTTTTTTATTATTTTCTTTCCTCTTTACCCCACGTTACAATCAAATGGCCAAACGTCAACCAAGGTAGTTTTCCACGATAGCACCCTCGAATACGAATGTGCCCTCGTCCCCATATTTCTTCACTGCCACAATTCACCCTCCGGGGGGTTTTTCGAGGGGTGACAAATTAGGTCAGTGGACGATTCACCGGGACACCTCGGCTCCGTACTCTTTCATACCCATGTGCAGAAACGTGACTCCGCACGGGGGACAGTTGCAAGAAAAAAAGGAAAAGGAAAACATTGAGGAAAATATAAAGAAGCAAAAGGTTGATTCTTGGATTTAAGCGGAGGGTTTAAACTCCGTGATTCGGGTTCAAAGTTTCCGCCCTCATTTCAGACGTTACGACCGGTATTTTACACTCTCGTGGCACGTTCCAAGGTCTTTGAAGACTGGTCACTTTTTTCTTGGGGGTGTTTTTTTTTACCCGGGGATTTCTTTTTTTGCAAAGGGACCGAGTGGTTTTATGGGCGCTGTGATGAAATCAGAAAACTCGGGTTTATTGCTATTTGATTGCTCTACCAACATTTAGACGTTGACAGTGTGGATACATTTCAGAGTGACCTGAAGGACTAATGCGCGGGGGAATGGTGGGGGAAAATTATTTAGGAAATTTCGGGAAAGTCCGCCGTGCGAAGAGCAATCGTGCACTTTTTGAAAATTTTCATTGAATTTTAGGTATAATGAAATTTCAAAGAATTTCGTCAGTGAAAATTGAAAATATTTTTTTTTTCGTTTTTTTTTTTTCCATATAAAAACAAGACCAAAATTATCAGTGAAATAAATTAGCTCTTTTCATGCAAAACACCCAGAATATCTAGAATGCATCTCCCAATGTCTTAATTTCAGGCACTAAAAATGATTTAAGGATATCCAAGGACTGTAGCTATTTTTTCTCTAGTGAAATGCTTTAATCCTTTTGCAGTCGAACGTCAGAGCTTTCATTTGAACCCCATTTGACCCTAAGTTTTCGGATAATTTACAATGATTTTATTACTTAAATTTTCAGATCTAAATTTGAATCTCGATATTAAATCGTTAGAAAACATTTTGAAAATCTGAAAGAAATTAAAAACTTTACTTTTGAAAGAAGATTGATGAAATTATTTAAAAATTGCAATTTTTTAAAATTCCGGGAATTTTCTATGAATAATTTAGGAACAATCAACTTTCCACCATAAAAATCATTTGTTCTTAATTGAAATTAAACAATTTCAATTATTTGTTTATGAACAACGAATGTTTAAAAAAATAATAATTCTCTCCAAATTTCCGATGTTTTTCAAATTTTTCTCACGCAATTTAATTGACAAATTTAATTATTGAAAATTGTTGAATTCATAGTGTGGTCTGTAGGATATCCTTAATGTGGGTTTTAATTTCATGAAAATTTTGCCACTATAATTAAAAAAAATTGAATATGAAATACTTGTCCCCCATAAACTCAAACGTTGTTGGTCCTGCGGAGAGAATAACCGGCGATCATCGCATATCATCAAATCGTTATCAATCAAACTGATCCAATTCCGATGGATTCAACCCCCGATGACGTCGGGAATCCCCCACTAGAGGGTCCAGTGCACAGTAAGTAAGAGTTTAGACTGTTGCCCGGGGGTGATTTTCATGCCATTTGTCTCATTCACCGCGCTTCAGAGACGAGGGGTAATAAATATCCTCGTCCATCTCGGTGCCGCCGAAACGTCGATACGAGGACTACCGTGTACCGGGCGAGAACGATTAATCCTTGTTAGCCATGGGACTATAAATTCGAAGCGTTAATCCTTCTCAGTAACTATCGCCCTCGGTGTTTCTCCCACCATTCTGTATTACACCTCTTCGTCATCTGTTGATATTACCTGGTGCCTTTCTTACGGTTAAAAATGATGCATCATACGCGGAGAGAGAAGTACGAGAGATACGAACGGAAAATTTTAGTACAAATTTGTGGATTAGAAAATTGCCTTAGAAAATTCGTGGGTCTGTGAATTTTGTCGTTGATTCCGGGGAATTTTTCTAGATTATACTTCAGAGTTAAAGGAATCACTCAGCGCTGATGTTTTAGATTAGAATAAAAGCCACATCGAAATAAAATCTATGCTCCAATTTAATAATTCTAAATGAAACATCAATCAATAAATTGACAAAAAAAAATCTGCATCGCTGACAGAAAAAAACGAAAAATTATGAGAACAAATAAAATTGCTTTAGTTCTTAAAAAAAAAATCAGAGTGTAATTGAACTGGTGATTGATCCACAATTTTTGATTCTTTATACAGTCGCATTTTATGTTTCCAAACATAAATATGAAGCATTTCATTACCCTTCAAATCACAATTGCAGATCAAACGTCCATTGTTCCACATTTTTCCAATCCACCCAGATGAAAATCTTGAAATCGTAAAATTTACGATTCACGTTTCGCATCTGTTTGGAAAATAAGTCTCATACCCGCTCTCCCACGAGGAAAACATTGGGGAGATAATGCAATTTTTGCCCCGGGAAAATCTTGTTATGGAGAGGTAGAAATGTGCAACGTGCTCAACGCGCGGAGAAGGATTTTAAATTATCAGTGAGTCACCCTGGTTGTGCAGACGGATTGTGTACGATGTCTTTTGAATATTCGTTTTGGTGGTTAGCACGCAACAGGGAGCAGGGGAGTAATGTGAGACGTACCAGGCGCACGGTTACACGCACAATCGCCAGGCTGTGCTTCACGAAAAAAATATGCGAATAAATATGGTGACAAGAGAGAGAATTATGACACTTCTGTCTCGTTTTTTGAGACATTCGTGTCCCCGGAGTTGAGTTGTTTTAGTGTCGCAAATTGAGACATTAAGAATATGCATTCTGGACATTGTATAAGTCTTAGTCCGGGATCTTTTATTTTGTAGACACTAAAGTGCGAAATCGCGAGAATTTTTTGCGCCAGTTCAATGTATTCATCGATTATTCAATTCTATCACTTTGATTAAATCAAAAAATAGAATAAAAATACTCGAAAAAATTGAAGGAATAATGTGTTGGACTGTTAGAAAAAAATTTAATTTCATGGACAGCCGACTAGTGATTTTCAAGACAGTGCCACTAAATAGGATTTAAAGGGAAAAAAATCATGAAATTTCAGATTTAATTGAAAATTCAATGAAATTCATAAATTTTTAGAAACTTGAAGACGAGAATTTCTTAATCTATTTGAATTTTCAGTGAAAACATGAATATTCAGTGCCAAATTACTCTGAATTTTCAAATAATTTAAAATTCACGAGTAATTTTCCTGGAATTTTCCAGGTTTCTATTAATTTTCAGGCAATAATTGACCAAAAATTTACAGCTGTGATTGATTTTTCCTGGAATTTCAGAATTTTCAATGACGAAATTCCTTGAAATTGGAACTTAAGAGAAAAAAATAATGAAATTTAAAAATTTTGAGAAACACGAAGACGAAAAGTCCTGAATTTATTTCAATTTTCACTGAAAACATGAATATTCAGTGTCAAATTATTCTGAATTGGTAAATAATTGAACTAAAATTTACAATTCTCATAGATTTTTCCCTGAAATTACCCGAAAATTTCCAAAAATTGTACCAAAATTTTCATCCAAAATTTTTCAACACTGTACTAACGATTGAACAGTTGAGTAATCATCTCTCGAATAATTTGGACAACCGCGCGAGCTCCAATGATGATCAGATAACAAGCCGATGTACACGATCGCGTTATTCATTCACCGAAAGGGTGAAAAAGGGGGTTATTGTTTGATAGATAAGGCTTGTAAGTAGAGGGGGTTTAATAGGACAAGCGTCATGGTTAACCGCGATGCACAGCCGTTGAATCCAACGCCTATATGCAGCCGAGGCGATGGGGATGGGGGATCGTTGCGCCTGGGATACGCGTCAGCGTTCGGCCACGTCCGCCAATGTAGCAGTGGTTAAACGGTGAGGTGATTGGATCGTGGAATTCCGCGAATATGTCTAGTATCGAATTAATTGAATTTATCGCTGACTGCGGACGTTCTAGTGAGACATCGTCTTCGATTTTTCATGAGAATTTTATTTCATTGGGGAGAGTATTAGAAATGTTGAGATTATAAGGATTTTTTTTTAATTATTAAGGGATTCTGAGGGTCAAGTGAGCCAAAGGTCATCTGACTTTTAGATTGAACTGACCCTTAAACTCAACTCAGCCTTTTACTCATCTGACCTTTAGATTCGCCTGACCCTTCGTACTCTTTTGACCCTTAGCCATAACTGACTCGTAGATTAGCGTGGTCCTTCACACTCAACTGACCCTTAAATCCGCCTGACCCTTAGACTCAACTGACTCTAAGATTCGCCTGATCCGTCGGACTCAAATAACCCTTAGACCCATCTGACCCTTAAACTCAACTGACACTTGGACGCAATTGACCTTTAAACTGAACTGAATCTTTTGCGTATCTGACCCTTACTAAACAGACCATCAAATTCGCATGATCTTTCGAACTCAACTAATCCCTAGACCCATCTGACCCTTACCCAGGTAGGAATTATATAGGCTAACGATGGTAACAAGCCTGTGCGAGCCTAGGTTTGGAAGGGTCAGTGACTCAGGCCTGGGGCGGGCTTGATTTCATCGTTCACTCGAGCCTGAAATGAGGGCGATTCAAGGGGCCATTGCCGAGGTTCAATTCAGGCCTAGCCCAGGCTTTGAGTATTGAGGCTCAGTACGTCAAGGCTTATTCGAGACTCTGGAGGGCCTCAAAAATGAAAGTTAGTTCCGATTACATTCCTTAATTTTTATAACGATTGACGTTTCGGATGCTCCTGAAACACTCGGAGGCGCCAGAAATGTCGAAATAAAAAAATTTTTTTTTCACCTGGGGCCGAAGTGACAACTTGGATTTTCCAGGGGAAAGTTGACTTTGGCCAAAATCGAATTTTTCCGCCAGGTGAACGCTGATTCTGTATTTTCTGGCCCGCCTAATGCCACTGCGCCCCTCACTAGCCCCAGAAATGCAGAAATAAAAAAAAAAAATTTTTTCACCCGAAGCCAAAGTGCCATATTTGGGCTTTTTTCAGGGAGAAAGTCGACTTTCGCCAAAATCGAATTTTTCCGCCGAGTGAACGTTGATTCAGTATTTTCTGGCCCGCCTAATGCCACTGCGCCCCTCACTAGCCCCAGAAATGCAGAAATAAAAAAAAAAAATTTTTTCACCCGAAGCCAAAGTGCCATATTTGGGCTTTTTTCAGGGAGAAAGTCGACTTTCGCCAAAATCGAATTTTTCCGCCGAGTGAACGTTGATTCAGTATTTTCTGGCCCGCCTAATGCCACTGCGCCCCTCACTAGCCCCAGAAATGCAGAAATAAAAAAAAAAAATTTTTTCACCCGAAGCCAAAGTGCCATATTTGGGCTTTTTTCAGGGAGAAAGTCGACTTTCGCCAAAATCGAATTTTTCCGCCGAGTGAACGTTGATTCAGTATTTTCTGGCCCGCCTAATGCCACTGCGCCCCTCACTAGCCCCAGAAATGCAGAAATAAAAAAAAAAAATTTTTTCACCCGAAGCCAAAGTGCCATATTTGGGCTTTTTTCAGGGAGAAAGTCGACTTTCGCCAAAATCGAATTTTTCCGCCGAGTGAACGTTGATTCAGTATTTTCTGGCCCGCCTAATGCCACTGCGCCCCTCACTAGCCCCAGAAATGCAGAAATAAAAAAAAAAAATTTTTTCACCCGAAGCCAAAGTGCCATATTTGGGCTTTTTTCAGGGAGAAAGTCGACTTTCGCCAAAATCGAATTTTTCCGCCGAGTGAACGTTGATTCAGTATTTTCTGGCCCGCCTAATGCCACTGCGCCCCTCACTAGCCCCAGAAATGCAGAAATAAAAAAAAAAAATTTTTTCACCCGAAGCCAAAGTGCCATATTTGGGCTTTTTTCAGGGAGAAAGTCGACTTTCGCCAAAATCGAATTTTTCCGCCGAGTGAACGTTGATTCAGTATTTTCTGGCCCGCCTAATGCCACTGCGCCCCTCACTAGCCCCAGAAATGCAGAAATAAAAAAAAAAAATTTTTTCACCCGAAGCCAAAGTGCCATATTTGGGCTTTTTTCAGGGAGAAAGTCGACTTTCGCCAAAATCGAATTTTTCCGCCGAGTGAACGTTGATTCAGTATTTTCTGGCCCGCCTAATGCCACTGCGCCCCTCACTAGCCCCAGAAATGCAGAAATAAAAAAAAAAAATTTTTTCACCCGAAGCCAAAGTGCCATATTTGGGCTTTTTTCAGGGAGAAAGTCGACTTTCGCCAAAATCGAATTTTTCCGCCGAGTGAACGTTGATTCAGTATTTTCTGGCCCGCCTAATGCCACTGCGCCCCTCACTAGCCCCAGAAATGCAGAAATAAAAAAAAAAAATTTTTTCACCCGAAGCCAAAGTGCCATATTTGGGCTTTTTTCAGGGAGAAAGTCGACTTTCGCCAAAATCGAATTTTTCCGCCGAGTGAACGTTGATTCAGTATTTTCTGGCCCGCCTAATGCCACTGCGCCCCTCACTAGCCCCAGAAATGCAGAAATAAAAAAAAAAAATTTTTTCACCCGAAGCCAAAGTGCCATATTTGGGCTTTTTTCAGGGAGAAAGTCGACTTTCGCCAAAATCGAATTTTTCCGCCGAGTGAACGTTGATTCAGTATTTTCTGGCCCGCCTAATGCCACTGCGCCCCTCACTAGCCCCAGAAATGCAGAAATAAAAAAAAAAAATTTTTTCACCCGAAGCCAAAGTGCCATATTTGGGCTTTTTTCAGGGAGAAAGTCGACTTTCGCCAAAATCGAATTTTTCCGCCGAGTGAACGTTGATTCAGTATTTTCTGGCCCGCCTAATGCCACTGCGCCCCTCACTAGCCCCAGAAATGCAGAAATAAAAAAAAAAAATTTTTTCACCCGAAGCCAAAGTGCCATATTTGGGCTTTTTTCAGGGAGAAAGTCGACTTTCGCCAAAATCGAATTTTTCCGCCGAGTGAACGTTGATTCAGTATTTTCTGGCCCGCCTTATGCCACGGAGACTGAGATTTCCCCGGAATAAGTTAGAAATTGTTGGAAATTTTCAAGACTCTTCCCCGAAATTTTAGTGAAAAATTTTAAACACTAATTTAATTACAAGTGTAATTTAAATGTCCCATCCCTGAACAGCAAGAGCTAATAAATCGACGGCACTACAGGGAATTCACAAAAGTCGAATGGCTTAAATTAGCAGAGATCCCGCACAAACGATGAAGAATAAAGACGAAAGTGCAAACTCTCACGACCAAGAATCAAGAAATTAATTGACTAGAGTTAATTCAACAAAAGTTTGGGAAACGAGCCGATGCTCAATCGGCAGTTAAAGGTATAAGGGCTGCTGAAGGTAGTGGGTGAAGATCGAATTGTGGGAGGGGGGGGGGAGGAGGAAGGAGAGATAATTTACCGGGGATTCGCTAGTCGTATGCATTAATGAAATTGAGCAACGGTGTGCGCCATCATTTATTTACCCCCTGCAAGCCCCGACTCCTCGGAAACCAGGCATCGATTAATAGGTCGAATGAGTTACTCTCCCCGATGTATTTCGAGGGGGCAATAAATCGCTGGTTAGAAAGTGTTGAACTTCTATTCTGCTTCATTGGTAGAGTTCAAAGGGGAAGGGATAATTATTATGCCAGAAAAATAGAGGAGAGCCAGTGAATAGCTGACGTGGAAGAGACTTCAAAATCATGCGGCGGAGGTGCAAGTTGAACGATCTCGTTATCATCGATGAGAAAGTTTTCCATTGGGTGAGTTATGGATGTATCTGTCGGTGAAAGCTTTCACGGGACGCTTGTCGAGAATTAAATTGAATTCAAATTTGTCCAGAAGTGATGGTGGAAATAAAAAAATTCATTTGCGAAGCTGATGAATTCCAATGTTTTTATGAGAATATTTGTCATTATTGAAATCAGGTGACTAAACGGAGAGAAATGTTCAGTAGAAAATTATGGAACTTACAACTCGTTCACCGATTACGGAATTGACTCAGAAAATTTAAGTGACGGTATGGTAATTTTTCACAGGAGATTCAGATGAAAATTACGGAACGCTCTGAAAAAATTCCGTGACAGTTCCGTAAAATTTCCTACAACCACCTTTCGCACGTCCATAAAGTTAGCGGAGCAAGGTCAAAAAATGGGGTTTTTTTTTGTCCAACCACATTTCGCTCTGGAATTACGGACAAGATACGTAATTTTTATTGAATATTTCTCTCCGTGTAGGAGATTTTTTTAATCGTTATTTTACATCGCTTCGACCCGGTTGAGGTATGCTGCGACCCAAGTAGGAATCGACGATAGAAACAGTGCTCATCAAGCCATCGACCAAGGCTTGGAAATGCTCAATCAGGGCTGGGGCTCAGCCTTGGATCAGCCCTCCGTCAGCCCTACCTTTTCTCCCACATCCACCCTAAACCTAGTTTCTCACCAAACAGACCTTTTTTGCAGCCCTCAATTCGCTCTACAAAAAAGGTAATCACGACAATTTCGTTATCTCCCCTGGATTCAGAGATATTCTCCAAAAACTCAACTGAGGCCTAAAATTGAAAATTCTGCTTCATTTCCTGCTGCTCAACAATTTGGAATTTCATTGAATTGAAATAAAGTTGCAATGAAAACCCCGAATACCTCGCACCGACCATTATTTTCATTTTCACACGTCTGCTTCAAACTTCCCATTTCCCACATCGCCAGTGTCAAAAGAAGAATATAGGAATGAACCCTTTATGTAGAATAAAAAAATATCCGGTGCGATGCTTCCCTCTGATAGATATTGTCGAACTGAGAGTCAAAGGAACGTTGCGACAGCACTTTTTCATCGGCTTTCGAAAAAAAAAGGAAAAGCCCAGACTCTCTTTATTCTCCAGCGACCTACATGAGTCACATCGCTCCCATTCCCATTCCTTACATCATTGAAATGGACGGAACAACCCGGGAGACACTTGCGGGGCTTTCAGATGATTCCATTAGGCCATCGATTTTACTGATACACAACTTTGTTTCGGAACAAAAACAGGGGTGAATGGAATAGTGCGTTGTAGTTGGGCATACATGGGCTAGCAACTGTTTGACATCAATATTAGCTCTATGATTTTGTACAACGTCATAACTGTTCTGACAAATATACACATAGTTGCGCATACGTTCGCCGAGTTGTTTTAGGTTTAATCCATCTCGATCCGCAGTCATGGGAGAACAGGCAAGTACTCAGTTGACATTTCCCTATTTCGGGGCGAACTATTCGCAGAGTGTACAAACAATGATTCAGGTGAAACCAGGGAATGTACATGATGAAAAATTCAAGAACCACACGTCAGCGTTCACTCATCCATCCATCGTCAACTGTTTAAAAATTCAGGATAAAATCGGTCAAACGGAAGTGAATTTTGGAAATGCCATGTAGGGGAGGATGGGGCAAAACGCCCCCCCTTCAATCGTCAATATTTTCCGATTCAATAATCCGATTGGGATGAGTTAGAGCTCGTTTTGAAGAATGAAAAATTATCTTCAAAATGAAGTTGAAACTGGGAATTTTCACAATGTCATTCACAAGTTATTGACAATTGAAGGGGGGCCGTTTTGCCCCACCCTCCCCTATTCATTAATTATTCAACCCGGCGAATTTATTTAAATGAAGAAAGTGAGGAGTCCCCACAATTTGGTTTTGTCTGCACAAAATTATTCTGTGAACTATTTTCGTAATTACAGAAGTAAATGATTAATTCAGAGGTTATTCTCGATGTAAGTATAAATATTAATACAGCAATCCAAGCGTTTCCAGTCACAGCAGATACAAGAGTGGAAAATCATGAAAAAACAATCAGAACACCCCGAAAATAGTGGAATCACAGTTCCGATCCGTATGATTCAATGGAATCTGTTAACCCCGTGGGACTGAGCAGTTTACCAATGGCTGGGGTGTACATTTCCCCCCCCCCCGATTCATGCACCATACGGAGACCAAAGTGACCCTCAAACGTAACTCCCATGAATAATTGAACGCCCCTATTCCCCGGTGTCTCGGTTGATGCAAGATTGGATTCCTACGACTGTTTCCTTGATTATTTATTCTTCATCATCGAATTATCTTCGGCACGCGGACTCTCTGTGTCCATTAGACAGAAGAAAAGAACAAGAAAAATGGGCACGTTAAGGAGATCGGTGGAATTTTGGGCTTGTGCGTTAGATCGTTTTCATCCGCAAAACGAAAGGTTTTTCATGTACTATTAGAAAAAAAATGAAATTTCATGGACAGTTGATTACTAATTTTCAGGACAGTGACACTGAATACGATTTAGGGGAAAAAACTAATGAAATTTCAGGTTTCATTGAAAATTCAGTAAAATTTCAGAATTTTAAGCAGCATAAATACGAGAATTCCTCAATTTATTTAAATTTCCAATCTAATATGAATACTCAGTGCCAAATTACATTGAATTTTCAGTGAAATCTGAAATTTCATGATTTTTTTCACTCTAAATCGCATTCAGTGTCACTGTCCTGAAAATTTCAGGATATATTTACCGGAATTTTTTGCTTTTCTATTTATATTTAATGAAAAATGGAACTGAAATTTGAATTTTCAATGACGACATTCCTTGAAATTTCAGTGATAATTAAATTCTATAAAAATTTCCAAAAAGTGTACCGGAAATTTGAGACAAAAATTTTTAAGACTGGTTCAAATTAAACAGAATTTATTACTACTGAATCTCCAAATAATTAACTCTGGAGCAGACATCGGCATAATCATAAATTTTAAATTATGTGAAATTTTGAATAAGTCAACTGTTAATGCGACTGAGCAATATTGAATTTATTAAATTAATCGTCAATTAAATATTCAAATTTCGAATTATTCTATCAATCAACAACTGAATTCGGAAGATTGACGATTATTTGGCTAATAATTTTGTAAATTAAGACGCCGCAAAAATTGTCAGGGTTCACAAGACTGCTAAGGGTTTTCTATTGTCAATTATTTAATTTCTAGTCAATTGCAAATTTAAATTATCAGTTATTATATAATGGTTCAAATTTTAATGAAAAATAAGTGAATATTAATTATTGTAAGGTGCAACTTCTCATAATATTATAAAACTAATGATTGATGCCGATCTATGCGCTGGAGAGGAGTATTTCCTCGTGTTCAGCCGGAAAAGCGACGGAGTTCTCTGAATTTACGAAATACCGCAAGGAAAATTCTCACGAAAATTCCTCTGAATTGTCACGATTTCCCTCAAGTCAAATGAAACAAGCAAAATTGAGATCGGTGGTATCGTCTGGGCAATAATAACGATCATGCACAATTTCCACAGGTGTCGAAAACCCCTAAGGCAAATATCCCAGTAGTTGGTGTGTGGCTTTCGCGGTTTGCTACTCGGAAAATCTCAAACTCCTGGCAAAGTTAACCGCGAATCCTCCCCATGTACAATGCAAACGCTTCAAAATACATTTTAAAGTGTTACATTGTAGTATCGAGCCGTCAACTATCGGAACTCGGAAACTCTGAATTGTTTCGACAAATTAAATTCTCGTGTTGCTCATTCGAGTCATTAAAAGTTTTCGATAATCCCTCAATTATTCGGAGCGTTACCCAGACAGTTTGACCGAGTGAACCGGGATTTTTATGGTTCCAACAATAGTAATGAGTAAATAAATAAATAAATAGATAAAACCAGTTTGAAAACCCTAGTTTTTACAGTGAAATAAAATAAAATTTTTAGTCTTTAGACGAGTTTTCGAGGACAATTTCCTCAATTCTGATTTTGACCAATCAGAGTGCAGTATTCGGAGTCACGTGACGCGTTTCACACTGATAATTTCCCTGCAGTCGGGCAAATTATCAGACTGATAATTTCCCTATAGCCTGTCAATTGTTTTCTACGAATTTGACAGATATTCCTCACATTTTGGTGAGATGTGTCCCGTAACCCCGAACACTGCACCCTGATCGTCCAAAATTAGAATTGAAGAAATTGTCCTCCGAATACCCCTCGACCTTCGAAATGCATCAGATATTTCCCTCAAGTTTTCCTGCATATCAACGATCGGGATCAGCTTTGCAGTGAAATCCCTCGCGCTACGCGCTCGGGATTTTAATCTGCAAAACTGATCCCTCTCGTTGCTATGCAACAAAACATTCGGGAAATATCCGATAATTTTGAAGGTCTTGGGGTATTATAACTGAATATCTCAGAATCTAAGGGAGATAACGAATTTTTCGTAATGACTTTTTTTGTAGTACTCAATTTGCTCTACAAAAAAAGGTTATGATAAATAATTTCACTATCTCTATTAGATTTAGAGATATTCATTAAAAACTGGACAGTGCTGAAAATCAGTGGCTTTAATTAATTAACGAATTGTTTTCCTTCTGCAATGAACGAGACGGATGAAATAATCCCCCGCCACTCGTTTTGTTTCCCATCCCCGTGCTTTTGTCAGATTCCCTGAAAAAACTGAACTATGACGTGAAAAAAAATGAATTACGGTATCGATGAGTACTGGAAATGGAAGCGTTTTGATTGTGACAGAGGTGGCAATCGCAACGGTTAACTGGGTTGTACGATGGAACTCGCTCGGCTCGATGTGCCATCCAATCTCAACTGCAATTAAAACGCTTTCAGGATCAAATGTGAATGAGAATTGAAATAAGAGAGGGAGAAGGGAGTGATAATGAAAAAGCTTGTCTTCTTTTTTTCGCGGGGAATGATGGAATTCGTGTGGACTCGGACGATAAAAGAAGAGTACAATGGGAGAAACATACTTGAGATGGTTGTGACATACCGAGGATTTTTCTCGTCCCGCGGAGATGGGCTTGACCGAGGAGACCTCGAGAATTTGAGGAAATTCATAGGAGTTTTATTCCAGATGCGGGGGGATTGATGTAATGAACTGATGGAATTTGAAGAGGTTCATTCAAACGAGATAAAGGTCCGAGAATACGAAACAAAAATTTCTAATTGTTGGAAGGTATTTCGCTTTTTCTTTCAATGATGAAGAGAATTATTCAGTCAATTTTGAAGAGAATTTAAATCTTTATGTCGAGACTAATTATTTCTTAATCTCGTTGATTAGAGCCAGCAGTGCAATCCATCTCCAATTTTTCCATAAAATTTTTCATTTTTAAATGATGAAATCCCTTGAAATTTCAGGAATAGAACTGAAATGTGAACTTTTCCAAAAAGCCTATGGGAAATTTCAGTGAATTTGTCTCAATAGTTTATAGAATTTTTCTCCCGCGAATTTAAATCATTGTATCGAAACTAATTATTAAGGAATTGAATTTAAAATTAATTATTTCTTAATGAAATTTTGAATTTTAAATGATGAAATCTCTTGGAATTTCAGGAATAGAACTGCAATGTGAACTTTTCAAAAAAGTCGATCGGAAATTTCAGTGAAATTTTTCCAACAGTTTATAGAATTTTTCTCCCTCAATAGTGACGGATCGATAAGGGAGCGTCAGGGGGCGGTATCAAGGGTCTCCGATCCCATTAATTCCAGTCATTTTTCATTAGCTATGGTTTATACGATCCTATTCGAGTCTTTATTGATTTTTTCTCCCACCTGGGGTCCATCGACTGCATCTTACACAGGGGTATTTTCGGGAGTCATTTACAATCGTTTATTCATCAATTAATTTCTTCATTCGCTCGGGGTTCCTCATTCGGAGATATTTATCGCTTGATCCGTATGCTCACGATTTTCTTTTAGACGAGATTTTGTTGCATTGGGAATGGAGTGGGGGAGGGGGAGGGATGCGCACAATACCGCGAACCGCGTCACACAGATATTTTGTGTCTACGCTGAAAGCCTCGGCTTATCGGTGATGGGCTTTCACATCTCGGAGGGGGACTCACCTCGGTTTCTACGCTTTTAGATGTGGTAGGGCTGACGTTTTCGTCATTAAGTCTATTCTCTAATAATGGCTATTGCGATGGAGGAGTGGGGGACAATGGGGATGGTGACTGGGGATCAATAAGTTGAGATTAATAAAAATAGAATTGGGAGGGTTTTACGTACATGGAGAAGAGAAAAGTTTCTATTTCTAGGGGAAAGTCAATGATTTTCAGGTATTTATAAGCAATTATTGGTGATCCTGCGTGGAGAGAAATTCTGTCAAGAGTCTAGTGGACGGGAAAAAGGGCGTAATGTTATGGCCAGGGAAAAATTCTAGTGCTAGTACTGGAAATTTTGGAATTTTCACCGTTCTTTTATGACATTTTCACAAAAATCCAAGGAAATTTTATCAGAAATCGCTAGAAATTTAATCTTGATAGTAAAATTAATTATTATTAAAATGATTAAATTCAATAGCGAAGTGCTAAAAGGAGATAAGTCAATTTTAAGTATTGAACAGTTTTCAATCGATATCTCGGAATCTAAGGGAGATAGCAAAATTTTTGTTATAAC
>NW_021680344.1:3816468-3820752 GCF_001412515.2 Diachasma alloeum
CTATGGGAAATTTCAGTGAATTTGTCTCAATAGTTTATAGAATTTTTCTCCCGCGAATTTAAATCATTGTATCGAAACTAATTATTAAGGAATTGAATTTAAAATTAATTATTTCTTAATGAAATTTTGAATTTTAAATGATGAAATCTCTTGGAATTTCAGGAATAGAACTGCAATGTGAACTTTTCAAAAAAGTCGATCGGAAATTTCAGTGAAATTTTTCCAACAGTTTATAGAATTTTTCTCCCTCAATAGTGACGGATCGATAAGGGAGCGTCAGGGGGCGGTATCAAGGGTCTCCGATCCCATTAATTCCAGTCATTTTTCATTAGCTATGGTTTATACGATCCTATTCGAGTCTTTATTGATTTTTTCTCCCACCTGGGGTCCATCGACTGCATCTTACACAGGGGTATTTTCGGGAGTCATTTACAATCGTTTATTCATCAATTAATTTCTTCATTCGCTCGGGGTTCCTCATTCGGAGATATTTATCGCTTGATCCGTATGCTCACGATTTTCTTTTAGACGAGATTTTGTTGCATTGGGAATGGAGTGGGGGAGGGGGAGGGATGCGCACAATACCGCGAACCGCGTCACACAGATATTTTGTGTCTACGCTGAAAGCCTCGGCTTATCGGTGATGGGCTTTCACATCTCGGAGGGGGACTCACCTCGGTTTCTACGCTTTTAGATGTGGTAGGGCTGACGTTTTCGTCATTAAGTCTATTCTCTAATAATGGCTATTGCGATGGAGGAGTGGGGGACAATGGGGATGGTGACTGGGGATCAATAAGTTGAGATTAATAAAAATAGAATTGGGAGGGTTTTACGTACATGGAGAAGAGAAAAGTTTCTATTTCTAGGGGAAAGTCAATGATTTTCAGGTATTTATAAGCAATTATTGGTGATCCTGCGTGGAGAGAAATTCTGTCAAGAGTCTAGTGGACGGGAAAAAGGGCGTAATGTTATGGCCAGGGAAAAATTCTAGTGCTAGTACTGGAAATTTTGGAATTTTCACCGTTCTTTTATGACATTTTCACAAAAATCCAAGGAAATTTTATCAGAAATCGCTAGAAATTTAATCTTGATAGTAAAATTAATTATTATTAAAATGATTAAATTCAATAGCGAAGTGCTAAAAGGAGATAAGTCAATTTTAAGTATTGAACAGTTTTCAATCGATATCTCGGAATCTAAGGGAGATAGCAAAATTTTTGTTATAACTTTTTTTGTGGAGATGATTGAGTGCTGCAACAAATGTGATTACGAAAATTTCGCCATCTCCCTTAGATTCGGAAATATTCCGCAAAAACTCAACTGGGAGGTAAGTCGACTTATCTCCGTTTACCACTTCACTACTCAATTAATAACACGAGAATCTTTCATAGCCGGTGGATTGGATTTTTTTCCCGTACGAGTGCTAGATTTTTTCCAAAGGATTTCTCTCCGTGATTTTTATCACTGAAATTTGATGATAGATCTCAAAAAAAACCCGAGAGTCAGTGGCATTACTCATAAAAACAAGGATGATGTCGTTGAAAGGAAGAACATGATGACAAAATCTCCAATAATTGAATTGAATAATTTCCTGAAAATATAGTTAACATTCCGCTGAAAACGGAACCTTTTTATTCTCTGCCTAATTTTGAGAATTGTTTTTAATGAAAACCAAGAGAACCTACAACGCAGAGGGAATAATTACACTGTAATTAAAGAAAAGACTGTAATTTCGATCGAGGAAAAATGATTAGGACTGCACGAATGAAGTTTTCTATCGATCAATCACAGAGGAAGGATTGGGTGGGTGGAGGGGTTATACGAGTGGAGAAACTTTGAGTAAAGAGACCCCTAGACAGGGTAGAAATGACAATAAATAATCCATCGTCGGATGAGGACACTGTGATGAGGTGAAATGAAGTTATTTTGCCTGTTGTGAAAATGTTTGCTTTACGTATACGGCTTACAAGACTTTAATGGTAAACGCAGCCCCTCCGTGAGCCTAGGGGGAATGTGTTTGTTATGATAACCGTACCAAGTTTTGGAAGGAAGGAACAATGAAAATACGGCGAATGTTTACGTTTATGGTACCATACTCCTAAGAAATGTGGTTAAAGGTTGAGCATTAAATTGACGATGAAAATTTAATCCGTCTGATGTTGTTATGGTCGACAATTCTTCTATTCCTTGTGGTTAGACTTCTTTGTTAGGAGTATGTACCAATGGACGACAATTGAGAAAAAATTAATGGAGTATTTGTAAAAATAAATGAGACATCGTAAGGTTGAAACAAAAGGTCAAGAGAGCATATCACAATGTCAAATTTAGAACATTAGACACAAAAATGTGTTCAGTCACGTCTTAATGTCAAATTTTGATACAAAAATGTCTTAAAGAAGGAACAAAAGAGCCTCAATTTAAGACACTAGTTTTTATAATCCGGTGGAGTGATTCCCACGGGTGGAATTTAGCCTGACAAATCGAGGAAATCCAACACCGATGGAGGTCACTCCCAGCGGTATTCTCAGTATTCATACATGTAATTAAGGGGATGGGGGTTGGAGCCCCTTGAAAGTTCCGGTGTTCCTTTTGATTTGGGCGGGGGGTTGGGAGGTCGCAGAAGACCACCTGTAACGCCGCCATTGGGCCTTGGCTAAGAATGATGAAATGGCGAAACGTCGGAGCTCTTGGGGATTTTATACAGAGCGGAAAGGGGGCGAAAGAGGAGGGGAGATTGGGGAGCTGGACCAATCAAAATATCACCGGAGATTTATGGGCGCGTAGTGCTCTGCGGGCAGAGTTTTTGGTCTGTGGCCGGGGGATAACAAATCAGAAATTTCATGATTTTTTACCCCTCAAGGATATCCTAGTATATTTTACATTTTTAATCATCAAATTTTTCAATCAAATTGCGTGAGAAAAAATTGAAAAAAAAAAAACAATCTTGAGTATTCAGCGTCATTAAAATGGCATTTTCCACAGAATTATTATTTTTTTCAAATATTTGTTGTTTATAAATGAATAATTGAAATTGTTTAAACTTTCGAAAACATTATTTTTTTGGGCATTAAATTAATTTCTCGTAAAATTCTGAATATGAATAAATTTGTTACGGTTCCGCACAAATGATTTTTATGGTGGAAAATTAATTGTTTATAAATTATTTATAGAAAATGCTCGTAATTTTCAAAAATTGCAATTTTTTAATAATTTCATCAATCTTCCATCAAAGGTGAACTTTCTAAATTTTTTTTCAGATTTTTAAAATATTTTCTATCGTTTCAATATCGAGATTCAAATTCATATCAAAATTCATTCAAAATATCCGGAAACTTCGAGTCAAATGGGGCTCAAGTGAAAGCTATGATGTTTGACTACAAAACTAGAAAAGCACCAAGTTTGTTTTTGCATTTTTGACTGGATAAAAAATAGCAAAAGTACTTGTATATTCTCAAAGACATCCGGTTAATTTTTCTGAATGAAATTACGTGGGAAAAATTTGGAAAAACAATCGAGACTATTCAGCCTCATCAAAATTACTTTCTGCAGAGTATTAATTTTTAAAACATTCGTTGTTTATAAATAAATAATTGAAATTCTTGAACAAAGTACTTGGATATCCTTAAATCGCCTTCAACATTTTCAAATATTATTTTCAACACTGCACCGTGCTCCTCCCACCCTCAAGATTTCTCCTCAACACCACCCTCAATCAAGAACAAAAGATCCACTGTACCGTAACCATTACAACGCGCGCATCTGCAAGACTGATCCAATCAAAATCCAGAACCAATGGCCAAACCCATCATAACGAGACGCTGAATAATCCCTCGCCATCTGAAGGATTCCGACATCCCCAGCATCCTTAACAATTCTCGATAATCCTCAGAGTCAAAGCAACTGGACCGAGTGTGAATTCTGTATGCATAATCTGCGACGTTTGTAGACCCGGAAAAGCTCTCAACACTGGCTGCTGGTCTCGCCAGCAGCCGAGAGTAAAACGCGAGGGAGAGAGGGGCTGATGTCCGGATTTGCCGGTATCAGAGCCCATTGCATTCAGCTTCGGGAGTTACTGCCGTGTCAACACGACATTTTCCAATTCCCCTTCTCCTCGTTGGGAATTCTCAAGCATCATCTTACGGCAGATGACTTCAGTGCAGGAAGGATGTCTTGGAATGGTCTGGATGGTTGAGGCGGATGTACACGGTGAGGATGCACCACCAAACGCTAACCACATCAGCCATAAGCTTTAGTGCAGATAGGAAGGAATGGTTGGGGGGGGGG
>NW_021680344.1:3820829-3822104 GCF_001412515.2 Diachasma alloeum
GGTTGCATGTACGGAGATTCATTGGACCCGACGACTACTGCTGGAGCAACTGCATTAGCATACATCCGGAAGAGACAAACGAAGAACGGAGATGGGAATGTACATTACGGTAATCAGGTGCTTTAGGTTCTCGGGGGTGGTACAAGCCAGGAGTGATGCATTGGAAAAACTAATGGATACAATTAAGACAATTTTATACATATATTTTGTTAGAACGTTTGTTTTCCCACATTCCATGCATTTGGATACTAATAATAATTTTTAAGGATTTTAAATTGAGACGAAAAATGTCTTGGCTGTTAAACATCTTTTTCATAAACGAGAAAACTTTTTATTTTAAGACATTCGAAACAAACACTTTAATGACCTTAAGACGCCTTGAAGACACTACAGTTTTTACAGTGGTTTCACTAGAAAAACTAGTGTCTTCAAGGCGTCTTAAGGTTATTAAACTGGTTGTTTCGAATGTCTTAAAATGAAAGGTTTTTTCGTCTATGAAAAAGATATTTAACAGCAAAGACATTTTTGCAGTGAAACCACTGTAAAAACTAGTTTCTGACACTAAAACACTCTTGTCACCTTTTTTAAGATGTTTGCATCTCCAAATTTAATTTATTTTTGATGTTTCAAATTAAGATATCAATACACATATTCTCGTGATGTCTCATTTGTTTGTTCAATACTTCATTCATCTGTTCTAATTTCATAATTTAGGGTGAGTTAAAAAATGCGGCTATGAACCAGAATTTCTGTGATGAAAAATCCTGGTGAATAGTATTTTTCGTTAAAATGATATTTGAGGTTTTTACGCCCTTCTGATCTTGTAACGATACTGTGTTTAAATTCATTTGACATCTCCCACCCTCGTCTTATGATTTCATGTTTCAATGGGGTTAATGTCTTCAAGTGTTTTAAATTGAGACAGAAAAAATGTCTTAAATGTGGTGACTAGTATTGCAAGACATTATAAAAATGGCTGGCCCATTAAAAGTCTTCTTTTAAAATTCACATTTTTGTGTCCAATGCCTGAAATTAAGATGTGTTGAAGACACTACTTTTTTCAGTCCACAGATGTAACGGGTTTATGTGAATCATTCCGCGCGTGAAGTATTGGAAGGATTGTCACTGGGATAAATTCAGGAGAATAGAATTGCAAGGAGATAAGTGTATTCTTGGATGAGGTGGCTCCTGGAAGTGTCGCGGGGAATGGGAGATGTGAGGCGTGAAAAATGCTGCTATCAGCTGTTCAATCGATTCAGTTTTGAGGGGGGGGGG
>NW_021680344.1:3822176-3832353 GCF_001412515.2 Diachasma alloeum
GGGGGGGGGGGGGGTTGAAGGGAAGGAGTGGTAGTTAGATTGTATTGAAGAATTTTTTTTTTCTCTTCAATTTTTGATACACGATGCAGGAAAGGATCTTCATAATTTTATCATGCTTCACAGAATAACTGAGGGATGACATCGATTTAGAGGGGTGCGGGACTAAATCATGAAATTTCAAATTTCAGTGATTATTTATCCGATCTTAAGTTTAGCCAATAGGAATGCAGGATTTGACGCTTCACGGTGAAGTGGGGGCAGAATTATCTCGATAATTTTTCTATAATTCTCAATTTATCGATAACCAAATGGTAATCTGATGTTTCATTTATTAAAGTGGACGTGGATAGACGTCAAGTATCAAGATGAATAGATTTGGAGGAGATTCTCCAGATGTTGTAGACCGAAATATCGAGAAAATTACACTGTTAAAAATTTTCGTTTGAATTTTCCGTGCCAAATTCCGGAAATTTTTATCGTGTTCAAGTTCCACTGAAATTTCAGGGAAATTTTGTCATTGGAAAATCAAATATTCCATTGATGTTCTGTTCAAATGATCTGGAAATTAATAAAATACTTGATTTTTCAGTTCAATTATTCTGTGAAAATTCCGAAAAATCAGGAAAATTGAAGGAAAAATTGAAAATTCATGTCATTTTGTTTCTGAATATTCATTTTTCACTGAAAATTCAATCAAGTTGTGAAATGTCTATCTCACTCGCACTGAAAACTCATGGATTTCTGTGAGTTCTACTTAAACCGTGAAATTTCATAACCATTTTTTCCCAAAATCCGATTCAATGCCACTCTCATGAGATTTACTATATTTTCCATGAAATTTCAAAAAATTTCTAACAGTGTGGCCCACACAGCCGATTAATTTATAATAATTGTACTTCCACTTCAATTCTCTTCTCTAATGAAAACATGAAGTTTTTGAATGTAGTTTTTCGTCAGAAATTCAGATGGGGAACTACTCCAGCCAAATTCCCCCTCGAGCTTTAAAATTCATCAAAAATTAATTAAAATTGATTTCATCATTCTCGTGGTAATCGTCACTTCCGCCTGAAAATGCATTGTTTTGTTGTGTAATCGAACGGGATAGAGGAAGGCTACAGGGTGTAGCAACAAACGTGGGTTCACGCCAGACCCTCGGTGATAAATTAACGCACCTCAGGCCCTCTCAAGGGATACTGCCATGTGTTACAGCAGAATGATATATGGCGAATAAGACGTGGCGTGAAATATCCACGCGCGAGGGCAAAACCAACTACGAATGTATGTATAATACAGCCGTATATAATATACCCTGGGATTTACTGACAATGAGTTTAGCCCCGGTACAATGCTCCGGTATATTCTGCTGAGCCGAGCAACTGGGGTACAACGAAAATAGCTATTGTTATGAATTTATGAAATTCAGTGTTGGAAATTTTTTTGGGGAAATTTCACATGCACTTCTTAGAAATTTTTATCACATTGTGGTTTCATTGGAATTTAAAGAAATTTCCCAGTTGAAAATTCACGATTTGATTACGACAATTAATAGAAATTGCAAATTTCAATTTAATTATTCCGTTGAAGTTAATGGAAATGGAATTAATGGAGGAAAATTCAAGTGAATAGATTATTGAATTTATACTGGAAAATTCAGCATAATGTGGCGCTGAATATTCATGTTTCGATTGAAATTAGAAGTGAGTTGAGGAAATTTTCATTGCAGTATTTAGTTCTTGGAGATTTCAAAGAATTTTGTCACAAAAAATTAACAATTTGATGAAAAAAAACAATAGAAATTGTAAACTTTAGTTCAATTATTCCAGGAAAATTACGGTAAAAATATACTTAATTCTTCAATTAATTGAGTTAGTTGAGAAATTTTTCTCTTCCTGTTGTTGAAAAAAATATGAATTCCATTGAACTTTCAAGTTTTCAAAAATAGTGTTACCTAAATTAACACATTAGCTAAAATTCCACGAATATCAATGTTGAAATACTGTTCCCGATGTTTCCACAAAAGAGAACTGTTGTACATCTCTCGTGCACGTTGTTTAAACACTTTTCGTAACTTCTGAAATAGTGAGAGGATTTCTGCGATATTATACCTCCAAGTAACCCATGAAGACCTTTGTCAGTGCTGATACTCATAGTTACGAAACTCTTGGATAGAGAAACCTATGGATGTATTCAGGAACATATCCTGAACTTTCGAAAAGCGTTAAGCCACGCGAATGGTAAAGGCATACCACCCCGAGCACATGCGGGAGGGGGATTAGGTCGCAAAACAGTTGGAACCCGAGTGTTCTTCCCCGAGATTCATCCAGTGGTGTGCTAATGACTTTCCAGTATAACAATGGAGTTGTTATCGCGCTAGTGTTTTGTATAAATAAACATGCACTCAACGACGTGATGAGGGAGAGGACTGCTGAATAAAGTGGATAGTGGGAATTATCATGATTAAATTATACAATTCAATTGCCATATTCGGGGCTATGCTCCTGGCGATAATTGATCCACGGTATATTTGTCGCGAATGTGACAGGTGGGGGAAGAATTAGTGACGGATAATTGAGTCATTGAATTTTCATGATTTTCGGGGGATTGAGGGGACGAGGATTCGTACAGGAAATGTTTTTCTGGAAAATCAGAAGGGAATAAATTTGACTATTATTCTAACGAAAAATATTCTTCATCACTATTTTGGATCATGAAAATTCTTTTAGGAAAAATTCATCAAGTAGCTGTCAAAGCAAACGAGACGTCACAAGTTTGAAACAAAAAATTCAGGTATAATTCACTCGAAATGTTTAGAATGCATATCTCAATGTTTTAATTTCACACTGTTGGAAATTTTTTGAATTTTCCTGGAAGATATAATAAATCTCATGAGAGTGACATCGAATCGGATGTGAGGAAAAAATGGTTTTCATGAGTTTTCAAAGGGAGTGAGATGGGAATTTCACAACTTGATTGAATTCTCAGTGGAAGATGAATATTCAGAAACAAAATGAGATGAATTTTTAATTTTTCCCTAAATTTTTCTGATTTTTCTGAATTTTCACAGAATAATTGAACTGAATAATCAAATATTTTATTGATTTCCAGATCATTTGGACAGAAAATCAATGGAATATTTGATTGTTCAGTGACAAAATTTCCTGACATTTCAGTGGAACTTGAAAATGATAAAAATTCAAAAGAATATTTCTAATAGTGTAGAGAGAGAAAAAATTAGCCGCAGAGTGAAACAAATTTACTTTAGGGAGATTAAACAACTTGATATAGTAAATTGATTCAACACGACAAAAGATCTCTTCAGAGGAAAATAAATTTTCAGCAGACCTATTTTTTCTCTCAGTCTAGTATTCCCAGTACAAAACTTCCTTCATTTCCCTCTTCATCCATTCAAAATCAAAAGTTTTGATTTTGTAAAGTGATCATTCGCTCGACGATGCTTCCTTCACGGAACCAGATACGGTGGGCCAACTTCCAGGGGAGATTGAGTGCGCCAGATAGCATTGGCTCGTCCTATTCTTCGTCTCACCCGGGGTTGTAACGATGACAGTGCCTGAATATCGATAGGTAAATGCCGGTATCTCGACACACTTGAGACCCGAGATTTCGTGTAATGATACCGCCGCACTCATGGTACCCCGCAGTCTTCTCAATGGATTACAGCTTCAAAGCACGTATTGAAATAATGATTGCTCTCAGCCATGCGGGAATTCTCTAAAACAAACGCGCTGATTCGACTGGATGAATAATGAATCAGAGCGATGTGTGCGCTCTCTCGAAATTTTATAAAAATTCTTTTTTTTTTCGTTGATTCCGCTATTTTTCTCCCTCGTTTTGTATATCAGCGGGACCACGTAATGGAATAATTTAGAACCGAATTCGTTCGGTCATTCGTGCGCCGACTGCTGCTGGCCTGCAGCTGGCACGTTCGATTAATTAGCCGGAAATAGCGAAAACGTTGGACAGCTGGACCGGATTCCGGGGAATTCCCACCCCCTGCACCGACTGTATATTATTGGAAATATTTTCGCACGTAATTTAGGAATTTTTCCCACGTGGAAAGTATTTATGAGCGCTGGGAGTGTTGTGGGGACTGCGAGAAAAATTCATTCCTCTTTTTTTGGGTGTGGGGTATTCAATACTGATTATGTCACCAGAGAAACATTGTTCGCTCCTTTCTTGCGGAAACATCATTATTTTTTATGTGAAAATGTCTTTTCATTGTAAATTTGAGGAGAATGTAAAAACTTTTTGAAAATTTTTTTTCTGAGAGGCAATTTCACGAAAATTTAAAGAAATTTCGTCATTGAAATTTACTAGTTGATAGAATAATCAATGAATCAATTCCATTTAATTATTCTGTGCAAATTAAAAGAAAGTTAATTTTTGATTTACCGAAATTTCAAATAAATCGAGTGACAGAATTTTTTTTTTAGTCACATTTCTTTCCTACTACCATTACGGTTTCATAGACTCCCCAATCGTCTGCCTTGCCTCTCCCACTTCTCTCTTCTGATTTTTATCTGCGTTACCATGGGCCGTCTTACTCTTAACTGTACCCCATGCGGGCTAGGACTGCAAGGGAAATCATGGAAAACCCCAGTCGTACAGCCGACCGATTGTGCAGAGCCCTAATGTACCCTTCTGTCACACTGACTAGAGGGGTACATTAGGCAACTACACCGTATCTACACTGATAGAACGGTTTAGTCGAACCAAACGAGAGTTTTTAACTATTACTACGATTCGTTAACTATTAAAGAATTGCGGTAACAGTTAAGAAGCCTCGTTTGGTGCAACTGAATCGTTCCACCTTTTCTATCAGTGTACCTTCCGAAATTTTTGGACGTGGGTGTTCCTAAGCGGTCCCCCATCCAAGTACTAACCGCGCTAAACGCAGCTGCATTCGGATGTCAGTTGTAGTATATTTCAAAAAACGTTCTACAATATTCCTCAAATGAAAAATTACGATGTTCAGCTATTAAGGATATCCAAGTATCTAATCTTTTACAGTTTGATACAGACCAGTTTCAATCATCAAATTTGTCATTTTTTTTTATTAAAAAAAAATTGTCAATTAATTTGCGTGAGAAAAATTTGAAAAAAATCATGAATATTCAGCGTCATTGAAATTACATTTCGGAAACCTCATTTTTTTAGGCATTAAATCGATATCTGGTAAAACTCTGAATATCAATAAATTTGTTACGATTCCCAACACCGACTTCCACCGATTTTTCGGTGGAAAATTGATTGTTTATAAATTATTTATAGAAAATGTTGGTGATTTTCAAAAATGGCAATGTTAAATTTATTTCAGCGATCTTCCTCCAATGTCAACTTCCTAATTTTTTCTCAGATTTTTAAAATGTTCTTTAACGGTTCGATATCGAAATTAAAATTCAGACCTGTAAAGTTTAAATAATAAAATCATTGTAAAATATCCGGAGAGCTCTCATATTCGGCTAGAAAGGTAGAAAAGTATTTTACTGGAGAAAAAATAGCAAGTACTTGGATATCCTTAAAATAAAATCTCCGTCTGTATAATTCGCTGGGATCCCCCCACTACTTGCCCACCTCTTCATATTTTCTCTCCGACTCAGCTATTATTCTCCCCGATTTAGCAGCAAATTTTTACATCACCCCAGTAAAACGCTATCCCTGCCAATCCAAAAGTACAATATTTTGCGAGCATATATCCTTTTTTATCGAGGATAACCATAGCCCCGGTAAATTAACACACCGGGGAATCCCGAGACTGGAAAAATGGACATATACAGAATAATGGTCCATTAATCCGCTGGCGCTGTTGCTAAATAAAAATATAATGCTATCCCATAAAGCGACTTTGGTACTTCATTATCATGGGAATTTACTCCACGCACAACTTTCGTACCAATGGGAGTACTCATCTGTGCAAGTATTTGTACAGCAGTTACTGGTGCAATATGTCTAACGAAATATGTATAACCGGTAGGATGAATTCTCATCCGTGAAATGGAGCTGATACGGATTATTGGGTTAAGTCAACATTGAATTTGAAATTGATATTTCAGACGAGGGGAAAATAGTCTAGAACAGGGAATATTTCGTTCGTAATGAGAATAATTTTAACGATTGACAATAAGATCTCGGATTATTGTGTGAAAAATAAAACAAGTTCGTTAAGTTTTTCAATTCGAATTCTTCCCCAAGGCTCCCTGGGCATGAGTAACAATTGAAATTCGAATTCTTCTTTCATGAGTTTTCTCGTCTTCCTTTGCATAACGGAAAATTCATAATTATTTAATGAGATAAGACAGGTATTCAATTAAATTTAATTTCCCGAATCTAATGAATGCATTATCAGAAAGAACGATGAATACGAAAAAACCTGAATCAATAATCGATGAATAATCTAAAAAAACGAATTCACAAAATCCGATTCTCTTTTCCCCCCATATAAAATTAAAATCCATCATCGCAACTTTTCCACTGCATCCCTTTCAAAAAGTAAACGCCAAACTTTACGGCGATATTGCATGTGTTGGCAATGCTCCCTGGGCATGAGTAACAACTGACATTCGAATTGTTCTTTCATGAGTTTTCTCGTCTTCCTTCGCATAATGGAAAATTCATAATTATTTAATGAGATAAGACAGAAATTTACTTAAATTTAATTTCACGAATCTGATGAATGCATTATCGGAAAGAACGATAAATACCTGAATCAATCGATAAAAAAACGTGAATCAATAATCAATCAATAATCTAAAAAAACCAATTCACAAAAACCGATTCTCTTTTTCCCCCATATAAAATTAAAATCCATCATCGCAACAACTTTTCCACTGCATCCCCTGCAAAAAGTAAACGACAAACTTTACGGCGATATTGCATGTGTTGGCGATGCTCCCTGGGATGGATTTTCACGAGGTGGTTTTTCATTGATCTCCCACGGGCTCGCCGTTGAAAAGATAGCGAGCCCCGGAAAAATAAGGATGCGCCCAGGGGCCAGAGAAAGGAGCTCTCTGTACCATCAAAGAAGAGAGAAGGGGGAAAAAAATGCGGATAAAAACATGAAGCGTATCGTAAACAACCGTCGGAGATCATCGTCGTTATACTCTACTCCCGGGAGTTTATCATTGCCCCTCATGAATCACCCGGCAAAGTTATATTAACCATACTTCACACGTATAAGTGCGACGAGAAATTGCAGGATGCGCAAAGTTGGCGGTATCATTCATCTGGTGTAACGGTGAGTCTAAAAACCAGCGATTTCTGGGGAACAGAACTTTCTCTGGTGACCATTGTCTCGAAATTTTACGTTGAGAAAACTAATGTTTGTAATTGAGACAATTGTGCCTTCTTGCTCAAGTAAGAGCCACGTTTGTGGCCCCAATTTTAAGGACAGGATTTTATTTTTAATTTTTATCAAATTGAAATCAAATCAAAAAGTCTTCAAGAGACTACACTGTTAAAAAATTTTGTCTGAAATTTCTGGTACATTTTTCCGAAATTTTTATTGAATTTATTTACTACTGAAAGGGCAAGGAGTCATCATCATCATCATCATTGAAAATTACGAATTTCGTGGAAAACTCCAAGAGAACGTTAAAATTGAGTTCCATTTTTCCCTGAAAATGAACAGAAAACCAGACAATTCCAGTAAATATATTCATGAATTTTCAGGACAGTGACACCGAATGCGATTTAGAGGCTTAAAATTCTGGAATTTTAAGTGAATTTTAACTTTCTGCAATTTTCAGTGATACTTGAAATTTCATGATTTTTTTTCCCCTAAATCGTATTCAGTGTCCCTGTTCTGAAAATTAGTAGCCAACAGTCCATGAAATTCCATTTTTTTTCTAACAGTGTAGTTTTGACAGTCAAGCTTGTACATTTTTCGAATGAGGATTTAATGCGGTACTTTTAGAATACCCTTTTCGCTCGTAAATATCCTTTTGTACTTTTCCAGAAAATTTATCAACACCTTAGATATTCCGTGTCCAATACTGGCCGCAATTCGAAGGCCCACTTGGGTATCCCGGGGCCGTTCTCGCCTGTCCATTCGGAAAAAATGAGGAGTTATACGGGTGGAGAAGTGACAAATGGCCAGGGATTACCTAGACCTACCGCTGTTCACACCAAATTTCTACGGTAATTTTTGTTGCTTCTATTTATCCAAAGAAATAGTTCATTTCAGTTAAGTAAGTTTTATTTTGATCGCATGAATAAATTTGTTGAAACAGATTCTATTGACATTTAATTGATTGTTTTTTTAGGGATAAACAAAGGTTGCCAGACTTCAGAAGATAGAAATTAAATCATTGAATTTGTGACCGCGTCAGAATCTTCTATCATTTAGAATTAATGAATTACTAATTTTATACGATTGAAACATTCTCGGTGAAATAACTGCAGGAGTGCATCAATTTTTGGAATAAAAAGATAACTATGAACATAATTAATTAAAAATATCCTTACAAATAGAAAAATATTAAATGATTTTTCACTTGACATGAATATTCATGAAAAATTTTCTCATTGAAAGCTTCTTTTTTCAAAAAATACACTATTCAGTAACCAATATGCAAAAAGCCCCTCGCACCCTCCACTACCAATGCCCCTTTGTTTTCCTCCAGTCTTCTCTATTTCAAGCACCTGCTCCCACGTCATGTATTTTCCCTCCCCAACATTCCAAAAACAACCCCCCAAAATGGATGTACCAGCAAGATTTTTATTCACAATCGCGTATTCAAATAAATAAACCCCATATTCCACCGAATTCCCCCTAAATTTCATCGCGCACAGTGATTACACAAACCCATCATAATTATCCGAGAATATTGAATCCAATTGGAGCAAATTTTCGGTTGAAAAAATGCAACGTGAAAAAGAAACGCGATGAAACAACGCATGAAAAAAAAACTCTCGATGTTGCACGCTCTGGCCAAGAGCTTCCGAGATTTCAATTTAAATTCGAAATTTTTACTCCACATTTTTACGATTTTTTTCCATCAGTCACAGACAATTGAAAACTCGTGGGAATAAAAATCGTCAGGGGACCAGTTGACGCCATTCTCGCCAGTTCATGTTATTGACAATTTATTTTTCTGTGCGTGAATATTTTTTTTTGAGTATGGAAAAAATAATTAGGCAATGTGTACGCACTGACGGAAGTGTTGAAAGAATGGATAACCTTAATGACCTTCATGTGACCTCTATGTGAACCTCAGAAGACTTCACACGGACCACACCCAGAAAAATGATTTATTTGAATCAAATAAATCTTTTTTTTATTATTAATAAATCTTTCTTTGATTCAAATAAATTCTGTATGAATACTAAACAAACATTTTTCTTATTGTAAGAAAATTTATTGATTTGAAATAAATAATTTATTTATTTGATATAATTAAATCCTTCTTCTTGAAATAAATAAAGAAGTTTATTCATTTTTAACAACGAAATTTTTTAAATGAATAGAAAAATGTCAAACAAAGATTTCTATTTTCTTCAAATAATCCACCCATGACCCTCACGAATGTCAACAACACAAAATTCCAACTCATTCCAACTTCTAGCAAATTTATTTGAATATTTGATTTCATTGAATCAAATGTTTAGATTAAATAAATCTTTTTTTATTATTCATAAATCTTAATTTGATTCAAATAAATTATTCATTTGATATAATTAAATACTTTTTCTTGAAATGAATAAAAAATTGTGAATTAAAGATGTTTATTCGATTCAAATAAGCCATTCTTCTGGGTGCATGATACCTTTCTGACCCTCATCGATGTTGTTTGACCCTCACGAACGTCAACTACATAAAATTCCAACTCATCACCATTCCCTCATTATCTTCTCCATTTCAAGCAAATAACCTCAATTGAAAATGGTTCTCTGGCCTCTCTTCTAAATGCAGAACAGCAAGACCTCGCCGCAACCCTTGACTGTCGAAGAGATACCGTTGCGACGAGCTAATTAACCCGACGCACTCAAGCATCTTCTGCCTCACCACCCTCTCGTGATACCAAGTGGCAATAGTTTCGGCAATGATGCCGAGGGTTGACGAGACGGCCAGACGAGAGGTCGGACAGCCCCTAGAGACTTTGGTTCGCGGTTTGAGGGCTCCTCAAACGTGCCTCAAAATTTGTGGCTTCACTTTCACGCC
>NW_021680344.1:3832935-3907875 GCF_001412515.2 Diachasma alloeum
CCGCTGAATACGCTTGACCTTGCGTAAATTCACCTCCGAGGTGGTTCAATTAGCATGTTTGCATGATATTCCATTTCATCACCTCCGGGTAATCAACATGCTTCCTTAATAATACTCCGTAAAATTTAATTACTTGATCGTTGCGATGTAACTGAACTAAATTCACGGCGTTTTAATTTAGGACAAGAATATTTCTTGTCGTCTTAAAATGAGACGTTTTTCATTTTCATAATGTCTGGGAATGAAAGTACGTTTGAATGCATGTCTTAATTTCTCAATCTGAGACACTAAAAATGATTGAATTTGTTGACACAAACGTCTCAAAAAGAAGACAAAAGTGCCTGAATGTTAAACATTAGTATTTCAAAAATAATATCTTCCTTCAATTGAACAATGAATGAAAAACTATTCAGTTCAAATGATTCACGAAATAAATTCAAACTTCTCACGTACGACTGGGGAAAAACCACACGGACTTTTTCTCTCCCATAAATAAAAGAAGCAAATTGAAATACAACAAAGTGAATATGCAGGAGAAAAAAACAAGATTCAGCCATCGATTCAATACAAAAAATAGCCACTGATAAAATATTAATATCAACACGCTCCGGAGCTCGCATAAATATGTAATAACCCGAGTAGAAGTAAGAACGCTAGATACATATTGCAGGAACTGAAGAGAAAGAAAAAAGAAAACATAGCCGAGAGCTGGGGGTATATGCTGGCGACATCGAAAAATTCTTCAAAGCCTTTCAATTATTTAAACTCGCAAGAGTTGAGAACATCCCCTCTGAGTACATCACTCCACTCTCGTTAAGTGAACAACCTAAATATTCCAATTTCTAATTTTTAGATAGAAGTTTTTTATGAATTACTTAACCAACCCAGAGATCGAGCTTTTGAAAATGTGAAAATCTTAAGGAATTCCAAGGGATTTCCTTTAATAAAAAAATCCAGTGTAGAGTTTTTTGACGCCAATCCTATTCGATGTATTGTGTCATTAGGTTTTTTATAAATGATGATAACCTACATTAAAGACGTTACGATAATACTATATTATATTATATTCTGTCCTATTCTAAAAAGAACATACACTTAAAGTCGATAACTATCAATATCTCGCAAGTCTGTCACGCTGATTCCTCATTGGTTCCAGTCGTCTGAGGTAGCAAAGTAATTCATAATTAACTTAATTTTGAGATTTTCAATTATGATTGATATAATTACAGCTCGCCGTAGCGCGCGTTCGCTCTCGTATCTAGAAAAAAAACAAACAACTCCTGCTGGAAAATGTTTCTAAGGACCCTCAACCCCCTAAAAAATCACCAACCCCCTGGGAAACGCATTTGAGGGTAGTAGAAGGAGAGATGATATCCATTGAGCCCCACGCAGAAGGACATACGCGCGCGGACTGATCTAGTCATTGAAAATTCATAAATTCATAGGAAAATGCATGGAAATTAAATTTCAGTTCAATTACACTATGAGAATTAACAGAAATGAGGAAAATTGAGGTGAAAACCCTGTTAATAGGATACAGAGTATTCTTAAATGGAATAATTGGACTGAAATGTCCATTCCATTGATTTTTCCATGAAATTTTCAATTTCCAATGTCCTAATTTCATTAAACTCGCATTGAAATTTAAAATTTTCCCAAACAAATCCAGTTCAACATCCCCCCCCCCCTCCCAAATGTCAATTCAACTCTCCATGAAATTCCAATTTTTTCTTCTCCCCATGAACCCCAGCAGTTGAAAAACCCATTCCTCATCAGCGATTACTGGATACGAAACACAACTGGAATGAATCGTCATGTGTTATACCGTACGAACGTACATAATACTGAAACCGGAAGTCTATGATTCATGGCAATCCCACCGGTCCATCGGTTATCCCCCGGTGCAGTACGTTCCTTGTGGCTTTTCCCTCCCTCTGACTCCTCTATCTCCCGACAGAGCCCTCCGGTGAATCGACCCACTGGACAAAATGCTATTGAGCGTCCTCGACAGATTGCGTATGATCCCAACGAATGAGTATCGCAGACGAATCGCCCAAATCCCCCTCGTCCGGAGCTGCAAGCCGACCCAATACCCTATTTCCCGGGTATATCGATCATGACCAATCGTCTTTATGACACAACTTTTTAAATTGAAAATGTGAAATGAAACATTTCAAGTATATTGTGAACAAAAACTATTACGATTGTTATTATTTTATTGAATTTTGGAGGAATAAATGGTGAAATTTCAAATTTTTCCCGAAATTTGTTCATGAAAAATCCAATAGAATTTACGGTTTTTGCGGAATTCCTTCGACTTACTCAAATTTTCAATTAATCAGAATTTCAAGAATAGATTTACCTAAATTTTACTCATTTCTGTTACTCTTCAGGGAATAATTGAACTGAAATTTAGAGTTTTCATTCATTTTCTTCATCAAATTGAGAATTTCCAATTACGAAATTTCTTGAAATTTCAAAAGAATTGTCACTCGAAAAAAATTCCCAACACATCTATCACAAATTTAATTTTAAAAATTGTCAAATTGTAATTTTTTGAATTAGGAAATTTCTTGAAATTCCATTGAAACTATAACTTTATCGAAATATCTAAGAAATGAATCGTAAATTTCACCAGAAAAATGTCCGCAATAAAATCTAATTCCTGATTTTCATGATTTTTTTCATCAAATCGTGAATTTCCAATTACGAAATTTCTTGAAATTTCAGAGGAACCGTCACTCGATAAAAATTCCCACCCCGTCAATCGCAAATTTCATTAAAAAAAAGTGTCCCTAGTGAAATTCAAAGCTAATCAGCAGTATGGATCACGCTGGAAAATAATGGGATCGCCGCGCCCTCGTCCGAATATTTTGATCCGCTGATTAAATTGTTGTAATAGGAAAAGTTTCAACTGTATCCCCAGAATCTAAAGCACAACAGAGAGCCCGGCAAGATGCTCCAACGAGTCAACAAGCCGAGGAAAGAGAGCGTTCAAGCGAATTGGAAAGTTGTTTGGCCGGAGTTTCAGGGACTTTGTTCATTCTCAGCTGTATTTTAGGTTATTTCCTCTCATTTTTTTGTTCGTCCAGGAAGTTTCGAGAGTCCGGGGAGGGAGGGGGGGATGAGTGAAGGTGTACGAGGCTTGATTTTTCTCCAGTTTTATCCAGTGCCACGGGAATGTTCCGGTGGGAGGCAGGAAAAATGGCTCAAGGTCACGAGCTATCGATTCACCCCGATGTCACTGAGCGATGGGGGCTTCCGGCTCGTTTGCGTCATCATTGCCCTTGTTTTTTCAATCTTGTTTTTCCGCACTTTGGAGTAACAAAGGCACTCAACAGAGTTGACAAAGTGAGGGGCTGTTTCCAACACGACATTCGTCACTTCGTAATGAGGGAGGGTGGAATGAATGATTGATACTAATTCGGAAATCATTAGGGGGGCTTCGCCCCTCGGCACTCGAATTCTTTTTTTAGGAAAATAATAACAAATCCACGGGAGTTATTGTATTTTATTCGGACTAATGTGCGGCCCGTGTCACCGCTGTAGAAGAATTAGTGTCTGGAATCATAATGCTTTTTTGCCCCCTTTTTCAAGACATTTTTGAAAGCCCGAGTTGTAGACCCGAGTTTGTGGCAGAGATGTCAGACAAGATATGAATGTTTTTTTGGGCTCAAATGAAAGAGCGGGTCGAGAAATGGCGTGCTAGGGCCTCTAAACATGACAAATGTCTCTAAAGATGGTGTCTGTTTTTAATTGAAAAGTAGAGTTGTGACAACATTGTCTAGGAGGACAATGGGGTCTAGGAGTATGTATAGAACATTGGGGTCTAGGAGTCTCTCCTGGTTCAAAACCATCTTTGGAGGCATCAGCACGCCATTTCTCGACCCGCTCTTTCATTTGAGCTCAAAAACACATTCATATCTTGTCTGACATCTCTGCTACAAACTCGGGTCTTCAACTCGGGGTTTCAAAATGTGTTTCCAAATACTTCATTCATTTTTTCACTGATAATTTGAATCACATTAAAAACAGCTATCATGAAGCAGAATTTGAAGAATAAAAAAATTTTTGTGGTTAAAAATACTTTTCCTTACAATAATATTTAAGGTTTTTACGTCCTTCTAATCTTGCAACGATATTGTATTCGAATTAATTTGACATCTCCCACATTCATCACCCTTTCCACCCTCTCAATAAAGTCAAAGCTTCAATAAATTGGAAGAAAATGGAACAGTCTTCAAGTGTCTTGAATTAAGGCTAAAAAAATGTCTTAAATTTGGTGACTTACATTTCCAGACATTATGAAAGTGTCTCGTCTTTTTACATCGCGTCCTTCTTGACACTGGACTGACCGAGCCGAGACAAATAAACCCCACGTATGCCGAAATGCTCCCCGAGGAAGCACTCCAAGTGTTTTTTTTTTCCCTCGAAATCGAGTGAGGCAAGATGAGAATGGGGATGTCTATAACCGGTAACACGATGCTACAGCTAATGCGGTATATTTTCGCAATATTCCGAACTCTCGGGTGTCACATGGCGGATGGCTGAGGGCTCAGGAGTATTGCGTTACGTTTTACCGGGATAGAATGAAAGATGCGGTATGAAGGTACGCATCCGGCTTTCCGGAAAGACTAACCGCGAGCATCATTTTCCCCAGGCGTATGAGGAACATCTCCACTTTTTCCCTGATGCAGCCATCATCAAACCACTTATCCCCATGTCTTCGATCGTCAATATTTCCCTAACCAACGACGCAATTGGGACGCCTCAGAGCTCATTTTGAAGCTTGAAAAAATACCTCGAAAGTGAAAAAAAAATCGGGAAATTTCACTTTGCCCTTCTTGAGTTATCGACCGTCAAGCGCAAGAAATGATGAATAATTGTCGACTGATATCGATACATCTCTCAATAAAACAACCCCATAAATTTCCTCCCCTTCCGAAATTACAGCAAGGCCCCCATAATCCCCAGAAACCCATATAAATACCTCGACTAACGACTGTACTCAATAACCAAGCGCTTCAATATCACCGAAACGATTCAGATCCATTGAAATGGCTGCGGTGTAGACTGCAGAATAGGTTTGCCTGGTTAAGAGGGTGGTCTTCCGCATGACGGCTGCGAGGGAGGTGGATGGTATACCCTGAGTATGACTGAAATTACGAGAAACCGTGACGAAATGAACGGAAGAACAGAGATGGGATACACGGTTGTACGCTGGGTGTGAGGAAAATGAGACAGTTGGGTCTGACGAGAGCGGTGAATCGTGACACAGAGAGACTACCGGGTATTTATAGTTGACTCCGGGTATGAAACTGTTAATACAACTTGAGATATTGGTGAATGCGACTTGGAGGAATGTTCATGGATTTAGGGAGGGAATGGTTGCTGTTGATAATGTCTAACAGTCTTATACCCGAGTGGAAATTCCGGTCAGGTCTTGATCAAGTTTGGATCAGGTTAGACCTGACCACTGATCAGGTATTGATCAAGTTGACGGATCCGATCTTGATCAGACATGTAACGCCTTCAAACCATTCAATGCATGGAACAGATACAAATAAATTTGATTAGCTCCAAAAATAATTTTTAAGCGGAGATACTCCCTAATATTGCCGGAATTTTGAATCCGAATGGGAAAAATTTTTTTGTTTAGCGATTGGTTTTCTGCAGGAAAACAATAGAAACCCCTCCGCCTCACCTCCTACATTTCCTCCTCGCCCCATTATCCTTAATTTGAGATACCAAAATTGACCGGAATTAGTCGACACAAAACGTCTTGAGAGAGACGACAAAAGTGTCTCAATATCAGACTAGTTTTACCAGCAAAGATACATTGAATTATGAGGAGATGAATGACAAATCCATCAGGAAAGACGAGTGAATCTAATTCGGCAGACACATTCAGGAAAGATTATTCCCACTTCTCCGGGGATGTTGTCCCTTTTCCGCCCCGGATACCTCATTCCCTTCACTCTCCGGAGAATTGCCATTTTCCAGTGACTCCATCATCCCGACCCTGGAGATATCTTCCGTCCTCATTTCCGAATCGTCTTAGAGCTGATGTGCACAATTGTCGATATACGTTGACCTCTGGTAATGATATTGTTTGTGTGCTCTCGTTGTTCCCTCGTGCATTATTACAAACAAGCACTCATGGATGGAGTATTTTTAATGATCACGATGACCCAGACGAGTCGAAGTGATTCTATGCTTACAGGGGAAATAAATGAAATTATTTTCCTCATTCGAAATTGACATCTTTATGGAGAATATTATTAGTCTCCCAACCTCACTTTTCTCATGCTCCACCATCAACTAATCGTCTAGGATTGCAAAATATAATGATTAAAAACAGAATAACTCGTGATGAAATCAGTGTAATCAAGTCCTCACCGTAAAAATCCTCAACAAATCGTACTAATCCAATCCCGTAACTCCAAACCAACAACTATCTTCCATTGTCACATCAGGAGACACTTGAAGAATCATGATCGTGTAGCAATCAGTACGGGTAATTACCCCTGTTTATGGCCCTACGATAGAGGGCTCCTAGTTAGTCTCTCCAAAGCCCCCACCGAGATATCACATCGGCTTACAACCGGAAATCGATAGTCTCGGTAGATCTGGAGGAATCACATTTGGGATAGATTATGTGCATGCGCGTAAAGATCCAATCCCCCAGTTGTCATGGGTATCAACTTTATCGACTGGAATACGAGGCGATTTAAGATCGTCCAGTTAACCTCATCTCGCTTCAAAAGTCATTACGTAATCCCTATGAACTCATTTAAAGAGTTCAATTTTTTTTTTTCGTTTCACTTCGTCTTTCCGGGAATTGTCTTTCATTAAGTTCACTCAAGAGAAAGTGAACATGGAGACAAGTTTCTAATGAATGTCTATCGCAAATTCTGAGATGTTTTCAGAAGAACTTTTTGATCACCTTCAATCTCTTTAAAATGACTCCTGATCTATCCGATTCGGTTGACTACCAAATTCCATGATGTCTTGGCGAATCAATGTTTCTCTGGCACTCGTTCGTTGAAATATTCCATTAATATTCAAGGAATACATCAGGTTCAGATAGTTTTCAGTTCTGACGACGGAAAACACCCCATAAATTCACACTACTCCTGCGAAACCACTAAAATCTGAATAAAGCGACGATGAGATAGGTGAAACGACGAATGACACGTAATTGTCACCTCAATTGCAGCTCAATGACGTCCACCCAGTGTCATTAATTCCCTCAATTCATCCTTACACACATGGCAATACCCTGGTCTATTCGCAACGGGAGTTAATAGCCACCAACGCGCGAGGATTCTTTCATTCTCCGATTTGAAAAGAACGGAAAGCGTTTTCTCAATTTCCGAGTGGTTTTGACCCAGTTGCATAACTATTCCGAATATTACAACATCGGTCAACAGCGCTTCTGGCGGTGGAAAATATGCACCTTCTATGACCAATTATAGAAGTGAATGCGGCGCACGTGACCCGATTTGAAGATGGAATTCAAGTTTTTTTTACGATTTTGAGGGCCGAATGGAGGTCACGTGCGGTGCTTGCGACCTCTTTCGTTATCGATTGTCCTGCAGTGGCACACGTGGTACAGGAGAAAAGAAGATACAAGAGATAATATCGGGGGGCTTCAGCCACCGGCAAAACAATAATTTGTTGAAGATAATATTAAAAACTCAATTTGTCTGTCATGTCATTCCATCGAATTCTGTATTTCTGAAGTCCGTCTGAGTGCAATGCTAAATAAATTAACAATTCTTCATCCCGAAAAAAAACAAATCCATATTTAGCTCCAATTCCCGAAAATTCCCGATATTTAGCCGTTCCAATTCTCCGACAATTGAATATAGAAAGCAGACAATTTGAATATAAATTCAGCTGACGCAGATTGAAATACATTTTTACCGAGAAATAATTTGCCGCCTGATCGATTCCATCCAATACCGTAATTCAAAAATATCTGTGTGCTGCTGCATCTCATGAAATCGTACGTACGATCAAATGCGTGAATGCCGAAAAGGTTGACTATATTACGTGACATTTTCATATGGCGCTTCCTCCAGCGAAAAGACCGACGCGATTTATATGCTAATCGGTGATACTCATTTTTTTTTCACCCCTGTATCAGTATTACCATAACATCAATTCGAAACGTCTATCGATGATGGAGCTGCCGAAATACGAGTTCAAACAGTCTCTCGGGCGATTGGCTATATCCACACATTTACATTGAACCGGCCTCGTTAGCATATTCACCCAAATGTGAAATGCATCTTAGGTGAAGGCTGTGAACTTCCGAGTGGATCGATTCCATCGGGCTGATTATAATCTGATGATTCAGCACGTGATGAAGGTAATTGAAATAATTATTTTACAACTCTTCACGTTTCTAAATTTGAATTCTTGATGGTTAATTTATCCTTTTCCTTTTTCCAATTCAAAACAAGGCAACGAATCACTTGATTACATGATAGACGTATGAAAGATTTTCATTATCAGTACGACCTAAGGCTGTCATCTTTGATATCATCTAATTTTGAATAGAGTTCTGCATCGGTTGGTGGTATTATTCATGCAGAAAGTTCAATCAATAACTAGTTGACAAGAGCTCCAAGATCTGAAACATTTAACTTCATGGGCTCCAACATCTCTTCATTCTCATGACAGCTGTCATATTTTCAAGCTGAATTCAATTCATCTAAATGTGGAATGCATTCTAGATGAGGGCTGTGAATTTCCGAGTGGATCAATTCCATCAGGTTAATTATAATCAGATGATCAAGCACAGAATGAAGATAATGCAAACAATTATTTTACAGCTCTTGCATCTCCAAATTTGAAGCCTTGCTGGTAAATGTATCAATTTCCTTTTCCCAATTCAAAACAAGGCAACGAATCATTTAATCATATAATAGAGTACTGCATCGGTTGTTGGTATTATTCATGCAAGAAGTTGAATCAATAACTATTCGACAGGAGCGCGAAGATCTGACATATTCAACTTCATGGAATCCAACATCTCTTCATTCTCATGATAGCTGTCACATCTAAATGTAGCTAAGTCGTGAGGGCTAGGATGTATTTAGCCCTCACTACTATGAACTGTCGAGTGAATCAATTCGATTTAGTTGATTATTATCTCATAATTAAGCGCGAGATAAAGACAATTGAAACAATTCCTTTACAGCTCTCGATATCTCCAAGTTTAGGGTCTCGATGTAAATTTCGTCCAATTCGAGACAAAGCAGCGAATCACTCAATCACTCGATCAAACCCTAACTGCCTCATCAATACGACCTATCGTCCAATTTTGGATAGAGCACCGCATAGCTGTCAATCTCTCACCTAAAGATTCATGAAATCGTCCGTCAACAGCTTGACGTTCTATCACCCAAGCCAAACCAACCTCCAATCATCTTGATCAATATTTTTTTATCAATTATCAAGTAAATTGGTGTCCAACTCCGTTCAAAAATCCAACACCTCCAACATCCCCGAATTCAGTCTCAATCTCTTCATTGATAATCCGCCTGTTACCACCATCCGCCTAAATCCATCCCGATACAATGGTTTTGTCTTCAGTAACCCACCGATGAAACCCTAGTATTTGATCACCCTCGTGGAAGCACTGTTGACTCGTACGTGATAATTGATTAGCAATCGGCTCACTGAATCTTTCAGCGTTTGGTGTCAATAGTGATTGATGAATTATTACACCGAAACGGTAAACGTTGTCTCCAATCAGATACACCATTGGCTCCTCAGGGGGGCCACAGTTCAGCCTGTCTGCGCATTGAATGCCCATAGGGCTAGAATTTATGGGAGGGCACTAATGAATATCAGCTTTGACCTATGCAATACCTATTCGTTAAATGCCACCCTTACGTGTACTGTTTCATCTGCGATCGGATGAATCAAAACGAGAATTTGAATGTGATTTGATTAAATATACTCTTTAATCATGGAACACTGAAATGGCCCTTTACAAATTTGGCCAGCCAGCCTCAAAGACTTGAGCGACGATTACGCGGTCTGACCACTGGCTGATTGATCCTGCGGTGCCCACAAGGAAGTGCCGGTGGATTCCTCGTAGATTGGATTGAGTCTCGGACTAAATCTCCCAACTGGTAATGGACAATTCGATGTGGTCGACGATACGGGCATCTCAATCCAGGAAGCTATCGGCCAGATTGGACGCGAAAAAATATCCTAAAGCTTTCACCGGCTTTCGGGTGACAGTTCTTTTGCCAGGGAGACTATTCATGGTCGAATAGAGTGATGACATTGTTGCAAAGTTTTATCAATTACTGCCACTTGATGAAAATTACCAACAATATATGAACATCATGAGGGATTTCCAGAAAATTTGATGAAGAATAAGTAAAATAAGAGAAATTAATCCAAATTAAGAATTAATTACGTCGCGATGAACACTTTCCCGACAATTCCGCATTACATCACCCACTAGCCACAGTTGATACTATTTTCCTCCAATACATGACGGACTAGTTCTGAGAAAGACCCAAGTGAGCAGAATTAGTCACTGCAATGGAATGCGTAGGGGACCCAGCAGCGGTTTGAGAACAATGTGCCGTTGCAAATCGCAATTACATTCGGATACAGCCAACAAAACCACGAGCTTCATTATTCCATGATATATTTGATACCCAAACATATCACAAGCCCCCAGAGATTACATTTAAAATAACACATCGATATTGTTGTACCCTCGAATTTATTTTGTCATATTTTTACACTGAGAAATTAAATTTAACGCTTTTGTGCACATCTGCACCGGGAAAACAGACTCGTACCCCATGCATCGAGCGCTGTGGATGCAATCATAAACATCTTTATCGCAAATAACGACTGTAGTGACTCGAAATATCGCGCCAGGGGCGGATGTACTATGGGTAAATACATTAGGACGAGACGTATGCAAATGGAACACGCTCGATTACTGATGTCGTGTGTTCGGGTGATGTACCATATGAGGACGATATTTGGAGAGCCCGGAGTGGTGAGGATCGATTCGAGTCAACTCGAGGATTTTTGTGAATACATGAGGAAGAAAACTATTCTGGAGGATATCTATTTGTATTTAAGTAACGGAATTTCCGAGGGGAACTGTCTGAAATTCAGACGCTTTTGCCGACTTTGTTAAGACGTTTACGATTAAGTGCATTCTAAACATTCTAGGTGTCTTGCTCGAGGATCTATAGTTTCAACTCAAGATGTCTCATTAGTCTTTCGGAATACTTGATTCATTTTCTTCTCAATCATTTTTTTAAAGGCATTTTAAACCCTCTGGTTTACTCCGCCATCTACCCTCTACCTAATCTTGCGGCTGTGGCCGACTTGCTACACTGGACCGCATTTGCTCCCGCGAGAGACGGAGGAAACCACAGAAAACCTCCGTCGGTACAGTCGATTCCTCTATTAGGAACCTTCCACTCGTCCAGAGCCGAGGTGAGACGGACCCCACCAGAATCCGCCCCAGGCGAGTCCCTTAACCCCCTTTACCGGAAGTAAAGGGTCCCCCCCAGTCGGAATGCGAAGCCCAGCGCCACCCTTTCGAGCCCCCAACCCCTGTTTCCAGAAGTTAAAAAACCCGATCGGACTGGGATTCGAACCCACGACCTCCTAGTGGCCAAGCCGAACTAACGATTTAACCACCGCGACCATTGGACGTCGGTTTCTCAATCATTTCTTCACTGATAATTTTGGTTTTACGTTAAAAATAGCGGTCATCCTGCAAAAGTTGAAGGAATTTAGGAAATTGAGGGTAAAGAATTTTTGTGATGAAAAATATTGATAAAACGTATTTTTTCTTGGAATAATATTCAAGGTTTTTACACCGTTCTCATCTTGCAATTTACTGTGTTTGAATTCATTTGATATCTTCTACCCTCATCACCCTTCAAATCTCTCAGTAAATTCAGAACTTCAAGAAATTGGAAGAAAATGGATAAGTCACCCAATACGTCTTGATTCCATGTCTCAATGGGGTTAATGTCCCGTCCTAGTGCCGCCGTCATAAATGACTACTGTCTTAAAATGTCTTATCCGATTAAGATATGCATTCTAGACATTCTAGGCGTCTTGCTCGAGGATCTATAGTTTCAACTGAAGATGTCTCATTAATCTTTCCGGATACTTGATTCATTTCTTTCTCAATCATTTCTTCATTGATAATTTTGGTTGCGTTAAAAATAGCGGCCATGAAGCAGAAGTTGAAGGAATTTAGGAAAATGAGGGTAAAGAATTTTTGTGATGAAAAATATTGATGAAAAGTATTTTTCCTTGGAATAATATTCCAGATTTTTACTCTCTTCTCATCTTTGCAATGATTCTATATTTGAATTCATTTGACATCTTCCACCCTCATCACCCTTCAAACTCTCTCAGTAAATTTACAACTTCAACAAATTGGAAGAAAATGAATAAGTCATGAAAAACGTCTTATGATTCCGTGTCTTAATGGGGTTAATGTCCCGTCCTAGTGCCGTCGTCATAAATGATTACTGCCTTAAAATATCTTGAATTTGATGATTTGTATTTTAAGACATTACATCACGTCTGATGTCTTGAATGTCCTGAATGTCGTGAATTAAGACAGCTTGATGACAGCAGAATTCCCCATAAAAATAAAAAATCCCACAACTGTAACATTTCGATTCAACATTCGTCAATTCCATATTCACCGAACTATTCGATTTGCCCCCGTCAATCCCTCCCTCATCGTTCTCCCGTTGACTTCCTCACCGCATACAAAAGGTGCACGCAGTAACCGGATGTGTCACGCATTTTAGAAAATCGATAGTCACTCGGCCAAACAATTCGTCCAATCGATTTGCGGACGAATGGCAGCTGTCATGCTGGTGGATATAATGCAATCTACGGGATATTGTCCTACGTGACACTTCGACGCATGGGCATGACTGCGTGCAGCCTCCTCTTACGGATAATATGGAGGGAGAAAATCTAAGAACATTGATATGTTAGACATGAGAATTACCGGATGTTGGACCTCCCAGGTTGATGCGTCACGCATTCTTATTAAAGATCCGGGGCAAAATGGGCTCTTGCTGTTATTAATAAATTTCTGTCGCATAATGAACAACTCCAAATTGTCTATTCTCTCTTAACATTTTTATGTTATGAATAAATAATGAAAATTTTTTTTTAATTTTCAGAAACTTCTTTACGTTTTTTCCATTTTTGAGAACATTATCATTTTTATTATTCTATTTTGTTTTTATTTCCACAAAGTCCACTCCGAATTTCATCGAAAAGTTTTCAACAGTACAACCTCCCCTTTAAGATTTATTTATTTCCCATTCTCCGGTTGATACCGGATTCTCCAATGAAAACAAAAACGAGAGAGTATAACAAGACGAATCGAGAAGAAAAGTCGCGCAGTGGAGTATCCCCCGACAAGCTTCAATTAACCAATTAGTATCGTTCGACTACGTCATCGGAGTCAATTGCCCCGCACCCGTTGATTGGCCTGAATTACGTTTTCGAATAATTTGTTGTTCTTTCCCCCTCGCCGTCTTCACATCACTCTCAACACTGAATTCCTCACCATTTCTACTCGCAATTAAATATGATAAAGCGAGAATGATTCATCCGCAGAATCCACATATGTGACTAGGAGGAATGAAAAAAATTGGGTCTTCAACAGGTCTTAATTCAAGACATTGGGAGGTGGAATCGTAAGAACTTTTTGGTGACTTATCCATTTTCTTGCAATTTATTAAAATTCTGAAATTGTTGAGGAGGTTGGAGGCACGGAGAGAAATGTTCAGTGAAAATTACGGAACTCACAGTTCGCTCACCGATTACGAAATCGATTCGGAAAATTTAAGTGATGGTATCGTAATTTTTCACAGGCAATTCAGATAAAAATTACGGAACACTCTCGAAAAATTCCGTGACGGTTCCGTAAAGTTTCGTACAATCATATTTCGCTCCAGAATTACGGAAAAGATACGTAATTTTTATTGAATATTTCTCTCCGTGAGGGTGATGAGGGTGGGAGAATTTAAACACTATCATTGTAAGATCAGAATAGCGTGAAACCTTCAGGATATCCACATATCGTTTACAGTTTCGTGCAGATCATTCTATAGATTCAACCATTTTCAATCACGAGACCGAACGCGCGCTATAGCGCGATGTAATTGTAACAATCATAATTGAAAATCTCAAAATTAAATTAATCATGGATTAAATTTGCCGCCTCAGACAACTGGAACCAATCAGGAATAAGCGTGATAGACTTGCGAAATATCGATAGTTATCGACTTTAAGTGTATGTACTTTTTAGAATAGGATCAAATGTGTCAATTAAATTGCGTGAGAAATTTTTTTTTTCAATCATGAGTATTCAGCGTCAGTAAATGTAATTAAAATTACATTTTGCACAGAATTATTGTTTTTTAAACATTCGTTGTTCATATAAATAAATAATTAAAATTGTTTAAATTTTCGGAAACCTTATTTTTTTGAGACATGACATCGATTTCTTGTAAAATTTTGGATACAAATAAATATTTTTTTAATGAATTATTCATAGAAAATGCTTATTTCATTAATCTTCCTCCAAAACTAAACTTTCTAATTTTGTTTCAGATTTAAAAAATGTTTTCTAATGGTTCAATATCAAAACTTCAAAGTTTAAATGATATAATCATTGTAAAATGTCCAGAAACTTTTGGGGTTAAATGGGACTCAAATGAAAGTTTCGATGTTCAACTACAAAAGTAGAAAAAAAATAGCGAAAGTACTTGGATATTCTTAATCGCAAAAATTCGTTCACCCTTAAAATTCTGCTTCATGACAGATATTTTTATCGTAACTTAAACAATGACTGACAAAATCATTGGCTCTTTTCACGCAACATCATTAATGCATGTCTTAATGTCTCAATTTAATGATCCAACTTTTCCTGCTCCACACAGTAAAAAATCCCGTAAAAATCCCAAAAGTCGAGAAGTCGCAGCCAATACGTAATGGAATCTCCGCTGGATTAGCCCGTGAATAGTGCCTTTTGTACTTTATATACCCGTATATAAGTACAAACTGCAACGTAGGAAGCGAAAATATAGACTAAAATGGGACAATGTGGGGGCGGGGGGAGGAGAAACAACACCGGAACGTCGAGCGTCTTTGTTTGGGGCGTGTGTGCGCGAAACCGTTTGTTCAAAATATCCGTCCAGAGGTATAAAGATGAACTCAACTATGTATCAAGAAAACATGTGGGTGCCTATATACAAGAGAGAAAAATGTTGAATGAAACTTAACGATGCGGGATCGCTAATGTTTTTTTTCAATATGTGAGAATATTTGAGATGAATATTCCATCCCTCCCCTCTGCCCCCAACATGCTAAGGCATAAAATGTATCCTAAATCAATTATGAAACCAACGAAATGAATTCACAAAACGCTTTATGAATTTAAAACATTTCTTGGAAATTTTTACCCAGTGACAATTCCACTGGAATTTCAATGAATTTTGTCATAAAATTTTGTAATTAAATCTTCATATCTGATATTCTCAGTAAATTCTGAATCATTTTTACGCCATAAAGTCGAATTCAATGTCAAAGAAAACTCAATCGAGAATTCTAAATAATTGATAGATCGACATCAATCATTAGATCATTAATATTAAGCCAAGTTGCAGCTTAAAATAATTAAGGTTTATTCGTCTTCATTGATATTTGAAAAATAATAAAATAATTGATAACCTAAATTGTCAATTGACTATTGAAATTACCAAAGCCAAATAATCGTCAATCTTTCGAATTCAATTATTGACTGATAGAATAATTCGAAATGTGAATATTTAATCGACGATTAATTTAATAATTCAAAATCATTGCGTAATATTAACCAATCGATTAATTCAAAATTTACCACTATTTAAAATTTATGATTATGCCGATGTCTGAAATAATATAAACTCAAAACGTCACGTCACATTCGAACCGAAAAATGAAAGTGAAACCTTGGAAAGAACTATGGGAAAACACGTGGTGAAAATTTCTCGCGCCCTTTGAATCGGCAATGTCACTCAGAAATAAATATTTTCTGGTGTTAATGTAGCAGTGTGCGAATCCACATCTCCTCGCGGCAAAAAATAATCACTCGGTGGAGTCGACATACGGTTCGTCTCCAGGGTTATTCTCCCAGCGAGATCCACAATACGATAGGAATGAAATAAAATGAAATAGCAACGGGGGGGGAAAAAACTTCTCTGAAACAATGTGCGCTGTAAAAAAGTTGCGGATAAAGAGAGATGTGTTTTTTTCTTCTGTGATGTGTACTTTTATTTTCATAACATCGTATCGTACACACTCCAGCTCTGAATTTATTGTATATCAAACACATAGTCTACATAACTGGCGCTGTAGCGGAAGTTGCGGGACGTACCCAGCAGCGCGACGTTTTTGTCGACGAGAGGCTCACCACGTTTGACTCATACGACATGCAAGAGTCAGGCGCCTACGTACACATCATTGATTCGAGATTAATGAATGGTAATGCGCGGGAATTCAGTCGTGCTGTTCATGCAGTTGGAATGATATCAACACGGCACTGAGAATTCAATTTTTTTTGCGGATTTATGTCCGTAACAAGTGGTTTCAGTACGTCATTTCGTTAACAATGTGTGTTTATTCTTTTTTTTTCAGTAAAATCAGCCGATATCGAGATTGGGATTGTTCGCTGATTTTTTATTCACATTTTGTCATCAATTGATTTTGACTTGAGATCGGTTTTTAACGAATATAGCGAAACGGAAGGGAGATAGCGGAATTATTGTTAGGACCTATCTTGAAGTTTATGAAATTTCCGATAAAAAATGTCTTATGAGATTTTGCCGTGGAATGATGCATCATCGAGATAATTCCACATTTATCGATATTTAAAAAATCTAGTCGTTCTGTTTGTAACGTTTTCCCACTCAATGCACTCCGAAACTTTGATAATAAAGTCCCATTAATTGTTTGCAAACTCAAATATTCGATGGTAATATTGATAGAGGGCAATCTAAAAATTATAATTTCCTTCAACTTCACCATCAGAGATGATTGCAGTTTAATTTTTGTTTGAACACTCGAGAAATCAATTAATTGAATTATCTGACATTTCCCAGAATTATTAGTTAAACATGAAGATAATAAGCGTTATAGAATGATGGGCTTTGCTTCTGAAAAACATCTATAAGTGTCCATAAAATATACTGCACTTGACAGTTTTTTTTTGTTTTTTAATTAAATTGTGAATTCTCAATGAAAAAGTTCCTTGAAATTTCAATAAAACTGTCACTGGAACTTCTCAAATACTCCATTGATTGAAAGCTTAAGAAAATTGACCTGAAATTTACAGGCTCGCGATTTTTTCACCAAATCATGAATTCTCCATGTTCAATAATAAAGAGGAATGGGCTTTGATTTTAAAAAACACCTATAAATGCCCATAGGATATACTAAACTTTACAGTTTTATTTGTTTTTTCATCAAGCTATGAATTCTTAATGAAAAAATTCCTTGACATTTACAGATCCTCTCGATTTTTTTTACTAAATCATGAATTTTCAAAGTTCATTAATAAACAACAATGGGCTTTGATTTTGCAAAACGCCTATAAATGTTCACAAAATATGCTAAAGTATTCTTTGTTCTTTCATTATAAGTTCTCAACGAAAAAATAGCTTGAAATTTCAGTAAAACTGTCACTTTAACTTCCCAAATGCTCAATTGATTAAAAATTTCACAATATTCACCCCAAATTTACAGACTCCCTTGATTATTTCACCAAATCATGAATTTTAATAAAGAACAATGGGCTTTGATTTTGAAAAACACCCATAAATGTTCATAAAATATGTTCAAAAATTTTGAGGAATTCATCTTCCATACCCTTTAACCCAATTCCCGTATTTTTCATCCCATCATCTCAACGTGGATGCCACCTGGCTGACGACACCTGCGAGACGCGTAAAATGATGAAACCCGGCAGATGCTTCCGCACCCACCAGACCTCCGTGTCCCCTCTCTCATCATCAAATTGCCCCCCCCCCCCCTAAATCAACCACCACTCCCCGCCGCAAGAAAAAAAAAAAGGCGCCAGTCATCGCCCAATGACTCATCCATTCGTGACGAAATAAAGGTAATTGTAATGGAGTTACCGAGTGAAATAAAAATACGCAGAGTTATGGGACATTTTTACGAGACAATAAAACTTTCCGCCGTGATCAACGTACGTTTTTTACTCCTCCAAGAATCTATTAAAGGCTGTTGACAATAAACTTGATTACCAATTACCCACCGACAACAAGACAATTTCTGAATAATGACGACAGTAAAGTGGCGATATTGTTCACTCAAAGTTTGACTTTTATGCGGTGATGCGTTCCAACATCCAATGTGGAGATATATGAGGAAAAACCAATGGCAATATCAATTTATGAAGTGATGTAACAGAATATCAGGAGATGAATTCTTCGAGTCTAGTCGACTGTTCGATATAAAAAAAAGATTCTGAGACTATTCGCTTCATAAAAATGAGGAAATTGATGGGATTTAAGAATTGATTTCACTCAAGAAATTGAAGAAATTTGACGCTTCAGGTGATGAAATTGAGAAAAAAAAATTGAACGTGAAAATTAAGACGTTTTTGGAAATGAAAATTTGTTCAAAAGTAGGGAAACGCTTCATGAAATTTTTTATCAATTTATAATTCCACCCAAATTTCAAGAAATTTCATTTCAAATTCACAATTTGACGAAAAAATCAATAAAAACGGTAAATTTCAGTTAATTGATTCCAAGAAAATCCTCAAAATTCAGTAAAATATATTCTTAAATTATCAATCAACTACATATTCCTGTTCTGATCTCAAAAGACTAAAAAATCGCGATTGACGGCATCAAATCAAAGAAAAAGTCCAAGAAAACGTCAAACAATTCCGAAAACAAATTCTCTCACGAAAACACAGTGAAGTCTTTCCTCAGTATCTGTATAAATTTTCTTCAGAATCCGCAATGATGATTCATAATTTTAATCACAAAAGAATTTTAGTTCCATGATTCCACGAAAATCCTCAAAAATCACTAGAATATATTCTTAAATTATCAATCAACTAAATATTCCTGTTCTGATCTCAAAGACTAAAAAATCGCGATCGATGGCATTAAATCAAAGAAAATTTTTAAAGAACGACGAAAAATTCAAAAAGAAAAATTCTCTCATGAAAAGTCTTTCCTCAGTATCTCTATAAATTTTCTTCAGAATCCGCGATGATGATTCATAATTTCAATGACAACTCAATGAGTAATAATACCCCGCCGCAGATGAATACTCAAAGATGACCCATACCCACAAAGATCAATGAATCCGAAGGACAAAAGGATGTTTCAAGCCCAAGGACACGCCAGCTAAACTGGCAACACAGTATACCCATGTCAGCATTTAACCTTGAACGTTTTACGGTGAAATTTCGCCGGCGTAAAACGTGCCCAATGGTCCATTCCGCAATAGTCTAAATAATAATATCAACTCCCCTCTGAATTAATTAGTCACTCACCTCAGATAAATCCGTATCCTCCTGCATTCTGTCGAGAACAGTCGGCGATTTCGGCTGAGCTTCTGCATTCCAGGTGACAATAGACACCACCACCATTGCAATTGTCACGAGTGACAGCATCGAGCACATTTTAACACTTGATAAATGTCAATGAATAATGTCGAAAACTCACTGTTACCACTCGCACTTTAATATCACTGATTCGATTAATCCAATGATCAATTAACGGTGGAGAGGTTTTTAATCACGGAAATAATCTCACACTGAAACAATTTATTCGAAACTTTTTTTAGAACTCGTTTTCTCGGGGATATTCAACGCGAAACCGACAACACGAACCACTCGACACGACGGCGGACGAGCGACTGCGCTACCTCGCGGCGCGAGCGCTGGAATCAACCGGCAACTGTTCTGTTTACAATACGCGCAGTACAAGATGACTTGGCTGATGTTTACGATTTTTCTAAACACGGGCTGAAAAGATAGGGATGGGAATATCGTGGAGAGTTTGTGGGCATTTTTAGGGGAGCTACAGTGAATTTGATTTATGGGGAGAGTTGTTTAATTTCAAATTTCAGTGAAAATTAAATGGGGAATTTGACAAATTGATTTTTTAATTAAAACGTGAATATTTAATGTTGAATTACGGTACATTATCCGTTCATTGGGAATTCAAACATGTTTTCATAGGGATTTTCCTAATTTTTTTCATCAAATTGGGAATTTTGAATTGTAAACTGTCGGATGTTTACGATTTTTATAAACACTAGGTGAAAAGAAATGTAGTTTACGATTTTTCCAAACACGGGCTGAACAGAAATGGATGGGAATATTTTGGAGAGTTTGTGGGCATTTTTAGGGAAGCTAGAGTGAATTTGATTTTGGGGGGGAGTTGTTTAATTTCAAATTTCAGTGAAAATTAATTAGGGAATTTGACAAATTGATTTTTTAATTAAAACGTGAATATTTAAAGTCTAATTACGGTACATTATTCGTTCATTGAGAATTCAAACATGTTTTCGTAGGAATTTTCCAATTTTTTTTTCATCAAAGTGTGAATTTTTAATTGTAAACTGTCGGATGTTTATGATTTTTATAAACACTAGGTGAAAAGAAATGTAGTTTACGATTTTTCTAAACACAGGCTGAAAAGAAATGGATGGGAATATCGTGGAGAGTTTGTGGGCATTTTTAGGGGAGCTACAGTGAATTTGATTTATGGGGAGAGTTGTTTAATTTCAAAATTCAGTGAAAATTGAATGAGGAATTTTCCAACTTGAATTTTTAATTGAATGTGAATATTTAACGTCAAATTACGGTGAATTATCCATTCATTTAGGATTCCAATGGGATAATTGAGTTGAGTTTTTCATCAAATTGTGAATTTTTAATTGTAAAATGTCTCATGTTTACGATTTTTGTAAACACGGACTGAAAAGAAATGGTTGAGAATTTCGTGGAGAGTTTGTGGGCATTTTTAGGAGAACGACAGTGAATTTGATTTATGGGGGGTGTTGTTTAATTTCAAATTTCAATGAAAATTAAATGGGGAATTTTCCAAATTGAATTTTTCATTAAAACGTAAATATTTAACGTTAAATTACGGTGAATTATGCATTCATTTAGGATTCAAACATGTATTCACGGGAGTTGTTCTGATTTTTCAATTTAATTGTCAATTTTTAATTGTAAAATTGTAAATGTCAGAGGTGAATGTGATTTATGCGAGTTTTTTAATTTCAAATTTCACTGAAAATTCAATGGAGAATTCGCCAACTTGAAGTTTTAATCAAAACATGAATATTCAACATCAAATTACCCTGAATTATCCATCAATTGAACATTCAAACATCCATTCAACCGACTTTTCCTGATTTCTGATAATTTAAATAGGCTAATTTAGCTCAAATTCAGAGTGTACATTGATGTTTTCATCAAATTGTGGATGTTGAATTATAAAATTACCGAAATTTCTGTGGAACTGTCATTTGATAAAAATTTCCACGAAATGAACAGGAAATTAAAACAAAAATTGAAGTGAACTTCGATTTTCAATAGAAGCATAAACGTTCAGCGCCAAATAACGCTTAATTTTCAGTAAATAAAAAAATCATGGATCCATTTTACCTAAATTTTCCTGATTTCTATTGTTTTCCATAAAATAATTCAACTAAAATTCTCCATTTCCCTTGACTTTTCCATCAAATCGTAAATTTTCAAGCTAATAAATGAATAATAATTTCCAACAAGTGCGGAAATGCTTCAAAAAAGTAGAATAAATAAAATAAATATGAAGTTCAATAGATGGAACTGAATTTTTTTTTATGCAGTACGAAGTGTAAAAAAACCTTTTGACAGGTCGTGTTGACGAGTCGGTGGATAACGACGGACTGCAGACCCTCGTGATGGCGCAGGGGAGGGGTGGACGCCCCCTGCGCCCCTCGGGTGGCCCCGCCCTTGGCTATTCGCGGAGGTCTTGTGTCTTTGTTGCAGGGGATACACATCGCTGGGTTTTGGCGCTCACGTGTGTCGTGGGTACACTGGCCCCAAGTGGGGAACACGTGACGTACTCCGATCGACGCCAGTTACGTTGGTGTTCTTTCAAACTGTTTGTTTATTTTTGGGGGAATATTTCCATTTTTACTGGGGATGTCAAGAGAAGTGGAGCTGGGGGAAACGGCGCGTTGTTTTATTTACAAGTGGAGTGATGAATTTTTTTGTTTAATTTTAGTTTCCTGAAACTCGGTTTATTTTTCGATGAATTCGTAATGAGGGAACAAGTTATTTATTAATGAAATATAATTTCGTTTTTAAAATTCATTTCATTGATTAGATTTTTTGCTATTCTTTCAGAAATTTCCGGTAAAATTGCTGGGAATTTTTATCAAGTGACAGTTCAAATGAAATTTCAATAAATTTCTTCGTTGATAATTCACAATTTAATAAAAAATCAATAGAAATTTTCAATGAATTTTAAATTCTGCGAAAATTAGAACTAAATATTCACGTTTCGTTTGAAAATTCACCGAAATTTTTTGTCCCTTTGCTGCAGAAAAATGTAAAATTACCTTGAATTAACAATTAAATCATAAATTTCACGATTTTTTCTACTCAAATTAAATTCAATCCCACAGTTAATTATAAAATGCAACAATTTCCACTTTCCATTTTCCTCACCAATAAATTATCTAAATAAGGACTGTGAATAGGTACATACCATCCTGAATAGTTGAAACCGCTCTCAAGTGTCACTGAAACCCCAAAACCTCGGTCCCATTGGTCCATCAAAAATACGTGGAACGTCGAGTGGAACTTTCTGCTTTCACTCAACGCAGTTTACGATTTCAAAGTATGAATGCACTGGCTCCATCGTTTCGAGGACTCTGTGTATATAAAGGGAATTCGTGATCACGAATAACGGTAGGTCTAATTGAGTGCGAGTCTCTGGTTCATACCGTGCGGATAGGATAGTGATTAATTTAGTATCGAAATAAACTCAAGTGAGAATTCATTTGGGGTTGATGAATGATTAATTTCGTGTACTTGAAATATTTCCATTGTAATAAGTGTAAAAACAAATATGAGTCCAAATTAAGAAAAAATACCTTTCCCTATCGGGGAGTTAAGAAACCCATTCATTATAAATATTGTTATTGGTCTCACGTATTTCAAATTATGAGGAGCGATTAACCACTAATTTGGAAAAATCAAGAAGTTTTAATTTTCACTCCACAAATTTAACTGAAAGGCAGCATTTGGTCTTACATGGAGAAAAATATAACTCTGCCCCAACTTTTTTCATCCAACTTCTGATTATTTTCCACCTTTCGTATTTTTTTTATTATTATTATTCTGTATTTTATTCTAGTTTCACAACTACCCCGGCACTCAACCGCTCATAATCACCTGTGGCCTTCGTAATTTTTAATTACCTCACTCTGGAAGCAAACAAGCATCATGAAAAATGCCCTCTTCTTTACTAACCATATCTCATGGTCTGGGGGGGCTTTTTTAAAGCTTCTTCTGCGGGCTTTTATGCCATTTTGTTTTCTTATTTTTGGGGGATTTTTCCTCTCGTATCTTTGAAGAATGTCGGCCAACCTGGATTCTTTTCATGGTTTTATGATGTGAGGGATTTTATGAATTCAGGGATAATTAGGTGAGGAATATAACCTCAATATTTTTTGATCCATAAAATTGGGGGAAATAAAAAAATGAGATGGGAATTTTTTCAATTTCACACAGAAAAAAATTCTAATTCAACAGATGAGAATGTTATCTTCCCTTCTTGAGTATATTAATAACTTACAGTTACTCTGATATTTCAGGGAATTTCGTCATTGAAAAATTAATGAAAACTGCGAATTTCAATTCAATTATTCAATAAAAATAGACTAATTAAATTGAAACATGTTGAAACTTTTTAAAAGTGCAAACTATCTGATCGTCCGCTTCTTTCCAGAATTACTGAGCGCTTAAAGTACATTATAAAGGTCGTGATACATCGCTGGGGAATATTAACAGAGTCAGGTTGCACAGGTTCATGCAAATTTTGCATTTTCCGATAAATTATAACACGAGGATTATCGGATCATTTACATCACGGGACGATAAGCCCTGCGAATTTATTATGACTCCAGAGGAGTGACGTGATACTTCAGATACTTCAGACTGAAAAAAAAAAATCCCTCTCCAATCAATGCTACATTATTCGGATCAGCGATATTTTCCCGTTGTAAGAGAATTTCATATTAAATAAGAATATCAAATATAAAGATTAGACTAAGAAGATTTTAATTTCACTGGAGACAATTTCCCGTTGCTATTTTCATTTGTAAAATATCGAAGATATTTTCCACTGAAGTAAATAAAATGACAGAACAAAGAGGAGTTTTTTCGATGCAAAGTCTGACTTCCTACGCTAAAAATGAAATATCTCTCGAGGAAGCAAAAGAATTCACTCTCCATGTTTTCGCAGAATAACGAAATATCCTCCACTGAAAAGACTGTATGTACATTGAAACAGTGTCTCGGGGGGAAAGGGGTCGCCGGAGGAAGTGGTTGAGCATGCACTTTGCACCCCCGCGTGCCTCAACCAAAACTCAGATCGTGCTTTCCAACACACTACGGAGCAGGTACATGCCGAAGACGCATTAATATTAATGTTTCGGGATTTACAGCGACACACCATCGTCCGTAGGTGGAATGTATGTTTACAAAATACAGTCTTGTGCACACGTGTGCATGTGTGGAGCACTGGATTGTATAAATTTATCTTTTGATATGGAGGTTGTCGTCACCCGGAGGGGAGTCTTGTGTCAAGGGAACTTGTTTTAGGTGTGGGACTATTGTGGGATTGGTACTTTGCAAATGAGGTGCTTCTTCACTTTGTTTGGGCTTCAGTGGTTTTAGGAAAACATTCGGTGGGAGTTGTATTGAAATTTCATGGGAAAATCGGCGAATTTTTAGTTTTTGAGGAGTAGGAAGATGAGAATGCCTCAACACACTTTAATGTTCAATCGAAATATGAAATGAAAATTTACAATTTTCGTTGATTTTGCCATTAAATTTTGAATTTTCAATGTCAATGTCAATGTTTTCAATGTACTTTTATTGAAATTCCACGGAAAAGTCATGAAATTTTAAATTTTTGAGGAGAAGGAAGACGTGAATGCCTCAATATACTTAAATGTTCAATCAAAATATGAATAATCAGTCCTAAATTACGCTAATATATTCCTTTAATTTACAACTTCTGTTGATTTTCCCATAAAATTTTGAATTTTCAATGTTAAAATTCCTTGAAATGTTAGTGCAACTCTAATGTGATGGAATTTCTCGAGAAATGGATGGGCAAGAATGTTTAACAGTGTAGATCAATTTTCTTTAATTGTGGATAATAAATATTCAACTGAATTAGAAAATTTTTTAGCAACAGAAAGACGAGAATTCCCGCACTTGTTTGAATTTTCAATCAAAAGATGAATGTTCAGTCCCACTGACGCTGAAATTTCAATCAATTGAAAAATCTAGAATAAATTTACCGGAATTTTGGTGAAGTCTAAAGAATTTCATGGAATAAGTGAAAGGAATTGAATGCGGAATTCTTCGAGCATTCAACCAGAATGAGTAATTTTTTAAACAATCGAACTGAAATACTTATGTCGGTGTCTATTCAAACGCTCCACGGTAACTTTGACCGTGGATATACGGGACGTTTTCCCGCGGATTCAAGGTAATTTCTACCGTGGATATATGGGAGATGGTGGACCCTCAACTTTTACTTCTCAAATTAAATCTAGACAATAAACTAGACACATCGAATCAATTGATAAGTGACATGCAGATAGTAGAGTAGTGAATAACTTTCTCAAAATATTAATTCGTTGAATACGAATATCAGTCTAGATTAACACAAATAAAAAATGAAAAAAATAAATAGTTGACAAATACTTTACTAAACGCAAATGAATGATGACATAAATATTTCTTTACATTTTATGTGAACCTTTTCTCAACAATATTCATACACTGATAGAATGATTCATTTATTCCAAACGCGATTCGTTAACTATTAATAAATGGTAGAGTTGAATATGACCAAATGAATATTCGTTAATAGTTAACGAATGGTTCAGTTGAATGGCGAAAGTCAAGTCANATATACATTCGTTAACTATTAACGAATGAACATTTGGTGGGACCGAATAGACCCTAACCTCCAACCAAAATCCATTCGTTAACAATAACTAATCCGTTCTATCAGTGTGGTTCTGATTGGACGTACACAGGTCTTTCAAGATCACTCCAGATCTAGATTGACCTGGTAAGTCCTAATCAGTTCTGCGACGTACTTTTCAGGAAACCTTTCGAATCCTCAGTTCTTTTCGGCCCTGAGAAGTCCTCTTCTGTACTACCGAGACGGCGGGATTTCACGAGGGGGGGAGGGGAAGGCATGCATGCAGAGGGTTGAAATTTGTAGCCAACGAGGAGAGAGGGTTGCAGAATATATTTAGCCACCCTCATCTCTCCGTTTGCAGNAAGGGGAAGGCATGTATGCGGAGGGTTGAAATTTGTAGCCAACGAGGAGACAGGGTTGCAGAATATATTTTAGCCACCCTCATCTCCCCGTTTGCAGGCGGTGTTTAAATAAAAAATAGTGAACGTTGATTCTGTATTTATTGACCCCCTGATGCCAATGAAACCCTCGGAGGTGACAGAAAAGACGAAAAAAGAATTTTCATTTTCACGTGGGTCAGGGATCAGGGTGAAAGTCGACTTTCGCCAAAATCGATTTTTTTTGCCGGGTGAACGTTGATTCCAACTATTTAAGTGACGGGCTATTCAGAACTTTCAAAAGTATGTGGAAAAAGTGAACACTGAAAAAATTTTTTTTTCACCCCGAGCTAAAGGGTCAGATTTTCGGTTTTTCCACGGGGAAAGTCGACTTTCGCCAAAATCGAAATTTTTAGCCGGGTGAACGTTGATTCCAACTATTTAAGCGACGGGCTATTCAGAACTGTCAAAAGTATGTGGAAAAAGTGAAAAATGAGAAACCGTTTTTTTTGGCCCCAGCCAAAGGGTCAGATTTTCGGGTTTTCCGGGGCAAGTGGATTTTCGCCAAAATCGAATTTTTTAGCCGGGTGAACGTTGATTCCAACTATTTAAGTGACGGGCTATTCAGAACTTTCAAAAGTATGTGGAAAAAGTGAACACTGAAAAAATTTTTTTTTCACCCCGAGCTAAAGGGTCAGATTTTCGGTTTTTCCACGGGGAAAGTCGACTTTCGCCAAAATCGAAATTTTTAGCCGGGTGAACGTTGATTCCAACTATTTAAGGGACGGGCTATTCAGAACTCTCAAAAGTATATGGAAAAAGTGAAAACTGAAAAAGTTTTTTTTTTGAGATTTTCAAAGGGTCCGATTTTCCGTTTTTGCAAGGGCGAGTCGACTTCCGCCAAAATCGAATTTTTTAGCCGGGGGAACGTTGATTCCAACTATTTAAGGGACGGGCTATTCAGAACTCTCAAAAGTATATGGAAAAAGTGAAAACTGAAAAAGTTTTTTTTTTGAGATTTTCAAAGGGTCAGATTTTCCGTTTTTGCAAGGGCGAGTCGACTTCCGCCAAAATCGAATTTTTTAGCCGGGTGAACGTTGATTCCAACTATTTAAGCGACGGGCTATTCAGAACTCTCAAAAGTATATGGAAAAAGTGAAAACTGAAAAAGTTTTTTTTTTGAGATTTTCAAAAGGTCAGATTTTCCGTTTTTCTAAGGGCGAGCCGACTTCCGCCAAAATCGAATTTTTTATCCGGGAGAACGTTGATTCCAACTATTTAAGCGACGGGCTATTCAGAACTCTCAAAAGTATGTGGAAAAAGTGAAAACTGAGAAAGTTTTTTTTTTGAGATTTTCAAAGGGTCAGATTTTCCGTTTTTCTAAGGGCGAGCNGCCAAAGTGTCAGATCTTGGATTTTTTCAGGGGGAAAGTCGACTTTCTCTGAAATCGAATTTTCTCGCCAAGTGAAGTATGATTCTGTATTTATTGGCCCCTCTAACGCCAATGAAACTCTCGGAGGCGCCAGAAATGTCGAAATAAAAAATTTTCATTTTCACTTGGAACAAGGGTCAGATTTGTTAACAATTTCATTTTTTATTCAGATAACGCATGCAAGCGGAGGGACAAGAGTGGCTAGAATAGATTCTGCAACCTTCTCCCCTTGTTGGGTAAAAATTTCAAATCTCCGTATACATGCGTCTCCCCTCCACCCTCTCGTGAAATGTCGATGCTCGAGATTAAAAAAAAGCAATAATTGCATTTTTTATTTCAATAACACATGCGAAAACAGGGATATGAACCCGGATTTAATATAGCCCCATAGAATTACGGGGACCGGCAAGGATTCGGCAAGTCTGAATACAAGTCCTGCTTACACCTAACGAGTGCTGAAATGGGACATAACCAGAGGCAGAAAGGTCTCGGAAGCACTTGGGAAGAAGCTTCCCAAGACCTATCCAGTTCTGAATGGAAAGATCTAAGTAGAACTTGTCAGGTCCAATTATTCGACTCGGGGCCACTCTGAAACCAGAATTCAAAACCAAAGTTCATAACAGAGATGTCAGATAAGATGGGAATGATTTTTGAAGCCCGAGTGCAAGAGCGGGTCGCGAAATGGGCTGCAAATGATTTTAAGGATGATTTTTGAACCAGGGCAGACTCCTAGACCTCACTGGACAATGTTGTCACAACTCCGGTATTGCAATCCGGACCCAGAGTTCAAAACCAGAGTTCATAGCAGAGATGTCGGTAAAATTTACCGGGGAGCGTGCGAATAGACACTGCCAATAATTATGAAATCAGGACTTCATGCACCAGAGCTTTGCATTCACCCCGAACCCGTTCGGTTTTTCGGCCAGCCCCGTCGACAACTTCAGAGTGACCACCCTTTAGTAAAATTGATTGAAATCCCTCATGCCGTCCGTGGCCAAAGGCCTCCAGTCTCAATTCAAGAGTACTCCAGCCATGATTGCAATCTTGGTACAAGCGTTTTAGAGACTTTCGTTCACCAGTCAGTTGTGTTACACGTGCAAGCTCGTTTCAATCCGCACTAATCCCAATGTAAAAAGAGAAATGAATACAAAGACACGAGCTGCCTCTGTCCTCATTCTCCACAGTCTCCACCGTATTCACTAATAATTGTATTCGTGGAGTTGAGTTGGGCGATGCCGACGTGAAACACTTTATTTCCGGGAGGCGGGACACCCACCGCGTTAGCAGATGCCCGTGAATTCAATTCCATAAACAACGAACCAAATTCACGGTTGGAGCATCGTTGGAGGCACACTGAATTCACCTCCGAACACTTGACGAACGTTTCATTCAAATAATCGTCTTTTAAGGATTTCCAAGTACTTTAGAATTTTTTTCCTCTGTAACATACTGTTCTACTTTTACAGTAGAACATCAGAGCTTTCATTTGAGCCCCATTAAATCCTTCCGGATATTTTAGAATGATTTTATTAATTAAACTTTGCGGAACTGAATTTGAATTTCGATATTGAACCATTAGAAAACATTTTAAAAATCTGGAAAAAATCAAAAAGTTTACTTTTTGATGAAGATTGATGAAATAATTGAAGAATTGTAATTTTTGAAAATTACGAGCATTTTCGTTAAATAATTTATAAAAATTATTTTTCAAAATCATACAAAATTTATTCATATTCAAAGTTTTATAAGAAATCGATTTCATGCCTAAAATAATAAGGTTTCCAAAAGTTGAAACAATTTAAATTATTTATTTTTAAACAACGAATCTTTAAAAAAAAGAAATTTGCTAGATATTCACGTTTTTTTTTCAAATTTTTCTCACACAATTTATTTGACAAATTTGATGATTAAAAATGGACACTTGAATATCCTTAATCTGCCTAATTCGTGTAAATGCATTAAATTTCATCTACTCACAATATTGAAGATAAATAATAAGTGAAAAATTAATGAACAATTTTCACTGAGAATTTCATTTCTCATGTCGCGGAAGAATAAAAAAAAAATTGGTAATCGACAATTGCTAGAAGTATTACATCTTAATGAATTCAAAGAGCCTCAAGACCTCATTGTCTGCCTGCCCACTCCCTGGGATCATTTATTCAAAGAGATGCATCTTTCATAAAACCAAAAATAGATAAGAGGTCGAGGAATTCCCCTCCGGTAAAAACTTGATTCGTTCTGTTCTGGTCCGGCTGAACCCCAGTCCGGAGAACTTCACTGGGAAAATATTATTTTTTCATTCACTGCATTCCGACGTTACTCTGTCCTCTCCCCCCATTCTTTTTATCTTTTTCAGTTTTTCATCTCAGCTGTACGCCCCTCCCGCCTCACCTTTAATGCACTGGTCTCCGCTGTCCGCGTGAGAATTTTCTACCTCTTTTGAAGATTTCTCTCTCTCGCTGTGGTCAGACGTCGAGTTTGCCCTTTACTCACTCTCTGGTTTTCACGGCTCGCGGAAACTTTATTCTTTGTGAATTTCATTCTTGCGGCTTTTAACCTTTCCGTCTGCAATTCTATTTCTCTGGGGGTTGTTTTTTTAATGCTGTCTTTTACAGTTCTCCGGGAGGGGGTGAAGACATTTCGAAAGCGACAGGTCGACGCATACACCCCGGGGGGATTGATAATCGGGAAAGGAATGGTGGGCAGGGGTTGGAATTGGCAAATTGAATGTTTGTGGCGAAGACAGGATGCATCAATTACTCTGGGACAAGTGGGAATTTATAGCACTCAAGTATTTTTATTCTTTGGGCTGATTTGAAATTTAATTGATCGAATATTGTGGAAGACTTTGAAGCACAGAAGTGATTCAGAAAGAATATGAATTTATTTTGAAATTAATTTAGAGATAATTCTGACGGTAACGTAATTAAGATGATTTGACATCACATTAAATTATTTTTGCCTATTGGTCAGTCTTCACCGAATATCTCGGAATCTAAGGCAGATGGCAAAATTTTTGTGAGAACCTTTTTTGTAGCGCTCAGTTCGCTCGACAAAAAAGGTAATTATGAAAAGATCGTTATCTCCCTCAGATACGGAGATATTCTCCGAAAACTCAACTTCACTACTGAAATATAAATCAAACAACTGAAGACTGATATAAATCAATCAATATCGACTCCAATGCGATACTATTCACCTCTTGCGTTGATTTGGAATTGATCGAACACCCAAAAACATTTTAGAATGAATATGTATTCATTTAGGAATGGATTATCGCGATCAAAGACTCGAATCCTCTCAAATCCATCAAAGTGCGCCTCGCAATCCTTCAAACTCCTCTCCAGCACAAAGGAATAAAATTATCCCGCTCACTCCGGCCAGTAACTCATAAACCCCTGCTCCTCCCTGCCTTCGATCCTATCACATTTGCGCTCCCAAGACCCCCGGCAATGTCTCAAGATCCCCTCGGACAACCCTCGAAATCGTAATTCATAGGGTTCCGGCGGTGTCGTTACAACTCCAGATCGTGCCATTATCTTTCTCATATGAAATAAAAATCTAAATCACAAAGTATGGGATTCGCTTCGGTTGTCGGTCATAAACCGCGCCTGCGACACCCCAGATATTCCCCCCCTGGCCCCTCTGCCACGACTTCCGATACTCCACCCCAGGAAAATTCACTTTTCCGTACTGACTCATCACTACTCATCTCCTACGCACCCTCGTCTTTTCTAATCGAATGCCCCCCCCCTCCCCATCTCACCATCTCGTATGATTAAAAAATGACGAGGATGATTAATACATTCGGATGTTTAATGCATCTGCGGGCGATACACGGAATACGAAATGCGAAAAAAAATAGGCAGGGAACGGAGGAAAAAAAATTAATCGGATGAGAAGGGAATTTAAATGATATTTTTGTTTTTTTTTGTGAATGTTCGGAATATCCGGTATCGGTATGGGATATACATCATTTATTTGCACTTTGTATTTGCTAACTGTGCAGAGTTGACAATGCCAATATTGATGTAACCACACCCTATCGCCGCCATTTACGAAAATGCATCGCGAGGGAAAATATGGTAGCTAATGTCAAAGTGGATAAATATGCGAGGGGAATTTTTTACTGAATAGGGAGTTGGAGATGTACTAATGGGGTCATTGGATGGGCGAGTCGGTGATGAGTACTGATGGATTCGGCACTAATTCACGTGATGAGGCTCGTAATGAATATTGAAAACGTGGGGAATTTATCCTTCGGAAGGCTATGCACTCGGGGTGAAATTCAAACAAATTAATATTTATTTGAACAAACAGCCATCATGTGCTTTAAATTCGGAACGAATTAATATCAATCTTTAGGAGTCTAATTTATATTTCATATGATGTTGTTAAAATATCTTGTTTTTGAATATTTAATTCATCAATTTTGACAAATCCTAGTGGATTTCAAATCCCATAAAATCCTTATATAACATTCAATATGAATAAAATGCAACTCCATTCAACCAAATAGAACAAACTTCTTACACTTTAAATTAATTTAAATGAGAAAAATCAAACGAAAGCAAAATGAAGTTGCAATTGAATTTACTTCCCTCACGCCTCGTGAAAAAATAAAAAGGAAAAGAAAAATACCAAAGATGATTATTGACAACCCCTGAATACCCGTAAATTAACACAGACGCAGAGCAGATTACAGCCAGCAATTTCCGTGAGAATGATAAAAAAAAGTTCAATGATCTTTTTACACGCTAGTCCTCTCGCCCGCGGTCTGAAAGAGGATTACAGCTCGGTCTACTCAGAGGGTCCTTTGAGCCGCCGTAACCTAGGCGCAGACGAGAAAATGGGTAAAAAATTTCCCCCAGACTTGCGTAGAACCAAGTGTTGAAACACAAAAAAAAAGGAGAAGAAATTATCAGGATGAGGGAATATTACATCGAAAATTATTCCCTCCGGTTTCTCGCTGGCTGCTGACAAATGGACTCGTCAGGAAAAAAACGTAAAGGGGAATAACGTAAGGGGGGGGGAGTGCTGCAAGAGTCAGAGGAAAAGGCGGACGCGGCTCAGCGTAATTATGACGAAGCCACTTACTAATTTCGCGATGCCTCATAATCCTTTATCCTCAGCTTCCGGTATTACACATGGTTGACTAATCCAGCGTCCTCTGCATCTCCGCGAGAATGCAGGACATGAGTTAAGCCCTTGTGTCAGAGAACGTTAGACGTTAAATGGGGAGACGGGTGACACTGGGAATTTGCGAAATTTTATCTAGCGCGGTGAAAAGACGTAAGACCGAAGGGGCTTTATTATTTCGTCACGCTTTGAATTATTTTTGGGTGAGGGAATGTATTTCTGTGGTGACGCAGGAAATTGTGATGAGTCAGGATTTTATGGAGTTGATGGTCCCAACGTGATGATTCAGTCAAGAAATTTGTAGAAAATGTTGGGAGAGCCACATTGAATTTGATTTAGGGAAAAAATCCATAAAACGCCGAATTTCCGTGAAAATTAATTGAAATTGCAAACTTTTCAGTAACAGAAAGACGAGAATTCCGCAATTAATTTGAATTTTCCATGAAAACATGACTATTAATTACCAAATTACGCAGAATTTGTAACTAATTAATAACTCAAAAATATATTTAGAACAATTGATTTAAAATTTAGTTTTTTGAATGAAGAAAATCGTTGAAATCTCAATGAAATTAAAATGTGATGAAAATTTCGAAAAAGTCTAATGGAAATTTCAATAAAAATTTTCAACAGTCCAGGTCATACATCCCCTGAAATTTTCTTCCTCTACCAGTTCGATATTTTAAATTCACTCCGGGTACTTATCTCGCCCCCAACAGATCGATGTTTCCGAAAAAAGCCAATATCAAAAGACGTAACTTGTATAGTGTCAGCGATAAACGCCGGCACATACTTGTTCTCTATCGTTTTCCAACACCCCTCTGAGACACTGGAATTCCTTTTAAATTCAAGTCACTATTCCACTCCTTCATTTCCCCCTCCGAACTCTTCTATTCTTTCATTCTCTTTCATTGCCACTCAACGCGATTTTATCGTTCTTTGGATTTGAATTATTTAGTTACCCCGACAAGTTAATGAAAATTTCAGGAATTCTCAAACTACTGGTTTGAGAATTCCTGCAGTTTTATTCTAATTGGAGATTAATTTTCTTTGGATAAAAAAAAAATTAATGATGGCTTCATCGATATCTGAATGAATGAAGACGAATGCATTGATTTCATGCCTAAAAAAAGATTTCCGAAAGTTTAAACAGTTTCAATTATTGATTTATCAACAACGATTGTTTAAAAAAAATAATAGTTCTCTGCAAAATGTAATTTTGATGACGCTAACTACTCATGTTTTTTATCAAATTGTTCTCACGCAATTTAATTTACAAATTTGACGATTGAAAATGGTTGAATCTATAGTGTGCTCTGTACCAAACTGTAAAAGTCACTTGAATATCCTTAAATCCAGTGAATTATCACATAACCCTTTCATCCGAACACTTTTTCCCCAAACATTTCTCTTCATGTGAAAACAATTCCCCCGATTGATGTGGCTTGGCAAACGCTGCAGATATAATGGTCCCGATTCAATCGATATTAATATCTGAATTTTGATGAATTTTAAACTCCATATTTGTGCTCCATTCAGAATACCGCAGGCATAGATTCGGACATTTCAATATTCCACGGTTCAATATAGCGCGAGCCCCTATTCTCAACCCTTCAATTTCTCCTTGCCTCGATATTCAAGCATCCAACAAACTTGTCAAGAACTTCGCCACAACTTTCCCCGAGCAACTTTCGACGCTCACTGCCAGACTGGCCGTTTTTCATGCTAGTGATGGTTTTTTTGCTGTACCTGGAGATTTCGGGCTTAAATGCAAGTGTGTTTATTCTCGTTTGAGGTGAGAATTGCGTTACGAGTAGTTTATTTCGTTCAGAAGATGAATACGTATACTGTTAAAAGAATTTAGCTGAATTTTCCGGACTTGGAATTTTATTTAAGGGGAAAACGTCAATGGAATTTCAAGTTTCTCTGAAAATTCAAGTAAAGGCACATTTTTTTCGTGGTAGGAAAACGGAAAGTCGGGAATTTACATGAATTTTCAGGGAATTCCTTTAAAAAATTTGGAATTCCAGAAATTTTTGAAAGAATTCCCTGAGAATTCAGAGGAATCTGGAATTAAAGACGGGATTTTTTTGAATTTTCCTGACTTTTCATTAACTCCAATGGAATAATTAAATTGAAATTTACAGTTTTCACGAATTTTCCCATGAAATTATGAATTTTCAATGACAAAATTCCTTAAAATCTCAGTGGAAATGTAACTTGTTAGAAATTTCCAAGACCGGAAATTTCAGTGGAAAATTTTCAACAGTGTAGAGGAAAAACGAATTCTTGAGCTCCCTATAAGTCAGTTTCAATTTTTCTCTTCCCTCTGTTATTCTATTCAAAATGTTGCAATTTTTTCCTGTTTCATCGTAAATTTTATCTACAATTTTTATTTATAATTTTACCGATTCATTTTATTCTCCCGTTTTTGGCAAATTTTCAAATAAATATCGTAATGCAGGAAATATCGACGTGCGCCCTGCAATTATTGCACCATAAAGTTGCATTCATTCCCCAGTATTCGCATTACAATCACGATTTAATATTACGGTGGACCGGGGAAGTTCCCATGGTGTTGGAGTTTATTATCGGTTCACTGTATTTCGGAATTCGATATCTCGCCTGGATCTCGTATCGGTAGAGACAGTTTACCGGCTGCACCAGTGTGCCGATATAGTCTGAAATTCCAATCACGTTTTGGGCTATCGTTAGCGCTCACAAACCCCTAGCTCCCAGTCTCGGTTTCTCCCTTCATCTGGCTTTATGAAAATCGTTGCTTATCCATCGCGCATCACCCGGGGGATATTGAGTTAGAGTCTTGGACATTCTTTGGGTATTGAAACTCAATAGTGATGGAGATCAAGGGAGTACCTTTCTCATTCGGGTGAAAATTCATCGAAGAAACTCTCAACTCAATTCTTTAATTTAACTTTTCTTTTTCTTGAGCCAAGGGACCTTATTTACATTTTCTACAATGTTAAATATTTTTAGTTAGAATTTTCAACTTGTATAGCACTGTTAGAAAATTACTCTTGAAATTTCAAGTGAAAAAGCTTGAAATTTTTAACAATCACAAAGTTACATGATATTTCTGTAGATTTCTCCATTGACGAATCAGTTCAGTGGCGAAGTGGTCAAACGGTTTAAGTCGATTTAGTCTTTAGTTGAGTTTTCCAGAAATATTTCCGAATGTAAGGGAGATAGCGAAATTTTCATAATAACCTTTTTTGTAAAGCGAATTGAGTGCTATCAAAAAGGTTATGACAAAAAATTTTCTATCTCCCTTAGATTTCGAGATATTCATTAAAAACTGGCCAATGGTCAAAATCGACTTAAACCGTGTGACCACTCCGCTACTGAGTTAATTTCTTGAATTTCAGTATCCATACGGCACTGAAAAATCTTGAAAATTGTGAAAAGTCATTCAACAACTTTTCTGAATTTTCAATCTATTGAAAATAGAATTGTATGTGATGTTGAATTTTCACGATGAGTTTGAAAATTCCTGCTTCCATTGAAAAATCGACAATTGTTTAACATGAAAAACCCAATTTTCTTGCATTTATGAAGATGAATGAGAAGATTAGTGGAAATTTTTATTTGAAATTGAAATTAACCTCACAACATTGAAAATTCAGATGACTGTGACTGAAATTTCTAACAGTGTGGTGAAAATTTTCGTTATGTTAGAGTTTCCCTGGATTTCAAGGAATTTCATCATTGAAAAATAAAAATTTAATGGAAAAATCAACGGGTACTGTAAATTTCAATTCAATTACCGTCACAATTTTGCACAAATATCGCCACGACGTGACCGTTATGTACAGCACACAAAGCCCTCCAATTCCCTTTTCAAACGAATTAACTGTTTACGTGACAATCGAGTTTCACAACGTCGTTTATTCGGGGTAAACAAAGTGTACGGAGCTTATTCATTATTTCAAGGGTAGTTAAACAATGCGACGCTTACATCATCCGTAGGGATAGCCCTCGAAGCGGAAAGTGTCTCGCAAGGGTGGTCTTTTCCTCGTGGAATATAGTGCAAGGATACCGTCCCCAACCGACAAACATGATCCGCTTTGTGAAGTATCTACTAGTGATTTATCCACAATTTCCTTTGTCACGCACCATAAATATCACTGAACCGAAAATTGAATTAACATTACCGGAGTTGAAACGCTTTTCCCGTTTTTTTGATTTTTTTTTTCATTGTTGCACTGTAAAAATAAATGTGAAGCACGTGTGGATCCTAGAGTAAGATATCTGGAATGTCTGTTAGAAATTTTTATGAAATTTCATGGAAAATATGATAGTAATTTTCATGAGAGTGACATTGAATCGAATTAGGGGAAAAATAGTTATGAAATGGTTTAGGTGGAATTCAAAGAAATTCATGAATTTTCCGTGGGAGTGAGACGGAAATGTCGCAAATTCATTGAATTTTCAATGGAACATGAATATTCAGAAACAAAATGGCAGAAAATCTTCAAATTTTCCTGATTTTTCTGAATTTTTACAGAATAATTTAACTGAAAAATCAAGTATTTTATTGATTTTTAGATCATTTGAACCGAAAATTAATAGAATATTTGATTTTTCAATGACAATATTTCCTGAAATTTCAGTAGAAATTAAACACGACAAAAATTTCCAGGATTTGGCCCGGAAAATTCAGACGAAAATTTTTCACTGTGCAGGGCTTAAATTTGGAGACCCAACACTGTTAGAAATTTTTTGAAAATAAAGCAATAGTTGCACTTTAATTCTCCATCTTGTGAATTTGAATTCACTTTAAGAGGAAATTGTTCATGGAATCTGTCATTCAGTTCGGAAATTCAGAATAATTGGGTTTTCCATGTTAGACTATCACTGATATTTCAACAACTTCTAGAATTTTGAATTTCATTGCGGAAATTGAACATCACATTCAAATAAATTTTCAGTGGATTGAAAATTCAGGGAAATTGTTGCTTGCATTTTCAAGTTATTTAATAATTTTTATTATCATGTCGATCTGAAAATTGCAATTCTATTGAATACTCCAGAATTATACTGATTTTTCAATAACAATACGTGAAAATTTCGTGTGAATAAGTGATTATTAAAAATTTCAGGAATTTTCACGTGAAATTTCAGGAGTAATTTTCTAACAGTGAAGTGTTTTAAAAAAGGAGCTAAACAAATTTTCCTAATTTCAGACACGACTTAAGTTTTTTTAGTGTTTTTCATGATTTATTACGCGTAGTTTTGATAGCTGGAGCGCGGATGTTGGGAATCCCCGAGGAAAATGGCTGACCGCATTTGTTTTAAACCGGGGAGAGTGCGACTTCAGTGTAAATTGATTGAATTTCAATTTGGGTTGCCTATGAATTCGGTTTTCACCGGCTTTTCCGTGACGATAATCCGCTCCACCACTCGGTGAAGCCTGTACAGATGATGAAAAAAGGGGACTCGGTGTGACCCAGAGTGGCGCGATATCAAAGAGCTTTCGACAAATAAAGTGCATCCGTATTAATTGAATTTATGTTGAAAAAATTACGGTTTTGGGAAATAGCTCGGATGATTCGACGCTCAATAGGGGGGCAATTCCCGGGAGGAGGTGGATTTTTTGCGAAAACGATATTTATCGATAATTAAACATCGTCCAGAATTTTTTTTCCTTTCAAAAATTTTAAATATTACTCAACCGCTGCTTGCACTCTGTTCTAATTAAAAAAATTCTTCCGATTAATTCGTTCCATGCACTTCATATCTGACCCTCCCGTCATATCTCACAATTGTCATCCGCTGTATTCAATTACCTCCCACCACCTTCCGTCAACAAACTCAGATAAATTTCCCCGAGTAAATTACAAAAGTGTAACACGCTAGAATCCACTAATTTTTGCCAGCAGACAGTGCGCGATACCATCGATGATTCCCCCCGTGTGCGTCGACATCTAGATAATCCAACTTGACAGGCCAACACTGCACGCGACAAGTGAAACCTCCCCCCCCCCCTCGTGCAGACACCTTTATTACGTCATGTGAACTGATATCTCGACAGATACGAAGAAGGAGATAAGTATTGGAGAGAACTGTCATCACGAATTTCTCGTACAACGCGCTTCCCTATTATTGATCCAGTTAATTAATTGGAATTTAAAAATTATGCAGGAGTGAATTACGTTGAATTGCATAAAATTTGAGTGACAAGAAATTGAAATGGGGTGTTCAATCAAAACATTAATTTACCTGAATTTTCAACGAAACATGAATATTCAGAAAGAAAATGATATGAATTTTCAATTTTTCCCGAATTTCCCTGCTTTTTCTGATTTTTTACGAAATAATTTAACTGAAACGTCAAGTCTTTTACTGATTTTCAGATGGAATATTTGATTTTTCAATTGTACACTGACAGAAAGGATTAGTTATTGTTAAGGAATGAATTTGGTTAGCGATGAGGGTCCATTCGGTCTCACCAAATGTTCATTCGTTAATAGTTAACAAATGCACATTTTAGGAGCCTTGTGTGACTCGACTTTCACTTTTCAAGTGGAGCATTCATTAATAGTCAACAAATCTCGTTTTGAATAAATGAATCAGTCTATCAGTGCATTATTTCCTAAAATTTCCGTGGAAATCAAACACAATAAAAATTTTCAAGAACAGCGAATAATTCACCTAAATTAAGCAGTTTCCTCTGATTGTCGATAAAATTTTCAATTACCAATGACGAAATTCCCCGGAACTCCAGTGAAACTAGCATGATAAAAAATCCCAATAAATGCCCCGAAAGTTGAGCCAAAAATTCTAAACAGTACAGCGCAATCCCCATCCAAAATCTCCCCCACAGCTTGACCCAATTCCCCAAAAAAACATCTGAAACTCCTTGATAAAAATTCCACTCCCCCAATTTTGATTTCACCCCATTAATAAAACACAGTAAACGGCACCAATCCATTCAAGATTTTTCCCTCATTCCCCAAATTGAAAGCCGCATTGGGTAGGTGTTAAAACCGCACGCTGGCTGTAGATAGCTTGGGACTCCCCATTTCATATCAAAATTTCAACTGAATTAGTAACGCGTGACCGACGTGAGCTCATCCGGTTCATTCCCGCCGCGTCTTCCCACCGCCCCCTCCCAACAGATCTGGGACAGTCCAGAGGAAGCCGAGGGAACTATCGATCCCACTTGGCATCCCCCAGCCCCAGGATAATCTCAGTCCGGTTGACACCGGCGCCTAGTTTAAGCCCTCCCCAATTAGCTAAACTTATAATTATTACAGTTGCAGTAATTGACAATGCTCAAAGTACATGGGCTTACTCCAATCCATGTCCAATGGATTTTCAACAATCCCGGGGGCTTCTTCACAGATATGTCAATTGGAGATGTGCAAAGTTGTTACGAATTTCTGATCAAACACGAAGACCAAACATCGCGCAATTCCTGACAGCCTCCACTCACCCAGGATTACACGATGAATCCATCTGCCACAACCCAGAATTCACCCCCCAAGTTGAATCGTGTACCTCCATTTTCAGAGGGGGCGGGGGCGGAGGGAAGGATTCTGTTTGCGGTCTTCGATTGTCTCTGGGGACTGGGTATCATCGGTGGATACAAATTAATCGACGTTCTCGTGGTTGACTATTCGATTCTGATACAGTCCAATTCAAGTTGCTGTGGTTAAATTGTTGGAGTGTGTCTGTTGTCTGTTAATGTTGGAGTTTAGTATTTTTTCTAATGAAAGTTCATGTTGAAGAACATTTTCATTAATTCACGATATAATAGTTGAGTCCTGAACTGTGGAGGAAACTCCATCATTTGAGGATCTACAGGGGATGCTTCCTGACGACAAGACGCTGATAATGCACTTGATAATTTCACGAAGACATGGGACATCAGTCTATCAAGGTATTAAAATCAATGCAGAGTGAAAAGTTTTTTTGGTCCCCGTTGTAAGACGTTTGCTCTGTTAACAATTTTTGTCTGAAATTTCCGGTACACTTTTCGGAAATTTTTATAAAATTTAATTATCACTGAAATTTCAAGGAATTTGAAAAAGGTCATTGAAAATTCAGAATTTTGTGGAAAAATTAAAGACAACTGTAAATTTCAGTTCCATTTTTCCCTGAAAATGAATAGCAAATCAGAAATTTCCGGTAAATGTATTCTTGAATTTTCAGGACAGTGACACTGAATGCGATTTAGGGGGAAAAAATTATTAAATTTCAGATTTCACTGAAAATTCTGTGTAACTTGGCACTGAATATTCATATCAGATTGGAAATTTAAATAAATTAAGGAATTCTCGTCTGTATACTGTTTAAAAATCTGAAATTTTGCTGAATCTTCAGTGTCACTGTCTTGAAAATTAGTAGTCAACGCACAGAAATGTTCAGTAAAAATTACGGAACTCACAGTTCGCTTACCGATTACGGAATCGACTCAGAAAATTGAAGTGACGGTATCGTAATTTTTTACAGGAGATCCAACTAAAAATTACGGAACGCTCTGGAAAAATTCCGTGACAATTCCGTAAAATTTCCTACAATCACATTTCGCTCCGGAATTACGGGAAAGATACGTAATTTTTATTGAATATTTCTCTCCGTGAACTCTCTATGAAATTTCATTTTCTTTCTAACAAGGTGTCATTAAATTCAAGGCATTTTTAGGGTCTCAAATTAAGACGATGCATTCTAGACGTCTTAAAAAGACTAGTTCTCACAGTTTCATCATGAAATTCGGGGAAATTCCTTTAATTCAATTCTAAAAATAGCTTAAAATAAAGTATTTCTTACATTCCATTCCAAGTTTTTGAATGACTCCCCAGCATTGTGTAAATAAATAATGATCATAAGTCGGTGTTTTAGGAAAACTTTCCGAGAACTTGGTGCCACGCTCGTAATTCATGTGCTAACTTTTCCACTGGTAAAGAATGATGAATTCGAATGAGCCCAAGGGCCATTTGGAGATGTAGAAATGAATCATTTCGAGCCCCCCCCCCCCTCCGCCCCTGACTTTCTTTTCCCCATTTATTCCACCGAATCTTAATCCATCATCCCCTGACTCGATGTAACATCATTTTTTTTTCTTTACTGTTGGTTCAGCATGTTCTCCACCGAAATTACGTGTTATTTAGAAAATGTTGACGTTGAAAATTTCATGCAAACTTTCCACGAAATCAAAGTCCCGGCGAGAGCGATAAGCCTGTCCTGTGCCCCTACGTTTTCACTGCAGGTAATTCCCAAGCCCTGTCTAACATCAGCGATGGCTTAATTGCGATTGCAGGACTACGAGCTTTAACTCAGTTTGTTGATTGCATGCTCTGTAAAGTATCTACGTGCGGGGGGTTGAAAAATACGCGCTCAATCTTTACTAAATTACCAGTCTATTAATAATTGTGAGTGATTCGATTAATTGGACTTTATTAGTTGTCTCGGGAGTTTGAGAGCTCAAAGGAGTGATGTTTAACAGCGCAGAATATTTCTGTTCCAGTGATGAATAATTAAATCGTGTGATATTGGGAGACTAATGGAAATGTGATTTGTGCGTGAGAGTTCGCCACAGAAATTGATATAACTCGTTACATTTGATAGGAGAAATTAATTTTACCGGAGTAATTTTAATTAAGGATATTCAAGTATTTTTTACAGTTTGGTACAGACCACACTACACCGTTAGAAATTTGGTGAAATTTCGTGGTAAATCTGGTAATAATTCTCGTGAAAGTGAATCCGATTTAGGGGAAAATGATGACAAAATTTCAAGTTTTACGTAGAATTCAAGGAAATTCATGAGTTTTAGTTTTGAGGCTTTCGTGGCCATGATTATTGATATCATTGGCCTCTAGTTGGTCAAATCCGGGTGGAACGCTGAAACCAAACGCGGCATCCATTCGGAAGCCAATGATATCAAATGCACGAGTTTTCAGTGAAACATGAATATTCAGAAACAAAATGACACGAATTTTTCCTTGAATTTTCCTCACTTTGGCGCATTTTCACGGAATAATTTAACTGAAAAATCAAGTATTCTATTGATTTTCTGATAATTCAAACCGAAAATCTATGGAATATTGATTTTTCAATCACGAGATTTCCTGGAGTTTCAGTGGAAATTAAACATGATAAAAATTTCGGCGATTTGGTACGGAAAATTCAGAAGAACATTTTTAACACTGCAGATTCAACCAGTTTCAATCGTCAAATCTGTCAATTAAATTGCGTGAGAAAAATTTGAAAAAATCATGCACATTCAGCGTCATTAAAATTACATTTTCCACAGAATTATTACTTTTCAAACATTCCTTGTTTATAAATAAATAATTAAAACTGTTTAATCTTTCGGAAACATTTTTTTGAAAAACTGATTTCTGTTAAAATTCTGAATATGAAAAAATTCGTTACGATTCCGAACAAATGATTTCTATGGTCGAAAATTGATTGTTTATAAATTATTCATAATTCATTTTTAAATTATTTCATCAATCTTCTGCCAAAATATTTTCCAACGGTTCGATATCGCGATTCAAATTCAGACCCGCAAAGTTTAAATAATAAAATCATTTCAAAATTTCCGGAAACTTGAAGTCAAATGGGGCTCAAATGAAAGCTCTGATGTTATACTACAAAATTAAAAAAGCATTTCACTCGAGAAACAATAGCAAAAGTACCTGAATACCGTTGAACTAACTAATATCAATTTTAATATGACTTTGCAGTGAATACCAGTTATTTCTTCTTGACATACATCTAATTGTTAGAAACAGAGCTTCTCTAGAAACTAAAACTCAAATTTTCCGGGTACACCCTCAATTATATTCCCCCGCAGTGATCACAGTACCACCGCAAACCGTGATAGCCCCTTCTAGACGTACTACACAAAACAATACGAGACACCGCAGCAAGAAGCTACTGACTTCATCCCCAGCAATGTTTCACAGCAAATTGAAATGGATCTTCGCAACAGACTGGCTTTGTCTCCACCTCAGCTCCACTGAGCACACTGGAGTCATGTCAACGTCATTGTTGTCAGCACTCCTCCACCAGTGCAAATGCACCTCACAATGCCCCCCCGCCCCTCCACCCACTTAATTAATTCATAGTTTCGCGATAATGAATAAATTAATTGAAATATGCATTACTCGAATCATGATGTTAATGGATTTATCCGCCGTTGTCTTGGATTGAAAAAAAAAATTACCGTGAACAAAGGATACCTCGGAAGAAATAAAGCGGAATATTGGAGTCATGAAGTCTTTTGAGTCGCTAAAGACAAAGGAGTTGAGTAATTGGGAGAAATTGGCTGGGGGGAGCAGGAGGAGAGGATGAAAAGACGTGGATCAATGGAATTATTAACGGGAACTTATTTAACACTCGTTCAACGGAATTACTTCTATTCTCCGGTGAAAACGGGGGGTGTGAAAGAGAGGGTGGGAGGGGTTGTCGACTTTGAAAGCTCCACATCCACCATTTTAACCCTTAAACATTCATAGCTCGTAGGTACGGCTGAATGACGCGCGTGAGCAGGCATTCAGGGCTCGATAATATCTACCTATACTGAGGAAAATCCAATGAAATTGGAAAAATTCTTGATGACGGAGAGGAAATTTCTCATTTAAATTATCGATTGATGATCCTATTGAGTTGTAAAAGTTTCATAGAAAGACCTAGTGAACTCGCGAGGAAATTCGATTGAATTCCAAAGCTTATCTTCGTTTTTTTTAAATTGGAATGTTCAACAGAAAAAATTTTATAGCAAAAATCGATAGACCTCCATTATTCTGCACAACTTATTCTATTGAGACATTTCCTATAGAAACCCCTCGGCTGAAGTTACCCAAATTTTTTTCTTTGATTTTTTTAATGAAAAAAAAAGAAATATGTAAATATATTAGGAAAACCCTGGAAAATTCATGGCGAGAAATTCCCATAGAAAATGTCTCAATAAAATCGGCTCTTGTCAGAATTTCCCGCGCGCAAGAAATTATTCCTGGAATAAGACAGTCTCCGATGAAGAGAAATTCCGATTTTTTAAGCTTTCTTCCACAATTGAATAATTCAAACGTGATTTATAATGATTAACGAAATTATTCAGATTGGAGTATTATTCCCGGGGACTTATCTTATCCCGGTGCAAGGTGAATCCTCGGGTAGCTCTCAAAATTCATGGTCGAACAGTCGCAAGTGATTCAACGATAAGCTTCGTGCATCGAATATAGCTTAACGACCTCTGGGTTTCATGATGCAAATTGATAATTGAGTTTCTCTCCTGACCCCTTCGATTCTCACGGCGATATACGCCATTGCACACTGTCGATTAGAGGTACATTTTGCCGCTGGCGGAGGATTTCGAGTTATCAGTACATACGAAAGTGATAGGAAACCCTTTCACGTTAAGTATCCCGAGAGAAAAAAAATAATTCAAAATATATGAGAAGAAACATTAAAAAGCCCATCTAAAATTTATCGTTGTGCACAGAGGGCACAACGGGTCGAAATATTATACGACACGTTAATTAAAATGGATGAAGCCTCACTCCATCTCCCGGTAAAAATTTCTCTCGAACAAGAAAACATGTTTTTCTTGAAGAATTTTCCTCTGACATTTTTCGTTACAAAATCCACAACTGATCGAATTTTGTCATTCGAAAAATGTAATACCCGATGAAACTCGAAGAATTAACTCCAGACAAATGAAATTACCTGATCAAAGCCCCAGAAAATTGAATTTACACGTCGAGTCCAGTGGGGGAAAATTTCTCTTGGTATGGGGGCTGTGTTAACTTTGAACCACTACAGGCGTTATGACTTAGATATAAAGGAGCATATAGGTGCAGTTTGAGCACATATAACACGGGGTTATTACGTAATCTCACTAACGACCCTTGACACGCGGGTTAGTCCCTGGGGATCGGTGATTGGTCGTCGCCAACAGTTCATGATTAACACGTGAGGCTAGCACAGGCCTAATCGCCTCTACAGCAAAATCACCGGCGATAATAGGACACTTTGGTGAATATATTCATAAAAAAAAATAGTGTACATTAAGGATCGATGGCTAATGTTCCATAACTTGTGAATTTATCATTAAAGTTGAACTGAAATCCCTCTAATTTTCCCAAATTATCCCGAAAAAAAATATTCCACGAAATTACCACACGATTTTACTTTCTCTATTTATATTTCTTCTTGTCTCTCCATTCATCATGAAGAACTATTGATTAATTAATCATTCAATTATAATTATAATACGGATAATAATCTCGTTGTATTATAATTATGATTTTTAATTCAGTTATTCAATCGTTTTGTGAATTCTGGCCTCAAAAATATGTTTAAATCATCAGAATAAAAAGAAATCATGCAGAGGAAATGTCAATAGCCCTTTGGGGATTGGTGATTGGTCGTCGCCACATTAAGGATCAATGACTAATGTTCCATAACTTGTGAATTTCTCATTAAAGTTGAATTCCCTCTAATTTCCCCAAATTATCCAGAAAAAAAAAATATTCCGTAACATTTCCACACGATTTTACCTTCTCTATTTATATTCCTTCTTCTCTTCATTCAGCATGAAGAACTATTGATTAATTAATCATTCAATTATAATTATAATGCCGATAATAATCTCATTATATTATAATTATGATTTTTGATTCAATTATTCAATCGTTTTCTGAAAAATATGTTTAAATCATAAGAATAAAAAAGAATCATGCAGAGGAAATTTCAATAGCCCCCCACGACTCCTCCCACTTCTTTTCGCAATATTTTCATTTTATTTGACTCCTGTGTTACAAGATAAGGCTAGCAGCAAGGCTTCCACAGTGCGCGTGCATTTTCATAATTTTTTTTTTCCATCGTTTTTCCCTTAAAGCTTCATTTCTCCTGCGTACATTATACACTGTGTAATAATGCCTGGGCCATTGTACAATAACATTTCATTACGACATAATGCAATGAGGAATACATCGAGGAAGGTTGATGAGCGAAACAGCGCAGCGGTAGAACAAAACTGTTGATTTTCAACAAAAAAATGAAACAAACGAAAAAAAAGAGTTCTATCAATAGCTCGTTTCCAAGCGAAATATTATTTCCTATTTTTCACATATACACGCGACCCCCTTATTCACTCCATCACATTTTATTGGGATGAAAATTTCCGTGGAATTAAATTTCGAAAGAAAAAACATCCACAAATTATCAAGTGATTTCGATCAATAGCGGCGTCATATCAAATGTTTTTTTTGTTCCACTGAAAAGAAGAGGTACACCCAGTTTAATATTTTATAAACGTCACTCAAGCAAATTCACTCAATCATCTAGCCTCCATTCACCCCTACCATTTAATCTAAAAACAATGCGACATTGCAGTGCCACTAAATCAACAATAATTATCTCATTTTTCATTACTATTTTTCTTATTCCCAATCAAATCGACATGTTTAAGACAATATGTACATATTTATCATTCGTATGAGATGCTAAAATAATTCATTTAAAATTTATTCATTCGAATATTAATTATAATATTTAGTGGTTAAATATATTATAATCATTATTGTAACTGTAAACGTAAATAAAATTAGGCAGATTGATCTCGTGGGGTTGGCCTTTTTTTCAAACAATGAAAAATGCCTCTCGACATTATTTTGTTCAACAATCGTATGACTTTTTATGTTTGAATCTAAGCAATTATTGTAGGAGTTTCGAGAACTATTTGTCAATGCGAACGAAAAAAATTCGTAGAAAAAACTAGGGAATCCTATTTGATTTCTGTTGAAAAATTTATTTGTTTTTGGTCGATTCTGCAGAAGAATTCTGAATATTCACTTCAAAACCAGAAAAATTTCATTTTTGTATAGCCATCCCTCGACGCCAATTTTCCAAGTTTCTTCCATTGTATTTTTCTTCTCTTTTCATAAAAACATGAAAATAAAACGAAAAAAAAATCTTGAAAAATGTGAGCCGAAAATTTTTTATGAAAACAATTCCCATTGAACAAACCCAACAGATATTTCTCGCGAATTCTCTGTTTTTCAATTAAATTTTTTCGCGCGCGAATAATTAAAAAAAACGACTCAAGTGTAAAAAATCAACGACTATGGTGAATTCCGCAGACGTCTGGACGCACTAAAAACACTGGTGATAAAAATATCATTAAACTCGGTGCTATAATCCCGGAAAAACGTCAGTGTAAAGCTATCGTAAAGTCATTCTACTTAAACAATTTGTCTTTTTAGAAAAAAAAACAGGTGCGTAAAAATGTTTCATTCTTCTATTTTTTACGTGGGATTTGCGATGGCGGGCTTATCGCCGTCAGTTCAATATCAGAGTCCTCATGATGGATGCATTTTCCACATTCACGAGAGGCCAGTGAAGGATAAAAAAGAACGAATTTAATAGCAAATCGACTGCGCTTGATAAATATTCGGTTGAACGATATTTTTCAGTCATCACACTGATGCAGTTGCGAATAAAATCAATTAGTAATATTCTGAAACCCCTTTGATCGTTGAAAAAAAAATTCACCAAATGGTTTTGTCAATAGTAAAACAATTCATTAAAATTTCATAATGCGATTGAAGCAAAGCCTGTGAAATAGTTAAAGCTCTGAAAACTCGGCGAATAATCTAGTGACATTATTCGGGCTAATTCTCCTGTTGAATTATTTTCGATGAATAAAACGATGTGACTCAACACATTTCAATGGTCTTGAGGCTTCCTCTAATAGCATCCACATGATTCCAACGTTCGATCGTCACTTCCTAGCTCAATAATGGAGTTGCGAGATAACTTTCTTGTACGAAGCAGACGATCTGTGGATCGACAAAATTTCACTGATTTTTATTCCTGAATGAATGAACGAGAAAATAATTCGGCGAATGCAGGAGTGCTTGACAGGGGAAATAACGAGGAATTTTTGGCTGCGAGGAATTTTCAAGGCTTCTCGGATGGATGAAATATGGTGGAATTGGGAGTTGTATTACATGAGAATGCGAGGAAAAATTGCTCTGCTCCGTCAAGTCCAATGGTCTAACTTTAAACCGACAGATTTATTGGTTCTATCGATCTTATATCGAGTATTTAGCGAAAAATAATAAACAAGAACAAAACGAAATACCTCAACTTTTTTAATATAGCTCGAAAGAAGACGGGAATTCTATTTCTAGAATGATATGCGGAAGTCCCCTATTAATCAACGATAAGTTCAAATAAATAAACAAGATAATTATTTACCTAAATTTGCTGTTTGTTTCATCAATTTCAGCAAAGTCTTTCATATAAAAATTCTACAATCAAATATGAGAAATAACTGATTAGATGAAACAATTGATTTCAGATAAATACAAAATTCCCAAGTTTAACCGTTTCCTTTGTTTATTTATAAATAAGAAATAATTTTCAAAATTTGATGATTGAAATTTTCGAAACCTATTCAGTACAATATAATTGAACATCGTTAACCACTGAATTCAACCGAATAAATAGACGCGTATAAAACCAAATATATCATGAAAATTGAATGCAATAGCTTTTCAGTGCGAGCAGATTGCAATTCTTAACCAACTTTTCAATAGTCATATAAATTCACACCCGTGGGCGATTCTATTCGATATGACTAATCGGGTGTGTTCTACTGTGATGAAAAAAATTCAGTTTCGTAGCGATGAAAAAAGGAAAACAAACAAACGTAAAAATGCAATAAAAACCGAAATGAAAAAGTGGAGGCTCTGGAAAAACGGGGAGTAAAATAGCAATAAAACTTGAATCGCGATTCCCGGATGAATATAAAGGATGTGTCGACAGGTAGTCGGTCGGAAGGAGCGATCATCGTTATTTATTCTTTCGCCAACATAATTCGGTATTTATTCAATTATCGTAGGTGTTTCTCGAGGAGCGAGTTTAGCAATTTTGTTAGTCAATGTGGAGTGGATAACGAGGAATTTATCGATTTGAGGATGTGCAAGTACTCACAATCAGACCCTAATAATTTTATTATTATTATAAACATTCTAAACATTGAAAAATCTGGAAAAGTTACGAATTCTCAATTTATTCAAATTTTTTGCACTTGCGCATTCTTAAATCCATTGCGTGGATGCGAGTTCATAATTTGCGTGGAAAATGATCAATTGGCATTGGAAAATTGCGGGAGAGATGTGTAATAACAATGAAAGAAATTAAATTCGCTATCGAGTGACGAAAAAAAATAAACTAGACTCTTGAATGAGTTTTTCTTCAATACCTGAAAATCCAAGGGAGATAACAAAATTTTCATCAGAACCTTTTTTGTACCTGAGAAAATTCTCTACAAAAAATGTTTTTACAAAAATTCCTCCATCTCCCTTAGATTGCAAGATATTCTCCAAAAACTGATCTTCAAAAAGTGAAATTTTTGTTCTGACATGATTTCAAAAACGTGAAATAATCTGATGAAAAAAATTGTCTTACCTGGAAAAACGTCAACTGCCGGATTAAGATGTTGCCACCCCGAGCCGGGACTGCCGTACTGCAACAAAAATTCCCCACCAATGAATAGAAAATCTCCAACAAAGAAGCCGTGTGCGAAAGGAAAAAAAAATCAAATCACTGGCCATGCCAATCAAATAAGTCTCAAAGTGCTCTTCATAGATTCCATCATCACTCTATCAATTTCCACCTGCAGATGACTCAAATATTTGTTTTGAAATCCCCCCTGTTCAAAGCAGTGAAAGCCATCGGGATATGAAAACAAATAGAGAGCAAAAGAAACGAGATATCTATTGTGGAATCTCTGTGATGTATTTGCCGGGGGTAATCCACTTCGCGTTATTGTGATTTCATTCCACCCACGAACACGAGTTCACGGCTTGTACCAAACATTAGTCTCTACCTTGTTATTTACTTTTTCAGTTCTTCATATTCTTTGTTATTGAATTTTGCTTTTAATCAATTTTTTTATCGAAGAGCACTTTTGGAGAATCAACGCCGCATTTCTGCACTCGGTTTTCATTCCATTCTGACAATTTTATTGATATTGTTAGTGCCTTTTAATATTTTAAATAGTTTCGTAGTGAAGTGGTGCATAAACTTTCAAGTTTTTGTTAATTATTCCATTACCCCAGTAATTCTTGGCTAGAGATGTAAATTTTACGAATACGACCATTTGACTTAAGGCCCGGATGTACCNAATCGACTCAGAAAATTGAAGTGACGGTATCGTAATTTTTTACAGGAGATCCAACTAAAAATTACGGAACGCTCTGGAAAAATTCCGTGACAATTCCGTAAAATTTCCTACAATCACATTTCGCTCCGGAATTACGGGAAAGATACGTAATTTTTATTGAATATTTCTCTCCGTGAACTCTCTATGAAATTTCATTTTCTTTCTAACAAGGTGTCATTAAATTCAAGGCATTTTTAGGGTCTCAAATTAAGACGATGCATTCTAGACGTCTTAAAAAGACTAGTTCTCACAGTTTCATCATGAAATTCGGGGAAATTCCTTTAATTCAATTCTAAAAATAGCTTAAAATAAAGTATTTCTTACATTCCATTCCAAGTTTTTGAATGGCTCCCCAGCATTGTGTAAATAAATAATGATCATAAGTCGGTGTTTTAGGAAAACTTTCCGAGAACTTGGTGCCACGCTCGTAATTCATGTGCTAACTTTTCCACTGGTAAAGAATGATGAATTCGAATGAGCCCAAGGGCCATTTGGAGATGTAGAAATGAATCATTTCGAGCCCCCCCCCCCTCAGCCCCTGACTTTCTTTTCCCCATTTATTCCACCGAATCTTAATCCATCATCCCCTGACTCGATGTAACATCATTTTTTTTTCTTTACTGTTGGTTCAGCATGTTCTCCACCGAAATTACGTGTTATTTAGAAAATGTTGACGTTGAAAATTTCATGCAAACTTTCCACGAAATCAAAGTCCCGGCGAGAGCGATAAGCCTGTCCTGTGCCCCTACGTTTTCACTGCAGGTAATTCCCAAGCCCTGTCTAACATCAGCGATGGCTTAATTGCGATTGCAGGACTACGAGCTTTAACTCAGTTTGTTGATTGCATGCTCTGTAAAGTATCTACGTGCGGGGGGTTGAAAAATACGCGCTCAATCTTTACTAAATTACCAGTCTATTAATAATTGTGAGTGATTCGATTAATTGGACTTTATTAGTTGTCTCGGGAGTTTGAGAGCTCAAAGGAGTGATGTTTAACAGCGCAGAATATTTCTGTTCCAGTGATGAATAATTAAATCGTGTGATATTGGGAGACTAATGGAAATGTGATTTGTGCGTGAGAGTTCGCCACAGAAATTGATATAACTCGTTACATTTGATAGGAGAAATTAATTTTACCGGAGTAATTTTAATTAAGGATATTCAAGTATTTTTTACAGTTTGGTACAGACCACACTACACCGTTAGAAATTTGGTGAAATTTCGTGGTAAATCTGGTAATAATTCTCGTGAAAGTGAATCCGATTTAGGGGAAAATGATGACAAAATTTCAAGTTTTACGTAGAATTCAAGGAAATTCATGAGTTTTAGTTTTGAGGCTTTCGTGGCCATGATTATTGATATCATTGGCCTCTAGTTGGTCAAATCCGGGTGGAACGCTGAAACCAAACGCGGCATCCATTCGGAAGCCAATGATATCAAATGCACGAGTTTTCAGTGAAACATGAATATTCAGAAACAAAATGACACGAATTTTTCCTTGAATTTTCCTCACTTTGGCGCATTTTCACGGAATAATTTAACTGAAAAATCAAGTATTCTATTGATTTTCTGATAATTCAAACCGAAAATCTATGGAATATTGATTTTTCAATCACGAGATTTCCTGGAGTTTCAGTGGAAATTAAACATGATAAAAATTTCGGCGATTTGGTACGGAAAATTCAGAAGAACATTTTTAACACTGCAGATTCAACCAGTTTCAATCGTCAAATCTGTCAATTAAATTGCGTGAGAAAAATTTGAAAAAATCATGCACATTCAGCGTCATTAAAATTACATTTTCCACAGAATTATTACTTTTCAAACATTCCTTGTTTATAAATAAATAATTAAAACTGTTTAATCTTTCGGAAACATTTTTTTGAAAAACTGATTTCTGTTAAAATTCTGAATATGAAAAAATTCGTTACGATTCCGAACAAATGATTTCTATGGTCGAAAATTGATTGTTTATAAATTATTCATAATTCATTTTTAAATTATTTCATCAATCTTCTGCCAAAATATTTTCCAACGGTTCGATATCGCGATTCAAATTCAGACCCGCAAAGTTTAAATAATAAAATCATTTCAAAATTTCCGGAAACTTGAAGTCAAATGGGGCTCAAATGAAAGCTCTGATGTTATACTACAAAATTAAAAAAGCATTTCACTCGAGAAACAATAGCAAAAGTACCTGAATACCGTTGAACTAACTAATATCAATTTTAATATGACTTTGCAGTGAATACCAGTTATTTCTTCTTGACATACATCTAATTGTTAGAAACAGAGCTTCTCTAGAAACTAAAACTCAAATTTTCCGGGTACACCCTCAATTATATTCCCCCGCAGTGATCACAGTACCACCGCAAACCGTGATAGCCCCTTCTAGACGTACTACACAAAACAATACGAGACACCGCAGCAAGAAGCTACTGACTTCATCCCCAGCAATGTTTCACAGCAAATTGAAATGGATCTTCGCAACAGACTGGCTTTGTCTCCACCTCAGCTCCACTGAGCACACTGGAGTCATGTCAACGTCATTGTTGTCAGCACTCCTCCACCAGTGCAAATGCACCTCACAATGCCCCCCCGCCCCTCCACCCACTTAATTAATTCATAGTTTCGCGATAATGAATAAATTAATTGAAATATGCATTACTCGAATCATGATGTTAATGGATTTATCCGCCGTTGTCTTGGATTGAAAAAAAAAATTACCGTGAACAAAGGATACCTCGGAAGAAATAAAGCGGAATATTGGAGTCATGAAGTCTTTTGAGTCGCTAAAGACAAAGGAGTTGAGTAATTGGGAGAAATTGGCTGGGGGGAGCAGGAGGAGAGGATGAAAAGACGTGGATCAATGGAATTATTAACGGGAACTTATTTAACACTCGTTCAACGGAATTACTTCTATTCTCCGGTGAAAACGGGGGGTGTGAAAGAGAGGGTGGGAGGGGTTGTCGACTTTGAAAGCTCCACATCCACCATTTTAACCCTTAAACATTCATAGCTCGTAGGTACGGCTGAATGACGCGCGTGAGCAGGCATTCAGGGCTCGATAATATCTACCTATACTGAGGAAAATCCAATGAAATTGGAAAAATTCTTGATGACGGAGAGGAAATTTCTCATTTAAATTATCGATTGATGATCCTATTGAGTTGTAAAAGTTTCATAGAAAGACCTAGTGAACTCGCGAGGAAATTCGATTGAATTCCAAAGCTTATCTTCGTTTTTTTTAAATTGGAATGTTCAACAGAAAAAATTTTATAGCAAAAATCGATAGACCTCCATTATTCTGCACAACTTATTCTATTGAGACATTTCCTATAGAAACCCCTCGGCTGAAGTTACCCAAATTTTTTTCTTTGATTTTTTTAATGAAAAAAAAAGAAATATGTAAATATATTAGGAAAACCCTGGAAAATTCATGGCGAGAAATTCCCATAGAAAATGTCTCAATAAAATCGGCTCTTGTCAGAATTTCCCGCGCGCAAGAAATTATTCCTGGAATAAGACAGTCTCCGATGAAGAGAAATTCCGATTTTTTAAGCTTTCTTCCACAATTGAATAATTCAAACGTGATTTATAATGATTAACGAAATTATTCAGATTGGAGTATTATTCCCGGGGACTTATCTTATCCCGGTGCAAGGTGAATCCTCGGGTAGCTCTCAAAATTCATGGTCGAACAGTCGCAAGTGATTCAACGATAAGCTTCGTGCATCGAATATAGCTTAACGACCTCTGGGTTTCATGATGCAAATTGATAATTGAGTTTCTCTCCTGACCCCTTCGATTCTCACGGCGATATACGCCATTGCACACTGTCGATTAGAGGTACATTTTGCCGCTGGCGGAGGATTTCGAGTTATCAGTACATACGAAAGTGATAGGAAACCCTTTCACGTTAAGTATCCCGAGAGAAAAAAAATAATTCAAAATATATGAGAAGAAACATTAAAAAGCCCATCTAAAATTTATCGTTGTGCACAGAGGGCACAACGGGTCGAAATATTATACGACACGTTAATTAAAATGGATGAAGCCTCACTCCATCTCCCGGTAAAAATTTCTCTCGAACAAGAAAACATGTTTTTCTTGAAGAATTTTCCTCTGACATTTTTCGTTACAAAATCCACAACTGATCGAATTTTGTCATTCGAAAAATGTAATACCCGATGAAACTCGAAGAATTAACTCCAGACAAATGAAATTACCTGATCAAAGCCCCAGAAAATTGAATTTACACGTCGAGTCCAGTGGGGGAAAATTTCTCTTGGTATGGGGGCTGTGTTAACTTTGAACCACTACAGGCGTTATGACTTAGATATAAAGGAGCATATAGGTGCAGTTTGAGCACATATAACACGGGGTTATTACGTAATCTCACTAACGACCCTTGACACGCGGGTTAGTCCCTGGGGATCGGTGATTGGTCGTCGCCAACAGTTCATGATTAACACGTGAGGCTAGCACAGGCCTAATCGCCTCTACAGCAAAATCACCGGCGATAATAGGACACTTTGGTGAATATATTCATAAAAAAAAATAGTGTACATTAAGGATCGATGGCTAATGTTCCATAACTTGTGAATTTATCATTAAAGTTGAACTGAAATCCCTCTAATTTTCCCAAATTATCCCGAAAAAAAATATTCCACGAAATTACCACACGATTTTACTTTCTCTATTTATATTTCTTCTTGTCTCTCCATTCATCATGAAGAACTATTGATTAATTAATCATTCAATTATAATTATAATACGGATAATAATCTCGTTGTATTATAATTATGATTTTTAATTCAGTTATTCAATCGTTTTGTGAATTCTGGCCTCAAAAATATGTTTAAATCATCAGAATAAAAAGAAATCATGCAGAGGAAATGTCAATAGCCCTTTGGGGATTGGTGATTGGTCGTCGCCACATTAAGGATCAATGACTAATGTTCCATAACTTGTGAATTTCTCATTAAAGTTGAATTCCCTCTAATTTCCCCAAATTATCCAGAAAAAAAAAATATTCCGTAACATTTCCACACGATTTTACCTTCTCTATTTATATTCCTTCTTCTCTTCATTCAGCATGAAGAACTATTGATTAATTAATCATTCAATTATAATTATAATGCCGATAATAATCTCATTATATTATAATTATGATTTTTGATTCAATTATTCAATCGTTTTCTGAAAAATATGTTTAAATCATAAGAATAAAAAAGAATCATGCAGAGGAAATTTCAATAGCCCCCCACGACTCCTCCCACTTCTTTTCGCAATATTTTCATTTTATTTGACTCCTGTGTTACAAGATAAGGCTAGCAGCAAGGCTTCCACAGTGCGCGTGCATTTTCATAATTTTTTTTTTCCATCGTTTTTCCCTTAAAGCTTCATTTCTCCTGCGTACATTATACACTGTGTAATAATGCCTGGGCCATTGTACAATAACATTTCATTACGACATAATGCAATGAGGAATACATCGAGGAAGGTTGATGAGCGAAACAGCGCAGCGGTAGAACAAAACTGTTGATTTTCAACAAAAAAATGAAACAAACGAAAAAAAAGAGTTCTATCAATAGCTCGTTTCCAAGCGAAATATTATTTCCTATTTTTCACATATACACGCGACCCCCTTATTCACTCCATCACATTTTATTGGGATGAAAATTTCCGTGGAATTAAATTTCGAAAGAAAAAACATCCACAAATTATCAAGTGATTTCGATCAATAGCGGCGTCATATCAAATGTTTTTTTTGTTCCACTGAAAAGAAGAGGTACACCCAGTTTAATATTTTATAAACGTCACTCAAGCAAATTCACTCAATCATCTAGCCTCCATTCACCCCTACCATTTAATCTAAAAACAATGCGACATTGCAGTGCCACTAAATCAACAATAATTATCTCATTTTTCATTACTATTTTTCTTATTCCCAATCAAATCGACATGTTTAAGACAATATGTACATATTTATCATTCGTATGAGATGCTAAAATAATTCATTTAAAATTTATTCATTCGAATATTAATTATAATATTTAGTGGTTAAATATATTATAATCATTATTGTAACTGTAAACGTAAATAAAATTAGGCAGATTGATCTCGTGGGGTTGGCCTTTTTTTCAAACAATGAAAAATGCCTCTCGACATTATTTTGTTCAACAATCGTATGACTTTTTATGTTTGAATCTAAGCAATTATTGTAGGAGTTTCGAGAACTATTTGTCAATGCGAACGAAAAAAATTCGTAGAAAAAACTAGGGAATCCTATTTGATTTCTGTTGAAAAATTTATTTGTTTTTGGTCGATTCTGCAGAAGAATTCTGAATATTCACTTCAAAACCAGAAAAATTTCATTTTTGTATAGCCATCCCTCGACGCCAATTTTCCAAGTTTCTTCCATTGTATTTTTCTTCTCTTTTCATAAAAACATGAAAATAAAACGAAAAAAAAATCTTGAAAAATGTGAGCCGAAAATTTTTTATGAAAACAATTCCCATTGAACAAACCCAACAGATATTTCTCGCGAATTCTCTGTTTTTCAATTAAATTTTTTCGCGCGCGAATAATTAAAAAAAACGACTCAAGTGTAAAAAATCAACGACTATGGTGAATTCCGCAGACGTCTGGACGCACTAAAAACACTGGTGATAAAAATATCATTAAACTCGGTGCTATAATCCCGGAAAAACGTCAGTGTAAAGCTATCGTAAAGTCATTCTACTTAAACAATTTGTCTTTTTAGAAAAAAAAACAGGTGCGTAAAAATGTTTCATTCTTCTATTTTTTACGTGGGATTTGCGATGGCGGGCTTATCGCCGTCAGTTCAATATCAGAGTCCTCATGATGGATGCATTTTCCACATTCACGAGAGGCCAGTGAAGGATAAAAAAGAACGAATTTAATAGCAAATCGACTGCGCTTGATAAATATTCGGTTGAACGATATTTTTCAGTCATCACACTGATGCAGTTGCGAATAAAATCAATTAGTAATATTCTGAAACCCCTTTGATCGTTGAAAAAAAAATTCACCAAATGGTTTTGTCAATAGTAAAACAATTCATTAAAATTTCATAATGCGATTGAAGCAAAGCCTGTGAAATAGTTAAAGCTCTGAAAACTCGGCGAATAATCTAGTGACATTATTCGGGCTAATTCTCCTGTTGAATTATTTTCGATGAATAAAACGATGTGACTCAACACATTTCAATGGTCTTGAGGCTTCCTCTAATAGCATCCACATGATTCCAACGTTCGATCGTCACTTCCTAGCTCAATAATGGAGTTGCGAGATAACTTTCTTGTACGAAGCAGACGATCTGTGGATCGACAAAATTTCACTGATTTTTATTCCTGAATGAATGAACGAGAAAATAATTCGGCGAATGCAGGAGTGCTTGACAGGGGAAATAACGAGGAATTTTTGGCTGCGAGGAATTTTCAAGGCTTCTCGGATGGATGAAATATGGTGGAATTGGGAGTTGTATTACATGAGAATGCGAGGAAAAATTGCTCTGCTCCGTCAAGTCCAATGGTCTAACTTTAAACCGACAGATTTATTGGTTCTATCGATCTTATATCGAGTATTTAGCGAAAAATAATAAACAAGAACAAAACGAAATACCTCAACTTTTTTAATATAGCTCGAAAGAAGACGGGAATTCTATTTCTAGAATGATATGCGGAAGTCCCCTATTAATCAACGATAAGTTCAAATAAATAAACAAGATAATTATTTACCTAAATTTGCTGTTTGTTTCATCAATTTCAGCAAAGTCTTTCATATAAAAATTCTACAATCAAATATGAGAAATAACTGATTAGATGAAACAATTGATTTCAGATAAATACAAAATTCCCAAGTTTAACCGTTTCCTTTGTTTATTTATAAATAAGAAATAATTTTCAAAATTTGATGATTGAAATTTTCGAAACCTATTCAGTACAATATAATTGAACATCGTTAACCACTGAATTCAACCGAATAAATAGACGCGTATAAAACCAAATATATCATGAAAATTGAATGCAATAGCTTTTCAGTGCGAGCAGATTGCAATTCTTAACCAACTTTTCAATAGTCATATAAATTCACACCCGTGGGCGATTCTATTCGATATGACTAATCGGGTGTGTTCTACTGTGATGAAAAAAATTCAGTTTCGTAGCGATGAAAAAAGGAAAACAAACAAACGTAAAAATGCAATAAAAACCGAAATGAAAAAGTGGAGGCTCTGGAAAAACGGGGAGTAAAATAGCAATAAAACTTGAATCGCGATTCCCGGATGAATATAAAGGATGTGTCGACAGGTAGTCGGTCGGAAGGAGCGATCATCGTTATTTATTCTTTCGCCAACATAATTCGGTATTTATTCAATTATCGTAGGTGTTTCTCGAGGAGCGAGTTTAGCAATTTTGTTAGTCAATGTGGAGTGGATAACGAGGAATTTATCGATTTGAGGATGTGCAAGTACTCACAATCAGACCCTAATAATTTTATTATTATTATAAACATTCTAAACATTGAAAAATCTGGAAAAGTTACGAATTCTCAATTTATTCAAATTTTTTGCACTTGCGCATTCTTAAATCCATTGCGTGGATGCGAGTTCATAATTTGCGTGGAAAATGATCAATTGGCATTGGAAAATTGCGGGAGAGATGTGTAATAACAATGAAAGAAATTAAATTCGCTATCGAGTGACGAAAAAAAATAAACTAGACTCTTGAATGAGTTTTTCTTCAATACCTGAAAATCCAAGGGAGATAACAAAATTTTCATCAGAACCTTTTTTGTACCTGAGAAAATTCTCTACAAAAAATGTTTTTACAAAAATTCCTCCATCTCCCTTAGATTGCAAGATATTCTCCAAAAACTGATCTTCAAAAAGTGAAATTTTTGTTCTGACATGATTTCAAAAACGTGAAATAATCTGATGAAAAAAATTGTCTTACCTGGAAAAACGTCAACTGCCGGATTAAGATGTTGCCACCCCGAGCCGGGACTGCCGTACTGCAACAAAAATTCCCCACCAATGAATAGAAAATCTCCAACAAAGAAGCCGTGTGCGAAAGGAAAAAAAAATCAAATCACTGGCCATGCCAATCAAATAAGTCTCAAAGTGCTCTTCATAGATTCCATCATCACTCTATCAATTTCCACCTGCAGATGACTCAAATATTTGTTTTGAAATCCCCCCTGTTCAAAGCAGTGAAAGCCATCGGGATATGAAAACAAATAGAGAGCAAAAGAAACGAGATATCTATTGTGGAATCTCTGTGATGTATTTGCCGGGGGTAATCCACTTCGCGTTATTGTGATTTCATTCCACCCACGAACACGAGTTCACGGCTTGTACCAAACATTAGTCTCTACCTTGTTATTTACTTTTTCAGTTCTTCATATTCTTTGTTATTGAATTTTGCTTTTAATCAATTTTTTTATCGAAGAGCACTTTTGGAGAATCAACGCCGCATTTCTGCACTCGGTTTTCATTCCATTCTGACAATTTTATTGATATTGTTAGTGCCTTTTAATATTTTAAATAGTTTCGTAGTGAAGTGGTGCATAAACTTTCAAGTTTTTGTTAATTATTCCATTACCCCAGTAATTCTTGGCTAGAGATGTAAATTTTACGAATACGACCATTTGACTTAAGGCCCGGATGTACCATCTTTCGAATGTTATCTAGATTTTTTTTATCTTTCGTAATCCAAAATTGTCAACTGAGTCGTACATCATGTAGAAATTCCCAAAAATTATGATGGAATGTTAAAAAAAAATAGAAAAAATTCTGAACTTTTTCAAAGAGCGTTTTTAATTAAGATTCAGAATGAGTTGAAAAAAGTAGAAATTACAAATATCTGATTCGCTGTAGCAAATTATCTATTAGCTGTCATTTTCCGTGGTGGATAATAAAACACTAACTTCTCATGGGAAGTGACAGCTAGATATCTCAATTTTCAAAACAGTGGTATGTAGCCATCTGCCGTTTTTATGTGATAAAAGTGTGATTAAAAAATTCTCCAAAACATGACAACTTTTTTCAAAGAGCCTTTTCCGTAATAAATGTCTGTACAGTGTGGGAAAAGATTTACAAAATCAGTCTTCCCCCTGCATGATATTGGGCGACAGGTCGTTATTTGTCAGCGTAAATCAGATACATTTTTCAATTTCTTGTTATTCAACTTATTCTGAATATAAATTAAAAATGTTCTTTGAAAAAATTAAGAATTTTTTCTACTTTTTTTTGATTATTCATTCATAATTTTTCAAAATTTCTGCATGATGCAGGACTTAATTGACTATTTCAGATGACGAAAGATGAAAAAACAACATCGAGATAACATTCGAAAGATAGTACACCCGGGCCTTAAATAATAATTTTGTCTGGTGTTGCAAAATTTAAAATGTTAAAAACTCACAATTGCACCATTTCACTGCCGATCACTGCCTTCAATAATCATCAATTCTCGTAATGTTATTTTTCTAGTCATTCTCAAACGTTAGTACCAAAAACACTGGAACCCATAAACGCATTACATCAAGTTGTCACTCTGTTAACGTTTACGTATGCATCGTCGTATCATTAGACGTACGTACACTGGAGATATCTCACTGGAGTGCGAGTAATGGGGGGTGTTAGTCGGGTTGGGTGGAAATTAATGCGTCACCTCTTCACGGTGCCTGATGGGAAACGGGATGAATTGTGTAACGAAATTCAGGGTTGAAAATTAATCAACACAGCAGTATTCACACTTTCATCCACCGAAATTTCAGACTTTCAATTCACTCACCGGTGGGAATTTAAATGGAAAATATCGAAGGAGTTATACCTCGCTTTTGGTTAAAATTTAAAATCAATCTGAACGGAACCTTTTGGTATTCGCATTATGATTGTTATGAGCATTTCACCGATTTTTTCTCAACTGTTGCAATTTCGAATGGGAGATTCGGATAAAAAAACCCAAAAATTCCCGTCGATGTTTCATGTTGCATCGTTAACGCATAGGAATAAAATAACGGAGAGAATGGAGAAATTGAAGCGTTTGAATTCCTTCATTTTGTTGGGCATTTTGAAAATTTATTCAGTAAAATACTCATCACACCCTTTCATGATCATGTTATTACTGAAAACATCAACACAAAATCCGTTAATCATCAACCCTTAGATACCTTTCACTGAATAAGGGCGGGTTTCCTGTGATTCATGTTAAAGAATCGGAACTGTAGCCGCAACGTTAGATCTTTCCGTACTGTTGAGGAAATAATCGTCTCGTGAATATTGCACCAAACACTAACCCCTAATCAAGTCCCTTTAATTGGTTTTATACGAGGAGAACATTCTCGAGTAGTCAATTTGTCGTGTGGGAATTTTGCAAATAAAAAGCACAAAAAGAACAGAAAAAAACGAGAAGATTACACACGAAAAATGCGAAGAAAAGGCAGGATTAATCCTCGAAATTAGTGCATGACGAAAAATAACTCGGTTAGAAGCCGACAGACACATGATAATGAGAGTACTCACTGATGAGTGGCAATAAAAAGAACAATTAAGCAGTTTGAGGCGTAATTGGGGTTTCTGCTGCGAGAACTGAAAAACCTCCAGCACCAGCGCCAATTGCAATTGTCTTCGCTCGTGCCAATGCTTCTATACGGCAGACTATTCAGCAATCAATATTTAATTAGATGTTTTTATCAAAAATTGTAATTAGAGAGCAATCTTCAAGTCAGGTTTAAAAAAAATTTATAAAGTTCATTTTTGTTATTCTCATTCTTGAGGATTTTCCGAACAACCAGCTGTTTTGGAATTAAATTAATCAATTTAAGGCCCGGGTGTACTATCTTTCAAATGTTATCTGGATTTTTTTTATCTTTCGTAATCCAAAATTATTAATTAAGTGGTACATCATGTAGAAATTCCCAAAAATTATGATAGAATGTTAACAAAAAATAGAAAAAATTCTGAACTTTTTCAAAGAGCGTTTTTAATTGAGATTCAGAATGAGTTAAAAAAAGTGGAAATTACAAATATCTGATTTGCTGTGGCAAATTATCTATTAGCTGTCATTTTCCGTACTAACTCCTCATGAGAAGTGACAGCTAGGTATCTCAATTTTCAAAACAGTGGTATGTAGCCATCTGCCATTTTTATGTGATAAAGTGTGATTAAACAATTCTCCAAAATATTACAACTTTTTTCAAAGAGCCTTTTCCGTAATAAATGTCTCTCTGCAGTGTGGGAAAAGATTTACGAAATCAGTCTTCCCCCTGCATGATATTGGGTGACAGGCCGCTATTTGTCACCGTAAATCAGATACATTTTTCAATTTCTTGTTATTCAACTTATTCTGAATATAAATTAAAAATGCTCTTTGAAAAAATTGAGAATTTTTTATACTTTTTTAAAATTATTCATCCATAATTTTTCAAAACTTTTGCAGGATGCAGGACTCAAGTGACAATTTCAGATGGCGAAAGATGAAAAAAAACATCGAGATAACGTTCGAAAGATAGTACACCCGGGCCTTAATTAATAAATTTTCATAAAGATCACTTTTGTAAATTTGAAAATTTAATGAAAAAATAACGGTTTTAAAATGAAATGAATAGATTTTTTCTCCTTCTGCAAAACCTCATCTGTTCTGAAGTTAAATCGATCTAATTTCACTTCAGTAAAGAACTTAGCAATGAGAAATGGAAATGTTAAGACATGCGCAGGGCTGAACACAATGCAGGAATGGCAATAGTTACCTCTGTACAGCTATTGGATGAAGTAAAAAAAAACGTAAATCGAGTGAATGAATAATAGCGGATGATATTGAGTGAATGATGAATTGGCTAAAGCTCTAGGATAGACTACGAAGCGATTCATGGAAATTCAGTACTTGTATTCCACATAATCTACGTACTGGCTCCCTGAGGATCAATAAATTCGAGAAATTAAAGCGTAATCAAGCGGGGGTCGTCGCAGTATTGTCGGTAAACGCACTCGTCATTGAAATACTTGAATTATTCATGGAATATTCACTGAATATATATTCTCGTATTGATATCAATTGAATGATTGTTCTATTGAGTAATATGGTCACTTATCGTTGGAATTATTCATTGAAAATGCAGTTCATTGTTCATTATTTTCCATTGAATATTTGGAAATTATACTTCTCTTCATTTTTTTTGCTTTTATTAAGTTTATGTTGAGATGCATTCTCAAACTCCACTAGTTTTACTTTTATTTTCATGAATTATCAATTATTAATCAATGATAATCATCACAAACTCTTGAAATATTCAAAAGTTCAATTTTTGTCTAAATTGAAAATTTCTTTTTTGTTCATTTCAATTTTTCAAATCAAATTAGTGACCATATCACCTCTAATAACTCGATAATCATATATCAAGGTGGGTTAAAGTACTTACTCCTGTCAATATTACGCTGCAGATGAGCTGCAACGCGATGTCTGGCATCATTGAACTCGAGATGGAGGCCCAATCGCAAAAGGGTGGGATTCTGTTCAACCAAGTGTGTTATTTCCATTTCAATTTTATTACCCAGCACCTGCGATCTCTATCGTAAAGATAAAAATACATCTTGTATTACAAAGAGGCAAAAAGAGTTTGAAATAGAATGGCTGAATTGTTTTTATGATTTACCTGATTTGAACAACGGAATTCTTCGATGGATTTTGTATTCAGGAGAGCTCTGATGAGTCTCACCATCACCGTTGGGCTAATGAAATTTGTTTCCACACTGCGAATGCAAAAAATATATATCGATGAGTGTAAAATGTTTACTAGAGGAGTCAATAGTCAATTGACTATTCTATTGATTGGATTTTCCTACTTTAGTACTCTGAGAGTCGAGTTTTTCTCCATCGCCTCAGCCAGTCTCATGGCCGTTCTGTCAGTTAAACCAACGTTCGTTAAACTAAGTGCTTCCAAGTGTGTATTGCCCTCCAGTGCCTCAAAGAGTTGAATGAACTTTTCCTCTGAGATATTCTGAAATCAGCATAAAAAATTGATGAATAAAAATTACGAAAGAAATTCGATCCCAAAAATTATTTTCGTTTTCGACGAATATCTCTGAATCTGATGGAGATAGAGGAATTTTTGTGAATACATTTTTTGTGGAGAATTTCAAGAGCTACAAAAAAGGTTCCGAGGGAATTTTCGCCATCTTCTTTCTGTTCTGAGATATTCTCAAAAAACTGAAGTCACTAAAAACAAAAACGACAAAAGTAGCAATAAAAATGTCTATCTGTGGAAAACTTACTTTAATGTTGTTCAAATTGAGATCAACAAGTTCACGATCGTCCTCACGAACTTGTTTGATCGAAGCATCGACGTCTGTGTCATTAGGTGGATCCATGGGAAATACTTTAGGTTGGCTAGCTTTTGTGATACCATCCCACCCAAGACCAACAGGCTGTCCAGTATTGAGTAGTGATGCATGATACTGATCCTGATTCATCATCGAGTGGAATCCAAGAATGGCAGCCAAATCAATAATCTCATCCTGAGTTGCTGAGGAAAGAGCCTGCTCGTACTCTTCCCCAAGGTCAATGGCAATTTGTTCATCAGCCTGTTTCTCCTTGATGTTGTCCTGAGACGGTGGGATCCACTGCAAAATCAATAATCATGTGAATATGGCCTCAATTATCTTGTCAAGAATAACGTGATTTACTTACTTTCTTTCCTCTTACAACACCAGGTACGTATGGCTTCAGTTCTGGAATATCCGGTGTTTCTAATGCCTGTTTGTTAATATGCTCAATGAGTTTTTTACGATTCAGGGGACCCGTTGGGCTCTTGTCACACTCGTAACTACAACGTTGCGATGGCGGCATAAAACTGTCCTATTTAATCAAGAATAAATTTGTAATTAACAAATTATTCTCACAATTTCACATGTTTCAGTTTATAATGAATAGTTTTTTTTTAATTATAGGAGTCCATTCTTCATTTTTTCCATTTATTTAAGTTGATAAAATCACTATTCCAATTAGTTGTTCCTCTATTTTAATTAATTATCAATTATTGATAATCATATTATATTATATTTATAATAATTTTCCGTTTTTGTGCTTGATAATTTCTTGTTGTGACTCTCCTACTGCAAAACTATGTGTCAAATGATTAATTAACAAACTCTATTGTTACCGATTAAATTAATAAAATCAAGATCCATAAAAAATTATCCCCACAAATTCTCAAAGTAGTAAGGACCCTTTCAATACTTTCTTCAGCCTTCATAACCCAAAAATAAACTTATCAGACGAAGTCACTCTCGACATCTCCCAAAGGGGAAGAACATTTAAAAAAATAAACCCATTCTCACTTACATCTGGATCAACTTCTTTGGCTAACATATTGATTTCCTCCGGCGTGAGCTGTGACAGCAGCTCATCAACATCAACATCATCGTAATCACTCAGGTCCTTGCCATAGAGCTTGGCAGCCGTCGTCATGGTGCTTTTTTTGTGGGACGCCGATGTCTGGAATGAAACAAACCCCATGAATGAACCTCCAAGCGTATCCCTTCCTCGGCAAAAACACCAAAAGTCATCATTCCACATGCCCCAGACCCCCCAACCCGCACCCAGCGGCGGTAAAAGTCCCCGAAATTCGTGCCCCAAGGTCCCTCACCTGTGCAAACCTTATCAAAATAAACGAAAACCAGGAGATAACGAGCCACAACTGTTACAAAATCTCAAGAGCCCGAACAATCGACTGACAGCGAAACCTCGACTACCCGATTTAATGCTCGAGAGGCAAAACACTACAGTAAAAGCCGGCTGATGCCCTCTGACCCCGTATCGATTTTCATTGACAACTAGACTTGCCAAATTGGCATTACGACCACGTTAAAATACATCAGCCTCCCAACGCCACAATAAAATGCATAAACTCACGATCAATTGAACAGGGTCTTTTGTCGCTCCAGTTGCATTAACTGGATCACCGGATTTATTTTGTTTATCCCAAATTACTAACGGAAATAACAAATGGAGTAAACCTCACCCACTTATTCACAGACGCACGTTTCAATGCGACTGATCTGCACACAGACAGCGCCCTTCGAGCAATCCACAGCTGCTTCGGGCTAACTCGACTTCAAAACAATGGGGCTGGAGGGGGTACAACCGAAGATATTAGGGAGAGGTCGTTACCCTCGAGCTATCACTAATTACGTAATTGTTATTTTGAGCGCTTTTTTTGTCTGGAGAATTTTGGAAATGCGAAAAATTTGAGGGGATGTGGTGGAGTTAGGGGGAATGGTTTATGGGGAATGTAGCGCGCAGGTGGGCCGCGCATCTATTGACGTTTACACGGGCGCGGGAAATTCAAACGAGAGGTTTTCATTTTTTTTCGGGTTTTGAAATGACGCCGATTTTTTTTTTAATTTAATGTTTTAAGTTTAATTTGAGGCGTATCGTTTAATTATGAAATATTGAGAATTACAAATGTGCGTTTATCTTTTAATGAGACAGTGCGTAAACTAATTGATTAATTAATTAATTAATTGTTAAGGTTTCACTTGTTTTCCTATGCACGAGAGAATGCATGAATTAATTAATTACTTCATTAATTTTTATGGTAGAATTCCTCAATTAATTAATTCGCACGTTAGAACGTTAAAATCCATTAATTCGTGGAATTATTTTTGGAGTAATTATCATCACAGTTAATTACTCGGATTGAGGCACTAATTAGTGATGACTCTCGATGATAATTGGGGATTGCAAAGGGAAATGAAATGAGAGACTAGCGGCATTCAGTGACGATTAATTCGACCTCGCGTAATAATGACAATTAATTTTTTTTAATTTCACGTGAAGAGGAACGCGCCCTCGAGCAAGCGCCATTACGCGCCAAGTATTTGACGGGGGAGAATAGCAAGACGGGCTTCACCGTGACCTGTCGTGCCGCCTAAATCCATCATCACTGGCCCTCGGTATACCTGCCGGTACAGCATTTACATCCGAGTGCCTACAGCTGCCTCAGAGATCGGAATGCCCTGCGGTTATACTGGGTTATGCATACATGTCAACTGCCTCATTGCCATTATGCATAAGCGCAACCAGAGTATTCAATTGAATTTCACGATGACGGGGATTGTGAATAGGAGATGTCAATAGAAAGTACCGGAAGTCGCGTGTTCAGTCGAATGAGAGATTTGTTTGAGTATGGGAGAAGGAAATTCCAAGGAGTCTGCTAATATCTTGAATCCCTCTCAATAATACATTTTTAAAATGTTTTTTTACCGTTGTAATTATTTGAAAATCAGATAACAACCGGAAGTATAAATGAAGTTAAAGTTAAAGAAGACCTCATCAGGGGCTTCTTTATTGATGAGATCTTCCCTGAAAGATCAACTTCAACTTCATTTCTACTTCTATAAAATTGCTGAAGACCGCTTAAGCCAACCGGAGCTAATCTGATTTTTTAAATAATACATTTTTATTCTCATGGAGAGGAAAATATCCACTAGATGAGAAGTGGGAGTGAAAGATATTCGTGTATTTTTTGCAATGTCAATATTTAAGGAAATTTAGTACTAATTAGTCATTCAGGCTACATTTAATGGTATTTTTTCGCATTCCTTTCTCATAAATTGATAATGGCAAAATGATTTTTTAGATGAAATTTCAAGGAATTTCACCATCAAGAATTAAAAATGCAACTAAGGTGTTCAATTCAGTAACGAAGTGGTAAAACGGTTTAAGTCGCCTTATCTCTCAGTTAAGTTTTTGAGGAATATTTCCGAATCCAAGGGAGATAGCGACATTTTCGTAATTACATTTGTTGTAGCTCTCAATCGGCTCTACAAAAAAAGTTATAACAAAAATTTTGCTATCACTTGGATTCCGAGATATTCATTAAAAACTGGTCCACAGTCAAAATTGACTTGTATCGTTTTACCACTTCGCTACTGAACTGAATTTCGTGATGAAGGAGTGTGTGAATAGGCGGTGTCAATAGAAAGTCTAGGAAGTCGCGTGTTTAGTCAAATGAGAGATTTGTTTGAGTTTGGGGGGAGGACTGCTAATATGTTGAATCTCTCTCAGTAAGACATTTTTATTCTCGTGAAGTGGGAAATATCCACTAGATGAAAAGTGGGAGTGAAAGATGGTTGAGTATTTTTTGCAATTTCAATATTTGAAAAAATTTGGTACTAAGCAGCCATTCAAGCTACAACCTGTAAATTTCAGTCCAACTGTTCCATAAAAATTCATAAAAATCTGAAAAATTCAAGTAATTATATTCTTCAATCAATTAAAAAATCATCATTTCATGTTTTTTTTCTTCGAAAATTCGAGTAAATTCAGAAATTCTCACTTTACCATTAATTTCTCATTTTATTAATTTTCACGGAATAAATGAACAATTCACAATTCCAATTTCATTCTTCTCAAACTTTTGTATTTTTAACGACCAAATTTTTCGAAATATCCCAAAACCATAAAAATTTCCGAAAATTGCACCGAAAATTAAATTAAAAAAATTTTAACACTGCAATTTCACTCATAACCAACGAATAAATTCCATAACGACCCCAATAACCCCTTCAATCTCATCCCGAAATTCTCAAGGTCACCGCAAACTTTCCCGAAATCCCTCCATAAAAAATAATAGCAGCGAATAAAAAACAAGAAGAAAACTTCCAGGAAATCCCATCAACCCCTCTTCCCTCAAATCATATTCCCCGCAGCATTTCACCTCCAGGACCTCCCGAAGTGATTGCCCACCGCGATCACGGGGGCTTTTTCCACCGCTCGTTCGGACAAGAGGGGTTTCAGAAAATAGCTGAAGCCTCCTCGCTCGGGTCTGGCATCCACCCAAAGGTCTATACTTGGACATCGTTCGTGCCTCGATTATTAATAGTGAGAAACAGCGCGGCCACTGGCCTTCTCGTGAACTAACATAACCGACATCCCCAGAACACCGACTCCCCGACAACACGAACAACGGAACGGGTGATCTGACGCCCGTGACCTAGGCCCGTATTGATGATGACTGCTGCACACTCAACTTCAACGATTTATTTGCACTCACATCTATTCGTGTGGACAAATAAAAATCATTTCCACGAATTAACATTAAAAAAATGTTGAAAGTCAGATGAATTTTTTGTTACTCCATCGTTCGATGAATTATTCATCGATGAATGATTAATAAGTGGGAAATAGTGTGGGTTTTTATGGCAAAGGGAAAAGGAAAACACGAGATTAATTAATTTCCCCTCAAATTCCGAAGATGGAGTAGTTTCTGGGTCATTGTCATGCTCAGTGAGAACTTTACGCAGTTTCTAACGAACTCAATGGGTTCTTGTTTCTATCGTGTGCATTTTAAATACGAGGAGAGTGCGGAAAACAATGGGAGACAGTTTCCTTCCTCTTGGTTTCAACAATTGAAAATACATGATTTTTTCGCGGCTTTCACACTCAACTTCACTGAGGTTTTTTATCTTCAAAGAGTTCACGAATGCAGAAATCACAAATGTTCTTTGCTACCGAAATTTTTAGCTAAAAATTTTATATTTTTAAGGACAAATTCTTGTTTTTATCCCAATCAACTTGTTGAATATTTATCGGAGGCAATAAATTTTATTTTCACACGCGAGTGAATTTCTCCAGAAGCAAAAGCAATGTTAATAATAATCAGAGAGAAATGGGAGCAAAATTGCACTCGAGAAGAAATAATATCTAACAATAGTTGCAGGTGAAAAATACGTGAACGATGATGTTTATTTTTTTGTGCAGTCGAACAAGAAGCTTGACATTATACATGTTGAAACACTGGCCAAAACACTGGCATTTTGAGTGCAAGGAGAATGTAGGAAACAATGAGAGACAGTTTTCCTCCTCTTGATTTCAACAAATGAAAATACATGATTTTTTCGCGACTTTCACACTCAATACCCCAGTGTTTTTTTATCTTCAAAGAGTTCACGAATGGAGGAATAACATATGTCCTTTATTACCGAAATTATTTGTTAGCTAAAAAAAATTATTTGTAACGACAAATTCTTGTTTTTATCCCAATTAACTTTGCGATAAAACAACGCGATCTGCGACAAAAGAATATTTGTTGAAGGCAAATTTTATTTTCACACGCGAACGAATTTTCCCAGAAGCAAAACCCATGATAATAATAATCAGAGAGAAATGGGAACAAAATTGAACTCGAGAAGAAATAATATCCAACAATAGTTGCAGGTGAAAAAAACGTGAAAGATGATGTTTATTTTTTCGTGCAGTCGAACAAGAAGCTTGCACATTATACATGTTGAAACACTGGCCAAAATACTTGGCAGACCGACACGCGAAGACACGGATTCTTTAGTAATCTTATGATTAATCTACGTCACATGGTGCTGAGATGTCTTTTTATGTCATGCAAAAATTGATAAACTGTCTTCCTGCATTATCACGGCATTTCGATCCACTTGGTGCGCAATTTTTCTCGGCAATGGTGGAAGTACGCATGAACAGAAAATTCATAGAATTTTGGCGAATTTAAATTAGAATTGGAATTCACAGTGAAATTTAGAGATGAAATTCTAATGGTTTTAGGCTGATTTCATTGAAGAATGGCCGACAGAAATTATTTTATAGAAAAAAATCAATCGAATTTCAATTTTCTATACATTTTTTCATTTTCCTTTTTTATTCTCATTTTTATGCAGATCATGAGATTAATGCACTCCATTTCTTCATTTCTACGCAAAAACCCGATAAATTGTTCATAATTTGCATGAAGAAAATCATGGAAAATCAGTGCACTCAATCATCAAAGGAAATTTCGCATACGAGACTGGAAAATAGAGGGGAAGTAATGCGGTTACGAAAGCCTGAATGACCCGTAAAAACCCGGGGGATGGGTTCTGGGAAGATGTACGGAATTATCTCGGCGATAAAGTTCGGTATGGCTCCGTTTGTTGTTTGCCTTTCGGTTTTTTATGCTCGCAATCCCAAAGAGTTGGGACTAGCTGGCTGCAGGCCTACTTCAAGACACATGTATGCATTCTCCATTGCACCTCCTGAATTAATTTCACTGCAGGATGTTCAAGTAGAGATTTCCAATCGTCAAATTATCAATTAATTGCCCCGATATCTAACGATTTCAAGGGAAACTATCATAAGATTTTGTTTAAACAGGATTTTGCGAGCATATCTTTTGAAATTTCCTTATAAAATCACTTAAATCTACGATGAATTTTCCAATAAACATCCAGTTGAAATTTTCATTAAAATTTTTCTCCTCCAAAGCCTCTGAATCACGTTCTTGCGTTAAAAAAAATGAAATAATCGTTTCTCACGTCTCTTATCAAACACGATCTTTCCAGCACAAAAATGTCAAGCAAAATCTCAGACCCTCTCAAGTTTAATCGAGACCTCGAGTCATGCTAAATGTCAACACAACTTATCCCAACGATCTCGGAATTCCCGTATGGAGCCCTCTTACAATCTAAAGCTAACAGACCCTATCGCCTTGTCTTACTTTCACTTCTGTTCCTAAATCAACCGTTGACGTTTTCTAATTCCCCCAAAGATATGCCATTGTTCTCTCGAACCGATCTCCAGGAATGATCACGTGGAAAAAAAAGGAAATATAACTTTTTTTACTGTCGTTCCACATCTTTCATTCGATCTGCATATTAGAAACTATCCCAATGACATGTGTGTGCAAAAAACATTCTTCAAAAGGTATGAAAAAAAAACCTAGCACTTTCTCTGAGAAATTCGGCATATAATAGAGCTCATTCTGTTGGAATTTTTCAAGTTTTATGTACAAGTAAAAATACAGCGAAAAAAAATTGGAAAATTTCTGAAAATTTGAAAATCACCAAAAAGGTGACCCATTTTGCCCCAGTATCGGTTAAAATTTAATAAAAAACATTTCATTCCATGAAATCAATTTTTATAATATTTTAAATAATCTCTGGGGTAAAAATAGTCGTATTTTTTGGAGAAATTCTCCAGTGTCTGCAATGACACAACTCAATCTTCTGACATAAAAGTCATCTTCATTATCTGCGAATATCACCGCTGATTGATGCAGTGAAATCATTATAATCAACGACTAATGAGCAGTTATACCTCCAGTCGCCGCAATTACTTTCATCCGGACGGACGAGAGAAAAAAAAATGAAGCGTTCGTGCCAGAATATTCAACAAAAAATGGACTGTCCTGCGTTTATTCCGTGATTTTGATCAAATATCGACTGCTAAATCCACTTTTAAATGGGACATGAAATAACAAGGGATGAGCGTTTCGAGGTGTTCCAATGGCACCACTTGATCTCAAAAGAACCTCAATCTCAAAGAACCTCCACTCCTCCATGCGCTGAAATTACAATAATACGCGACTAACGAGCAGTTATACCTCTCAATTACTTTCATCCGGAAGGAAGTGAAAAAAAAAAATGAAACGTTCGTTCCAGAATATTCACGATGCAGCATAAGCACGCAATGTTATATCAATTTTATCCTCTAAAGCCGTTCGTTTCAAGTTTAATGGGTGAATCCTAGCGTTTCATGTTCCGGCGCAATGCTCGTCCCGTTCGCAAGCTGTTGCTCAGAGACAACTAGCGAAAATATTTCATTTCTCAAAACAAAAAAAATTCAGGAAATGTGAATTGACACTTTGTTGTGCCTCGAAATAGAAAACTCACACGTACTGAGTTAAAAATACCCGTTTATTTATCGTTGACCGAATAAAGATTTAAATAGAATTTCAAATTTATGATTTTCCATTTTTCAATTGGCGAGGGAAGAGGGAAAAATATTGGAAGCCGGTAAACAATATAAATTCAACTATTTAATTGGCATTTAAATGGGCCAGTGGTCTTGGACAACATGAATGAAACTGACGTATCCCATATACTCAGTAATACACAACAGTTACACTAAAAGCCACGAGAAGGTGCCAAAGTACCGACAACCGGCAAAATATTCACGAGCGTAGTAATCACGTATCTTTCTCATGTACATAATTCTATTTTAATTTACCGGCCAACGTTTACACCTGAGTCGAGCCAAACCGGGAGGGATTATCGGGGAAGCACGTGCGGTGAACGCCGGGTGCATTGATTTCTGATTATTCGACGGCTATTCGTCGTCACAATAAACTCTGGGAGATTTTTAAATTTTTTTTTTCATGTCGGAAGCAACCGGTTTCACGGGAACATGAGAGATTTCTTGGGTTGACGATTGAATTTCAAACGAAAAATGTATTTTAATTTTTTAATTTTTTTTCTTCTCGTATACCCTCCCGGCTCTTTACGATTTATTCCCTTCCCACCCTCCAATCCCCTGTACGGCATTCACCGAAGGACAAGGGAAAATCTCATTGTTTGAGGGAAAAACCTGCCCAGGTACAGTCGTCTCTGCGAGACTCCCGCTCGACAATGAAACCGTGAGATTTAGAGTGTCACAAATTTTGCCCCCC
>NW_021680344.1:3908043-4202119 GCF_001412515.2 Diachasma alloeum
CCCCTCCAAACCCCTCCTCCAGCCGGGAATTGAACCCGGGTCTCCCGCATGCCAATCCCACACTCTAACCACACAGCCACCGCCGTCGGTACGAAAAATGTATTTTAATAAATAATTTTTTGACGACTTGAGTTATTAAATAGTTTAATTGTTTGAATGAGATTTTTTTAACATTTTCATTTTTTTCCGATAGTTTGCATTGATTTTTCCCTCAAATTGTCCATTTTTAATGACAAATTTCCTCAAAATTTCTGGACTACTGTCACGTAATAAAAATTTCCAAGAAGTTTAACGAAAATGTCAGGCGTACGAAAAATTTATTATTTAGTCATTTTCGTTAATTGACAATTACGAAATAGAACAATTTACGGAGAAACTCTGGGAACTTCTTTATAGTTGATGACATAAAAAAAAGCTTCAACATTTCCCCCAAATACACGTGTTATCTAGATCATAACAACATGAGGGTTTTTTGTAGCTGAGAAAAATTTAAAAAAACAGTCATGATTCTTTCCCCCTCAAGCCACTCGTTCATAAGAGGCTTCTATGTTTATCAAGATCTAAAAAAACGAATTACCTCGACATTTTCGTTAATTGACATAAAACTTTTTTTGTAGTTGATGAAATTTCTAACAAAGACTAGCCCTTGATGTTTTCCCCAAATTCACCCACTCCCAAGATGATTCAATCATTAACGAGATGTAGAGACAAAAAAAAAACAAAAAATTTTGACATTTTAGTTGATTGTCAATTTGTCGCGAAGACGAATGGTAGTGGAAGAACATTTAAAAAACTGTTTTGTAGATGAGAAAATTTCTAAAAAAAATACCTGTTGATGTTTCCTCTGGTACCACTTGTTATCGGGGCCATTCGATCGTTAACAAGACATTAAAAGTCAGTCATTACAACAGTTTCGTTAATGTTCATTTCATTGAAAAAACAAACGATTTTAAGTGAAAAGTCTCAAGACTTTTTGCAGTTAATGAAATTTCTCGGAAAAAATGGCTTTTGAAATATTTTCTCAGTCAATTATTACCAAGATAATTCTATTTTCAACGAGATGGGAACAAAAACAAGGAAAGATAGTTTTCACATTTTTTAGAATTACTTAATCACCTCAACTAGAGCTTCAAAGGAAAATGTCATCAACTTTTGTATAGACACGAAGTTTCTCAATAAAAATTCCCTCATATTTTCTGTTAGAAATCAATCGTTATCAAGATAATACACTATTTAACAAGATATGAGCGAAGTTAGTCGTTTCGTAAGTTTCGTTATCAATTTATCTTCAACAATAAAAATTTTAGGAGACAACGTCAAAATTTTTTTTTGCGCCATGACATACCCAACAAAAAAATACCTTTGACATTTTCCCCTTAAAATACAAATCATCAAAATAACTGAAGCATAAAAAAATGTGAAAAACACATGGAATTGACAAATTGCCCTACTTTTACCAAAATTGATTACAAAAAACTACTGCCTACGGATAAATATCACAATACTTCATTCATGACTGATAAAATTTTCAGTAAAAAAAATATTTTCAAAATAATTTCAATAAGCTCCCATCAATATCCTCATCACTCTCTTGAACTCACCGAAAGCCGAGCAGATTCACAAGAAGTCACTCCCAGAAACCTTGACTCGCACAGAAAAACACGGCGAATGCGTAACTAACGAGAACACCGGAGAAGTGTCGAGACGCTACTGGAACGAGTACAACCGAGGGACTAATACAACCATCCCACTGGAACTTGTACGAGGTTACCACAAATGAGTGAGTGAATGGTGCCTGCATTGTACTATCCACTGGGCATTGCGAGAACACCCGACTTATCCGTGAAGATGGGATCGACTTTCACCGTTTCGAGACCATCATGTCACCAGAAACCCCTTCCAACTGACAAATCATCAGCCCCAAGTGTATTCAATTGATCCATCAACGTGAAAATATAAGCAAAACAGACGATAATATTCTCCCCATAATCAGCATGGAAATTACGTACGCGGAGAAGCGGCGCGACGAGATACCGAATGGTTAATAGTCATGCTGATGTCATTACTGGATATCTAAAGTGATGATGTCACTGCTATTACGAACTTGTCACAGTTAAAGCTTGTCCTAATTGAAAAGATGTGTTCTTTAAAAAAAATAAAAGTCTGAAATAATCCCCTTTCAAAAGCCTTCAAACTCCCGCTGCAAGTAGTTAAGCCTTTATCTCTCTAAAGATAACTCTCAACATCAACCAACAAAGGCCATTAATTCCAAATTCCCGAGTCTGACAATTTTTCAAACAAGGACGAAAGCCAAATGTTTAATGTTCAATTCCAAAGACGAAAGCCAAATGTTTAATTTCAAATGCTCTTTGTCACCAATAAAAACTCTCCAATTTCTTTCGAAACAGCCAAAGTTCTAGGTCTGGCGCATCCACAGAATACGAATCCCCAAAAATGATAAAAGTCACGTGATTAACCATCCATGGCAATTTCCCATTAATGTCTCTCCAATTGTCCTTTCACCGTGACTCATGCGAATGCTTCAGTACAAAGGCGAATACCAGCCGAATCGAGACAAAAGAATGAGAATGATATTCGAGGAAGTGGAGGGGACAAGAAAACGTCAACTTTCTTGGCCAATATCAGGCATAAACAAAACAACTCCCCAAGCATTTATTTAAATCTTTAATCTTTCCGAGATCTTCCCACAGATCTTGCTGTCAGAGCTGGCGACCTTGGGGGCCTGGCAGCAATCCTATACGCTTTTCTAAAAACTTGATGATACTTGGGATCATTTATACATTATTCGAGACAAAAGAAGGTGATCTTTGAATTGAAAGCTTGTTCACAGCTAGAGATGAAGACATTCTTGGGACGAAAAATCAACGCTTGTCAAAGGACTTGATGTCGCAAGCTTTATTGTCGCCTTTTAAAAAGCTATTAATTGGAGAAGCTAAATCCCATCAATCCTATACGATTTTCAAAAGACGTGATCCTATTCGCGATCATTTATGCTTTATTTGCGGCAGAGAAAGCTTACTTTCTGACCAAAAGCCTGTTCATACCTAGAGAAAAAGACATTCGCAGCAAAAACGTCAACTTGGTAAAGTGGCAAAGGACAACAACTCTAATTGATAGAGTGAATAGGAATTAATTCAGTTGCAAGGTCGTAAAAGGTGACAATTAGAGCTGCATTAATGCACTCTTCTCAACGGACTTGATGATATTCGTGATCATTTCTGCATTGTTTGAGGCAAAGAGAGCTAACTTTCTGTCCAAAAGCCCGTTCACACCTAGAGAAGGCGGCATTCTCAGCAAGAAAATAAACTCATCGAAGTGGCAAGGACAACAAACCTAATTGTCTCTCTTGCTACCCCGCACCTGAACTAATTTCCACTAGATGATCATCTAATTTCCACCTTCTGATCGCCTATGAAACATTGGAGGTAAAAGAAGCTAACTTTCTCACCAAAAGCCTGTTCACACCTAGAGAAGAAGACATTCTCACCAAGAAAATAAACTCATCGAAGTGGCAAAGGACAACAATTCCAATTGCCGTCTTTAACCACTTCCTAACAGAACTCATTTTGATTCATTCTATCACCACACCATCTCACCCCATCGTCGACCGACGGTGAAGTGACCTCCCGCCGACTGCTTCTCGTAGTAGTAGTAGTCGTTGTCTTCCTAGTCGTCTTTCTACTCGTCTGCGAGACAGTCTCAAAGGGTTTCTCCCAATCCTGAAAGACCTCCGTAGTCGCCATGATGTCAATCCTTCAATCAACAAAACTAAACAACAGTCGACACGAAACTGATATCCAGAGAAGATCACAGCCACATTTAGACTTCTGATTGATCTAAGACCACTGTTATCGATTTTAATCAACACTGGAGGCACATGCCTCGTCACAAATCCACCCCAGATATATCAACCGATCAGCATTAGATGCTGTTTAAGTGGACAGTCGAATGGGCAACACCAGACTGAGGATCCAGCCACGGTACTAGGATAAAATGCGACTACGAGACAAGTGCAGAGCCGCCTACAGTGTGCGCGTCTGCAGTCTATGTTTCCAGAAATACAGGGAAATAGGGGTATAATTAGAGACACTGCAGTGAGATATGAACACCGCGATGGAGGGCCATGCACACTTGGAGACGCCGGTAATGTCATCAAAACAACTTTAAAGTCAAAGTGAAATTATCGTCAATTGTCTACCAGAATGATTAATAAGACACAACCAAAGTGTGAGAGAGCCTTTCACCACTGAATTATTGAGCAATGAGGGGATTATTGAGTTTCATCATGATTGGGCCATTAATAAACTGTATCCACGTGAGTATCCCAAGGTAATTTTGCGTCCGATAAATTCCTCACTTTGTTTTTATCGTCGAATATGAATTATTTTTGTCTACCCTCGTCACCGATTATTTACGGTGAAGATGCCCTATAAATACGACGATCCGGTAAATTATTGAATCGAGTGAATCCTATTGTCTCACCACATTGCTGTATGTTGAGTTGATTTCACGGCGGAGGGTCCTTGTGGTCTTCCTGGTGGTCTTTCGCGTCGTAGTAATGCTCTCGTAAGGGGAATCCCAGTCGTGATAAATCTCGGTTGTAGCCATCTTCGTCTTCGACCGAATGAGTTACTATATTAAATTAATTTTTCATTGTTTGTTGTGTTTGTTTGTCACGTACGATACATTTGATCCTGCAATTGGCGTTGGGCTGTTGGATCTTTATGAAATAAAAAATGAAAATGAAAATGAAATGAATCTTGTTCATTAAGAGCACTCCAATCACTGACAAAGAAACAATCCACCAACAATCGAGCACTGTTTCACCCAAAGATTGATCATCATCCCTTGGAGATATCCGGATGAGGCACCTGGAGCCGCACAAACAGCTACTGTTCAACGTATGGACTCGACGAGACTGAGATTCAGGAGCGGGAAGGGAATAGGAAACTGACAGCGGTACGGGGCGTCTGCAAGTGAGTTTCCAGAAATACCATGAATATAGTGTATAATTAGGAAAACAGGGGGGAAAGAACAGGCCGTAACGGATGAACGTGAAAAATGGACACTTGAGAATTTGCCGGTGAGTTCCAACGATGATTCCTCACTCTGATAACCCGTGGAGGCATTTTCTCGCTGATTATTTGATTTTTCCGATGGTAATTCTCAGTCATTCGTAAACTCTTCCGTCAACCTAAGAGTCTGACAGTCTATTTATTTTTCCGTATTGATCTGAACTTTTCGTCGTCCGGGAATTGGTATTGGCCCTTCCCCAAACTCGTAAAAGGGAAAATCACTACGGAAAAATATCGTTCACGGCTAGTGCCATGGGGTTTTTTTATTCGCGTGGTTGGCCAGTCCTCGCCTTCGGCTCGGACGCCAACTCCACGCGAGTGACAATCCCTATGGTACCCGCCCTGAAATATACTATATCCTCGCCATATAATACCCTATTCGAGTTTTTACATATTTGCGGTTCCATGGACCGACTTCCTCTCCAATTGTGTCGCATTGTACCGCAGGGACTGTACCCCACGTACAGTCTCCTGGTGACCCAGGGAAACCATGGAAAAACCTGTCGACAATGTTTTCCTAATACTTCTCCGATGATTCTCGGTGTCTAGACTTCCGTTCGACGCTTTCCGAAAGATTAAAAAATCCTAATTGCTCCTTGCTGGACTCGAACCCGCGCCTCACGGGTTCCGTCATCCTGTCGAGCGATTTAACCACTTCGGCCACCGTCGCCGATTAGAGTTTGACTTACTCAAATTAATTTCATTATTTTGGCTTTTTGGCATTCATATGCTATAAAAATTGCCATACCATGCGCTCTTAAATTTAATTTGAAACATTGGATTTATAATTTCAACAATGATATACCTCTTGAAAGGCGGAGCTGGCAAGGGTGGTCCCGTACATCTACTTAAGCGCCCATAATTATTACATGCGGTGTCTCAAAGAAATTTAAATTCATATTCGTTACCTAGGTTGCCCATAATTTAAACTCACGAATTTTTAGTTTCCCCAATTTTTCAATGGTTGCACATGCGAAATGGAAAATTTTAAGCCATCGCAACGCATCGGATGGTGGCAACGTTTGTTTGCTAACGCAGAAATAATATTTGGCAGCGTTTCGAGCCTTCCGTTTATGTAAGAGGCCAATGGATGGACCTATACTACTTTCAATAACAGTGTTTATCAGTGATCTTAATTATTTTATTCGTCCTTCGGGTGGAATCGCACTGTTGGCAGTGTTTGATTAATTATTGGGATCATGTACGGAATTCGTTTGATTTGTTCGCGAGAGGGAAGTCGCGGGAACTTTTCTGGTATGAAAGATGTCATCAGCGCATCATTCTTCATATACAAGTCGTGAAAACGTCTTTGAAATTTGAGTAAATCTAATATTTTCAAAAATTTATGAACCGGAAGATTCAATTCAGGCAAATTTAGAAGTGTCCAACTATCTTTAAGACCTGTGGAAAGTCTTTGTCACTTGAAAAACATTTGGACATATTCACTGGCAGGAAGAAAATGAAACTTCACGGTCAGTGGGATAGTAATTTACAGGGGAGTGACATTGAATTCAGTTTAGGGGGAAAAAACATGAAATTTCAGATTGTTGACCCGCAGGAAGATGAAAAATTCACAAGTTAGTTGAATCTTCAATGAAATCATGAACATTTAGTGTTTAATTAAAGTATTTATTTCGATTTTTATGATTTCTATCAATTTTCAGGAAATGATGACTTGAAATTTACCGTTTTCATTCATTTTTCCGTAAAGTTTTGAATTTTTTCAACAAAATTCCTTGAAATTTCGAATTTTTCTGAGAACTCAATTAGTTAAAAATTCAAAAACATTTATATTTCAGAAATTCTCAATTTCCTTTGATTGTTTCATGAAATTATGGATTTTCAACGACGAAAATTCCTGATATTTCACTGAAACCATGACTCGACAAAAACGTCCGCGGAAATTACCAGGAAATTTAATCCAAAAAATTAAAACCGTGCAGTATTATCCGAAAACTATCGCCCCACCATACGAATATCAGTCACTCTGTCAGTCTCCCTGAGTTCTCTCAAAAGAAATATCATGATTCACGCTTACGTGCGTGATCGGTTATTTTGGATATCCCAGAAGCATGTTTCAAGTTGTTTATAAGACTTGTAGGAAGATATCTATGAAATTTCTTGCAAATACGTATTTTCACTTGGCTCATCCCATACCTATTTAATCCAAACAAATGAAAATTATGTTACGTTATTTCCTGCGCATTATACTGGGTCTTTTGAATTGTTTATGTTCATTGCGAAGAGGAAGTCAAGTCAAATAATTCATTCAAGTTATAATAAGTTCCATCCCTAATTTCGCATCGTCGTTTGAGGTAATGGACCGAAACCTCATCATTCCAAACGTCAGGTATCTGCATTTCCCCCCACGATGATTTATAATCAGATCAACTGTTCCCCAGATCCTCGTCAGATGGCGTTAAACATTGTAAATACTCCGGAGCTTGCAAAGCTCAATCGGTCTTTCCACCAGCTTGCAGATGGCGTTTTAATAATGAACATCAGACTAAGAATAAAAAAGTAATTCAAGATCGGCCGGAATTCAAACTCAACTCGTTAAATTCAACGATCACATGAAAAAACAGTCAACAATGGGAACAACTGCACAACAGTTCATTCACTAGAGACCGGAGAAATGAGCTTACAAATACAATGAGATGAAAATTGCAGTGGGTCATGTCCTTCGCAACTTCAAATCAGAATTAACGCAAGATCGTAACTGTGGAGGCGCAAACGAGGTTAAATTTATAGACCATTTAGCAGGCCTCTACTATCTCTGAAATATACACGAGGGAAAAAAAAAGAGAGAGTGATGGAAGACCTGTTGAAGTCTCTCCTCAAGGTTGACGACATTACATTTGTGGAGTATTTTGTTGCAGGTTATTTCTGATATTTCACGGAGAGAATTCGAATGAAAGGATGCATCCACTAGAAAAACTAGTGTCTCAAATTAAGACATTAAGTCGTGCACTCGAGAATCTTTTGTTTCAAACTTATGATGTCGCATTTGTTCTTCCAAATAGTTAATTCATTTGCATGAAACAGCCAATCATTTTTTCACTGATAATTCTGGTTGCTTTAAGAATAGCGGTCATGAAGCAGAATTTTAATGGTGAAAAAGGAAGAGTCGGCAAAAACGTCTTATGATTCCATGTCTTAAATGAAAAATGTCTTAAATTTAGTGACTTGTATTCCAAGACAAAATGAAAATGTCTTGTCAATCAAACGTCTGTTTATAGACGAAAAAAAGCTCAATGATGTTTCATAACGTCTGATGATTCTTTGATCCCCTCGGGCATCGTATTAGTGACATTGCAGACACGTCATTGCAAATCGTCCGAGGATAGGCACGAAAAATAGGATAAAACGACAGGAATCACCGAGCTAAAAGCTCCATGTCGTACTTGTCTGTGATACTGACGTCTGCTGTACATATCCGTGACGGTTGGATGCCAGTTGTTCCAAGAGAAGGCGCCCTCTCTTGGCAGCCAACATGTCCTCCATGAATGAAAAATTATTCGGCACTCGGATGAAAGAATAGAAGAGAACAGAAGAACGAGAGGAAAATCTCATTTCATTCGGAGAATTCAGATTTTTCTTAATTCAATAATCTATAATCAGTAATCAATATCCAGATTTTTCTCCAGAAGATTTTTCTCCGCCGATGAAAAAACAGAAATGAGTGCCCCAGTGGGTCTTCACAAGGAGCAACCCACAACACCGAAGTATTAAAAATACAGCTCAAGAGAATGAGACAGCAGCGTCAAAATATCTTTATTTTTGAAAGCAGTCAAACACACTGAACTTTTTCCACTCAGCCGCGAGGTTGGGAGCATTGACACGACTTGTTGAGATTCAGGCACGTGCACAATGTAAAACGGATCATTGAAAATCGATTGGGGGTAGCCACGAATGAAATTAGGTGCACAGGTGATATTAAAATACCATGAAATTTCTTGAAATCCCAGAAAATTTGGGAAATAATTCAAGAATTTCTTCTTTCTGGTTTTTCCATTTTAAACCAGTGAAGTAGGAAAATGGGGGTAAAACAGTTGAAAATTTTTGGCTGAAATTTCCAATCCACTTCTTCGAAATTTGAAAATTTCCATTTCGTAAGTAAAAGTTCCAAATTTCATGAAGAAATTAATGGAAACTGTGAATAATAGTTCAATTATTCTTGAAAATTCAAGTAATCAGTGCAATTTCCTTCCTCCTGCTGCTGAAAAATGTAGCATTTCACTGAATTTCCAGTGAAACCTGAAATTTCATGATTTTTAAAAATTCTGCTAGTCACCTCTCCCCGAAGTTTCCATGTTTCCTCAAAAGTCCATCCCCCGAAGATAATTCCTCCCCAAACATCAAACCCCAATGACAATGCCACCATCTCCAATCCAAAAGGAGGATCCGAGACATTACCATTAGACAGTAAAAAAAGCGTTTCGATACGTTCGGAACAGCTGGCAACACTTCGTTATACATTATATTGGCGACCATACGCCATTAAGGCTGACGTTAAGACCGACGATCATCGAGTTACTCTCGTCGGACTTTAACACACGGATTCACTTACGTACTGACGGTATTTCCATCCAGCTATTTCGTTCTACTTGAGTTTCCACTAAAACCCCCAACACAAATCTGACTTAGTGTTGAGCAATGGAGGATCACGTACTTCCTGTTCAAAGGTTTTGGATAGGGGCAAGAGACAGCTGTCAATTCTCGTTAGAGAATCACCGGTTGATTGTCCAAATACTCAATTTCCCCAAAAATGAGGAGCTTCTGAGCTTCTGTGTTCGATAAATCAGAGATGTCATGCCTGATTAATTCCAACAGAAGCCGTACAATTCGTAAACCAATATTGTTTCAATACGTTTATCCAACAACAGTGAAACATCATCTGTCACTAAGAGAAAAATCGACATAATATCACAAAAATCATTTCTTGAGCGAACAACATCGCGTACATGATCAATTTATGGTAGGTTGCAGATAAGAAATCGGTGCTCTTCGGGCTAAGGAGGAAATTACTGAATGAAAAGATGATGTCTTTTTCGGAATGAGATAATATTCCTTCAAAGACAAGAATAGTTTGACAGAAGGAAAAGAAGATATTGCTTCCCTTCGAGCTCAACGCGAGTTTTCTCATCTGGAGTTTTTCCTCTACATAAACTCTCTATTCATTCAATATGAAAGTTTCTGATTCATGATTCACTGAATCGAAGCTTTTAATATTTTTACTCATTTTCCCATCTTCTGACACGAAAAAACCGGTTTCTTGTAGCAAGAAATTCTCACTTTATCATGAAATGTTCATGTTCACAGGGAGAGAAATGTTCAGTAAAAATTATAGAACTCACAATTCGCTCACCGATTACGGAATCGACTCAGAAAATTTAAGTGACGGTATCGTAATTTTTTACAGGAGATTCAGATACCCTCTGGAAAAATTCCGTGACAGTTCCGTAAAATTTCCTACAACCACATTTCGCTCCGGAATTACAGAAAAGATACGTAATTTTTATTGAATATTTCTCTCCGTGCATGTCATGAACACTTCACCGGAAACTGACATTGTCTGATACATTATCCGAAATTCTTATCCCAAGAAATTTAACCTCAAGAGATGAGATATTTGGCGCAAGAAATCAATTTTGTGATACTATGACGATATTTCTCTCAGTGATCATGATACTCAAGCAGGTGAAAGAGTTATCAGTCTGTCCGTAATTTCCAGTGGCTCGCCTGGTGGAAAATCCGTCACATTGGATACAGTCCCAATGTACAAACACCGTGGATAATCTATTTCTGGACAGTAAGAGTGGAATTAGCCAGTGACTGTGAAGCGTAGCGGTAAACCATCGACCGACTTTGCTTTTCCCTCACTAATTGAGATACCCTGACGCCGTGATAGTTGTGTCTCAACAATCCATGAGAAAGCATGGTAGCAAAGTGTTTTTCAGTGGGTACCCTCATACCCCCAAGAAAACTCCGTAACTCAGGAATATTACATGAGGTGAATGCATCAAAGACAACTGCAGCCTTCTGTCCTCAATTAACGAAGCGAGCAGCAAATTGGCCTAGCTCTTTGTCGTTACGAAAATCAAGCAAAATGTTAACGTTGTTCGCGCTCGTTTGTCCGTCGTTCGCAACGCCGTTGCGCCGCCTTATGTGTGTCCACTGGGTGTACGATTGATGCTCGATGTCTCATGGTACACCAACAACCCCCCCGTCAATGCAGACTTCCGGCTGTTGATGGCTTTGATTTATGTGAAGAGTTCATTCTACGAAATGAGATACTTTCAGAGAAACTTTGGATTTCAGAAATTGGAGAAGCTGCAATATTCGCAGCACTTCGATACTGAGTTTATAGAGTATAGTGTCCTGTTTATAAATTATTGCCGGCTTTTCTCCTGGCAACAGTCCCGAAGCAAGCACCCTCGTTTCATTCTAAGTAATCAGCTGAATGTTCTATTTGTTCCTCCGCCTCAATTTTCCAACTGCCAATAATTTCTGACACCGAAGTATGACGATAATGCAGACATTTAGTTTCTTCTTGAAAGTGACAGGGGGTTCTAAAAGTCTGTTCAAACATTGTCTTTGCGACACAATGTTAACGCTGCTCGCGCTCGTCTGAGACTACGACTGAAGCTTTGGCTTTCAGAAATTGAGAAGCTGCAATTTTCACAGCACTTCGATACTCAGTTTATAGAGTATAGTGTCCTGTTTATAACTTATTGCCGGCTTTTCTCCTGGCAAAAGTCCCAAAGCAAGCACCCTCGTTTCATTCGAAGTCATCAGCTCAATGTTCTATTTGTTTCTCCGACTCAATTTTCCAACTGCCAATAATTCCTGACACCGGAGAATGACGACAATCCAGAGACATTTAGTTTCTTCTTCCATGATATAATCTTCTTCCTCTGAATGGAAGACTGTAAGTGGAAATGGGTTCTAAAATTCTGTTCAAACATTGTATTCAGGACAAAATGTTAACGCTGTTCGCGCTCGTCTGATTCTACGACTGAAGCTTTCGCTTTCAGAAACTGGAAAAGCTGTAATATTCATAGCACTTCAATACAGAAATCGTAAACTACAATATCCTGTTTATAAATTATTGCCGGCTTTTCTCCTGGCAAAAGTCCCAAAGCAAGCACCCTCGTTTCATTCTAAGTCATCAGCTGAATGTTCTATTTGTTCCTCCGAGTCAATTTTCCAACCGCCAATAATTCCTGACACCGGAGAATGACGACAATCCAGAGACATTTAGTTTCTTCTTCCATGATATAATCTTCTTCCTCTGAATGGAAGATTGTAAGTGAGAATGGGTTCTAAAAATCTGTTCAAACATTGTCTTCGTGACAAAATGTTAACGCTGTTCGCCCTCGTCTGAGTCTAAGATTGAAGCTTTGGCTTTCAGAAACTGGAAAAGCTGTAATATTCATAGCACTTCAATACAGAAATTGTAAACTACAATATCCTGTTTATAAATTATTGCCGGCTTTTCTCCTGGCAACAGTCCCAAAGCAAGCACCCACGTTTCATTTTAAGTCATCAGCTGAATACTCTATTTGTTCCTCCGAGTCAATTTTCCAACCGCCAATAATTCCGGAGTACAACGATAATCACGAGACATTCAGTTTCCTCTCCCGCGACATAATCTCCTCCCTCTGAATGAAAGCTTAAAGCTGAGAAAAGGTTTAAAAAATCCCAAATTATGTGCAGCATCTGTTCAAACATTATCTTTAAGACTCAAAGGCAACAGTAACCCGTAATTTCTATTCTCAAAATAATGAATTCCCCGACGGATTAGCAATCTCAAAATGCCCGAGAGCCTGTGGGAGGGTCCAGACCGCGTGCATGAGCGAGCAGTAATAATTCAAATCGTCAAGAGCTTTGCCAAGGGGGCCGGGCGTTGTCTATGACCCTTCGGTGAATCAACCCTCATACATTCCCACAATCGATCTATAATCATAAGACAAAACGGCCGTTGAAATCGAAAAGATGTCGTCGTAAAGACCAACTGTCACGTCACCAATGACGCCGAGGTTTCCACAATTGCCAAGTATGACGTCTTCTCGCAGCATTGGTCACACCGATGACCTTGAACCTCAATGAAAATAGAAAACATCCTTTGGACGTGTGAAACTGCATCAAAATGACTGACGCAGAGTCCACACCCACACCTGTCACTTCTGTATTAAAAAAATGGATAAACATGTTGGATCAATGTTTGCGTAACGCAAACTCTGGAGATATCGCCTAGATCATTGGGCAATTGTTTACGTCGCGCCTGCGACTGTTCAAGAGAGATGAAAAAGAGCCCAACAACAGCCTCACATCTCCCAAGATTCATTAACGACGAGGAATTTTCAAGATGAATAGCAGCGCCAAGAAGTGTTTCGCTTGTCTGGTTGAAGCTTTCGTCAAAATGGAAATCAATTTATTACCTTTGGCCGTGAGTATTGCCAGCATGAGTAGCAACCTTTCATCAGGATTAATGAATATTCCAACATGTCGCGACACATTCTCTTCCCCCAGTAATGAATCAATACCCTTTGGATACCAATAAATTGGAGTTAATGCGTGAATTTTCCGCAGTCCGACTATTCTTGAGACGCCTCTGAATCAAATTGAATCGATTGGAACATCACTGGAAATAAACGGAAGCCCCTGGCTCGGCCTCGATGCTATTTTCATATTCGACAATCTTATTCTGACTTTCCTTCTTTCAAACGCACAACACTGAATTCGTCAATAAGTCGATTGAAATGAAAACATCGGGCGGATTAGTATCTTTACAGATACGAATGGGGCGAACCACGTGGGTGATTTAACTCTTCGACATTTAATCCTGAAAGCTCAGACAGCCGGATCGAAACGAATGCGCTCAGACGTCAGCCAAAAGTGTGCTCTTCGAGATGTGTTCGTGTCAAGTTTTAAAACATTTATGTGGGACTGGTTGAAGGTGTGAGGGAGGCAGTATCTCGACTAATGTTTGAAATTATCCGTTCGACTTTGAACCGCTCTGCGTTATCGCGGACATGTCTTCCCACTTTTCTGAAAACGCGAAAGGGACTAATCGAAAAATCCGAATGAATAAGGGACAACACGTTGTTTTGACTTCACCTCATTATCAAAGATGAAGATTCAACAAAAGACTTGCATCGTGCACATCCATAGCTGTCGGCGTCACCTGCCGAACGGCAACGCGCCTCCAACGAGCGTCGAAGAAGCGACGATGAGGGCATCGCGCACGTCTGCCAGATTCTAAAATCGTTTCTGACATTGACGCAGAATCACACCGACATATCGTCAAATATTTCGGGGTACCAGTGCCGGCTCGACGGAAAAACAAAATGAAGAAATTCATTTTTCAGGCCATCTCCATTCACTAATCCCTTCTATGATGTAACTTTGCATATTATATCAGCAATTGAGCAGCACTGGAGCAGCAAATCTCACACCGACTTAAATTCGTAGAGATCCCCATGATCAAATCCAGCTGAATCACCCCCCAACCCTGGATTATCCACAACCAACAAAAGGAAGTAATCGAAATAACTCGTCAGAACGATACGCACATGGTGACAGTTATATGCCCCATACAACCAGACTTATTGGCCCATTAATTCCCCCTTAACAGCTCGTTAAACCCCGCGAAACCCATCCATTCAAGAACAAAGTTCAATTGATTCACAACAAATAAATCTGGGGTAATTGGTTGAGATTTGAATTTGGCGCGCGTTGTCTTCTCCCGCTGTTGCAAGCTTTGAACCTTCCAATTGTCCGAGCTCGAGACCCCTCCAGCCCAGAGGAGAAGAAAAAAAAAAACAAATGGCCAACTTACTTCTTGAATCTTGTACCTCGTAGTAGTGGTTTTGCGCCTGGTGGTGGTGATCTCGTAAGTCTCTTCAACAGTCGCTCCATCCTCCTCCAAAACCGTGTCCTTAGGTTCCACTTTAACATCCACCTCCTCCTTAACATCCTGCTCCTCCTCATACTTGGGTTCATCGTCATCATCATTGTCTCCGTCCTCTAAAACTTCCTCTTTCACGTCATTGTCATGCGTCTCCATCACTTCCATGTCTATTTCCAATATTTCACAGAATGTATCACGCCCTATACTGGCTCACCCAACTTTGACTACAAAACTAATCACCAAATAATACTTCCAGCACAGGAGACTCGTTTTTTCAGTGATAAGTATCCCATCAATGGGGTCCCGGAGAATCCCGTGATATCGCCAACGCGATGCCTGATGTACTGAAGGCAACTGATGCCGAAGAACACCAGTGGCCAATAAGCAGCGCCACCAGAGTGAGCTTTTGCCCCAGGGTATGTCCCTCAGAGGCGGACGCGGTTCACGGCGAAAATAGAATTCGTCTTTTCCATGCGGTACAATACACTCGTCACGAAAAATCCTTGCTTAGAGGCCTGTCGTTTGTTCCTTATGTGCCTTGATGTCTTGACAGCCCTTGGAGTGACACATATTTTTCATTTCACGATGATTTACGAGGGATACACGGCGAGGCGGAGATTTCAAGTACGTGCAGACTGGCTTTTTGAGAGTGGATCGGACTGTTTTATGGACACCTGTTGGTAGAATGTTGAGGAAGTTGGGGAAGTTTGGACGTCGATGAAAGTTGAGAAATAAATTCTGATTTTTTTTCTATGGAATTTTTACCATTAAATATTTTTGTATTGAAGAAACAACGCGATATGAATTTTTTAGATTTTCGTTAACTTTCGTGGAATAATTGGACTGAAATTTACAATTTCCATTCCTTTTTTATGGAATTATAATTTTTTTAAATCACATTCCTCGAAATTTCTCTGGAACTGTCTCTTGACAGAGATTTCCTAGAAGTGGACTGAAAATTTCTGTCAAATCGTTACGACAGAATGTCAAGAAAGTTGAAGTTTAAATCTCAACAATATTTCTCACAAATGTGTGAATATAATTTATTCTAGAGCAATTCAATTCATGTGAAAGAATGCAACAGAATAGATTTATACAGGAAAAAAACCGTAATATATTAATCGTATGAAGCATTATCCATTTGTTTATATTTTATGGGCGATTTTTTCAAGAATCGTGAGAAGCAGAATTGGTCGGCTTGTACGACAATTCTATCACCAATCTAATTTAGGCGACCGCGACCTATTAAAAACGACCTAGGAAATTTACTAAAAATATCGTACGAATTATTCTGTTATTCTCCAAGTTTTTACGAGTGTCAGTCCCTTCATGTGGAGATAATGAGGTTACAGGAGGGACAAATGAACGTCGTGGGTGGCGCGGGGTTGATCAACTGAGGAAGAGGATTGATGACGCAGTGTCCTATGGAGTTTTCGAGGGAGAAGGGAAAATCGAGGAGTTCCCTTCTGACTTTGAAGGGCGGCAGGCCTTTGGGATTAATTTCTAGCATCAGTAATCACGTCATCAGGAAGGGAAGTGGCATTTCTAGAGAGAGCTGTTCCTCGTTCTCCTGCGGTTTTCCGTGCTACAGGTATGGAGTGACACTTTCTCGCGACAAGTTTTTTCGTTCCCGGTAGTTATGTATCATTTCTTGGAATAATTTTCCTTTCAATTGAATGGAAGAATTGAATGTTTAAATGGATTAATTTTTGGGAATTTTCTTGAGATCTCAGAGAGAGGAAATTAAATTCAAGAATTCATTGGAATTTTGCAACAACGCCCAAATTACGTGAATTTTTCTGATTTCTATGGTTTTTCATGGGATAATTGGACTGAAATTTACATTTTAAATAGATTTTTTCATCAGACTATCAATTTTCAATGGCAAAATTCCTTGAAATTTCAGTGGAAATGTAATTTGATAAAAAATTGTAGGAAATATACCGAGAAATTGCAGCCAAGAAAAATGGAATAGTGCAGAAACGACTGACTTTAGAAGAAAATGTAAACAAAATTTTCTTTGTGGCAGAATGAGAGTCAATTTAATATCAAAACAGCTGAGTTTTTGGGAATTTTTTTCTGACGTTCCTCAACAAAAGAAAAGGCCGTGACTATTCGCACCATTGCGTGAATCACTCCCGTACACTCCATACACTCCACGCATGCGTGAAGTTTGTGTGTTTCACGCAGCCGAATTTTCATACTGCTGTGTATTTCACGCAGTTGAAGTTTCATACTACTGTGTGTTTCACGCAGTTGTATTTTTATACACCTGTGTGTTTCACGCAGTTGCATTTTGATACGCCTGTGTGTTTCACGCAGTTGAAGTTTTATACACCTGTGTGTTTAACGCAGTTGAAATTTTATACACCTGTGTGTTCCGCGTAGTTGCATTTTTATACGCCTGTGTGTTTCACGCAGTTGTATTTTTATACACCTGTGTGTTTCACGCAGTTGCATTTTTATACGCCTGTGTGTTTCACGCAGTTGTATTTTTATACACCTGTGTGTTTCACGCAGTTGCATTTTTATACGCCTGTGTGTTTCACGCAGTTGTATTTTTATACACCTGTGTGTTTCACGCAGTTGCATTTTTATACGCCTGTGTGTTTCACGCAGTTGTATTTTTATACACCTGTGTGTTTCACGCAGTTGCATTTTTATACGCCTGTGTGTTTCACGCAGTTGTATTTTTATACACCTGTGTGTTTCACGCAGTTGCATTTTTATACGCCTGTGTGTTTCACGCAGTTGTATTTTTATACACCTGTGTGTTTCACGCAGTTGCATTTTTATACGCCTGTGTGTTTCACGCAGTTGTATTTTTATACACCTGTGTGTTTCACGCAGTTGCATTTTTATACGCCTGTGTGTTTCACGCAGTTGTATTTTTATACACCTGTGTGTTTCACGCAGTTGCATTTTTATACGCCTGTGTGTTTCACGCAGTTGTATTTTTATACACCTGTGTGTTTCACGCAGTTGCATTTTTATACGCCTGTGTGTTTCACGCAGTTGTATTTTTATACACCTGTGTGTTTCACGCAGTTGCATTTTTATACGCCTGTGTGTTTCACGCAGTTGTATTTTTATACACCTGTGTGTTTCACGCAGTTGCATTTTTATACGCCTGTGTGTTTCACGCAGTTGTATTTTTATACACCTGTGTGTTTCACGCAGTTGCATTTTTATACGCCTGTGTGTTTCACGCAGTTGTATTTTTATACACCTGTGTGTTTCACGCAGTTGCATTTTTATACGCCTGTGTGTTTCACGCAGTTGTATTTTTATACACCTGTGTGTTTCACGCAGTTGCATTTTTATACGCCTGTGTGTTTCACGCAGTTGTATTTTTATACACCTGTGTGTTTCACGCAGTTGCATTTTTATACGCCTGTGTGTTTCACGCAGTTGTATTTTTATACACCTGTGTGTTTCACGCAGTTGCATTTTTATACGCCTGTGTGTTTCACGCAGTTGTATTTTTATACACCTGTGTGTTTCACGCAGTTGCATTTTTATACGCCTGTGTGTTTCACGCAGTTGTATTTTTATACACCTGTGTGTTTCACGCAGTTGCATTTTTATACGCCTGTGTGTTTCACGCAGTTGTATTTTTATACACCTGTGTGTTTCACGCAGTTGCATTTTTATACGCCTGTGTGTTTCACGCAGTTGTATTTTTATACACCTGTGTGTTTCACGCAGTTGCATTTTTATACGCCTGTGTGTTTCACGCAGTTGTATTTTTATACACCTGTGTGTTTCACGCAGTTGCATTTTTATACGCCTGTGTGTTTCACGCAGTTGTATTTTTATACACCTGTGTGTTTCACGCAGTTGCATTTTTATACGCCTGTGTGTTTCACGCAGTTGTATTTTTATACACCTGTGTGTTTCACGCAGTTGCATTTTTATACGCCTGTGTGTTTCACGCAGTTGTATTTTTATACACCTGTGTGTTTCACGCAGTTGCATTTTTATACGCCTGTGTGTTTCACGCAGTTGTATTTTTATACACCTGTGTGTTTCACGCAGTTGCATTTTTATACGCCTGTGTGTTTCACGCAGTTGTATTTTTATACACCTGTGTGTTTCACGCAGTTGCATTTTTATACGCCTGTGTGTTTCACGCAGTTGTATTTTTATACACCTGTGTGTTTCACGCAGTTGCATTTTTATACGCCTGTGTGTTTCACGCAGTTGTATTTTTATACACCTGTGTGTTTCACGCAGTTGCATTTTTATACGCCTGTGTGTTTCACGCAGTTGTATTTTTATACACCTGTGTGTTTCACGCAGTTGCATTTTTATACGCCTGTGTGTTTCACGCAGTTGTATTTTTATACACCTGTGTGTTTCACGCAGTTGTATTTTTATACACCTGTGTGTTTATACACACAGGTGTGTGAAATACACAGGAGTATCTGAATACGACTGCGTGAAACACACAGGTGTATAAAAATACAACTGCGTGAAACACACAGGCGTATCAAAATGCAACTGCGTGAAACACACAGCTGTATGAAAATACAACTGCGTGAAACACACATGTGTATAAAAATACAACTGCGTGAAACACACCGCTGTATAAAAATGCAACTGCGTGAAACACACAGTAGTATGAAACTTCAACTGCGTGAAATACACAGCAGTATGAAAATTCGGCTGCGTGAAACTCACAAACTTCACGCATGCGTGGAGTGTACGGGAGTGATTCACACAATGGTGCGAATAGTCACGGCCAAAAGAAAATCCGCATGAAAATTTCGCTATTTCAATTCACCAAAATCCAATTTCTAATTACCTTCTGAGCATTTCCCCTTCACTATTCAATTAGAAGTGAAAAATCACGAATAAGCGAAAATAAATGAAAATAAGAATGAATAAAAACACCTCAAGATGATAATATCCTCAACATTCTCTCACAGCAGCCCCCAGAAGAACGCAGTCCTCTTGAAAGACATCGGAATATCCTGTGAAATCCTAAAGCCCAAACCCCCAAAGCTCCTCAAGCAAAAACCCTCGACCAAACAATATATTTTCACCCGGAAGATAAAAGCCGAGTACAACGAGTTATCAATCGTCACCTCAAAGCTCACCTCCTACACCAAGAACATGATAAAGAACATTCACGTTAGGAAGAATATAAAATTAAAGCCGTCCGGAAGTTCGATAGGGAGCTGTCGAAAAGTGCCATTGGCTGAGGAATACTTGGATGACGAGGGAAGGACGTGTCTCAAACTGAGGCTTCAGACCCTGGAAAGACCCATGACACGTGACTAATCACGAAAAATTATTCAGAGTCACGATATAAAGAAATGTAAAAATAAACCAACTCCAAAGACAAAAGACTCGAATTCAATCTTCAAAACGCGTTGAGATAAACAGTGAAATTCCATCAAATTTCCTCCATTTTTTGTTGATCTCTGAAGCTTCGAAATGCCATATAATCAATCAATTTTGCGTTATTGAGCCCTGAACTATTAAAAATGCAGCAAAATCTTTGTTCCCCACTGGTTTCAAGCATTCAAACGAGAATTAATGGTAAAACAAGGAGTTACTTACCTTCATGTGCCTCCCTCGACTGGAATCCATGGACATCCGCCATTTTTTCACCACTCACATCCCCCAATTCATCGTTTACACATTAATGATTCGTTATTGAACTCTAATGAACAATTTCCGATCAATTTTCATGACAAAATCGCTCTGTGGCGTCTGTTTTTGTCCCGCGCACAAAACATCTCCCTCGCACAATGGCGTCCCCCGTTATGCGCGGCACACATGCGCAGTAACGAGACCCGAGTGCTCGCTGCCGGCACCCAAAACATCGTAAAACATGTCGAAAGTGTTTTCGATGGAATAAAAATATTGGTTGACGACTGCCAAAAAACGCGTGTCAATATTTATATTTTTACTTTGAAAATATTGTGAATGTTTTATTGATTGAAATCGGGACTTGGAGGGCAGGACAATTCGGGAATTCGCGAGGTTATCTACTGTTTGTTGTTTATTACCTATTGTTGTCAATTTTGGGGGACAATATGTGGAAGGAAATTCATTCGGGTCAGGAGGTTTTCATGGTATCGAGTGAATTGATCGGTGACAAGTGGAAGATACTGTTGACTAATTTAATTGAACTGTGGGCTGAGGATATTTCGAGGGAGGAGGTTGTTGATAAGTGTCAGGTGAGATTGGTTTCTCCATTCGTTCAGTCGAATTATTATTAGTTGAATAATAATTAATGATGATTCGATTAGTTAATTATTCATTCACTTAATTAATCGGGATGTCATTCGTTTATTGAGAAAGAGGAGAAAATTAACTGTTCTTATTCGTCAATATCTGAAGATTGGCAGAGTGAAATTCATCAACTTTTTCTCATTTTTAAGATATTTTTCCAGGCTTTCAAATGAGACCTGGCTCATCCAATCGCATCATTCAGTCCTGAGATATTGACGATTGAACAAAGTCAATTTCACCTCACCTTCCACTACTCATCGATTAAAAAAATTGAAATAATTTCTAATTTATCATCATTTTCTTCCTCACAGAGACTGAATCCATTACTGAGTATAGAAGACGTCGACATAGACGAGATAATCGCTGGAATTCTGAGTAACATTCCTCAGCTAGCGGTTGAAGTAACAAAAAGAAAAATAAAATTGGAGACGACTGTCGAGGGTGGGGTCTTCAGGTACGAGATGGATCTCGTCAAAAGTACTCCTCAAGAATTATGGCGAGAGGTGACAATGCCCCTGTGTCTGTCTGTCGAGGATTTGCGGCGACAGAAGGAGATGTTGATCAAAGAAATGAAGAGGAAGGACGAGGAGATAATGGAGTATAGAGCCAATGGGGCTGAACTTATCAGAAGTACGTAGAATTGTTTTTTTAATCAGCGAAACTGTTCATCCCTATGACGTGAATGAGTACCAATAAAGTTCAATGAATCAATGGATGTTGAAGAAATAATTGCAGCATCGATACAATTGTCATGAGTGTTTTACAATTTTTCTTCACTTGCGGATGGGTGATAATTATTTTTTATCCTTTTCAGAACACATTCAGACGAAACCTTTCAATGAGGACTCAATCAAAGGAAATATTCCAGTGGATAGTCCCAAGTGTTGTCTAGACATTTTCAAATCTGTGATAAATACCAGTGAAGTCTGCAGGGCGAAGGATAAAATTATTAAAAAAGAGAGTCTATTCTATAATCACAGGTATTATAAGTCATTATTTTGTGGATTTATATTGCTTATTAGTTATTAAATGATTTACCAAATAAAAAATTATTTGATGAATCATAGATTTGATTTTAAAAAGGAACAAATTACATTTGAAATTTTTAACCCTTTCAATATTTTCATTAAAATTGTCTTGACATTGAAAGAACATAAAATCCTCTTCGAATCCTGTTTCTAGTCAGCCTCCAGTGATCCCCAATCACCCTCCGAACGAGGAAAATGACGACAGCAAAAGACGTAAAATAGACATAGAAACTAAAACAATCGTGGAGCCAGAAGTGGAGGTGCAAGAAATGGTAAGGAATCATTCACCGTCAACATCTGATGGACGTCTGAGAAGGAAACCTCTTCCTTAACAGTTCAATTCTCACCAAAAACCAAAAACAAAGATTACTGTAAATATCCAAGCAATAAAACATCTATTTTCCACTTTAAAAAAATTCACATCCACGTGATTTTTCACGTTTTCCCATTGATTCTTGCTTTAAAACTGGGATTATGTTGCCAGGCAATGTCTGGCTTCCACTTTCTGGACTGGCCGAGTGACGTGAACGTGTCAACACCATCAGCAAAACGAAGGAGGGGACGCTGCTCATTCTGCCCCAGGAGCTGTGATCTTAAGACAACAGCTACCTGCAGCAAGTGTCCCTCGTTCGTCTGTTCCAATCATAAGCGAGTGTTTTGTATAAAATGTGTATCAGTCCCCTCCACCACTAGATAATAAATCGATGAAGATATAGTTGGAGTTATTATGACGATTAGAGAGAGTGCGAGAGCAAATGGGTGAGTGAAAGAAGCAAAATATCCAACAAAATTATCTTTCCTACTTTTCAAAATGCAATCTCCATTTGTCTCTACAAGCGAATAATAATCTGTGAATGAAGTTGACTTTCACAGTTTCGTAGGGATTTCGAATTTTTTTTAGCACGAAATATATCACTAAGAATGCGTGAGAGGATTAAAACGGTCCCCCAAAAGTAGAAAACGTGAGAATCGAACGATTACAAAGCTTCCATTCGGAAGCAAAAAGTGTGCATGTATTTATTACCGACTCAAAACATCAAGTTATACAATTTTTCCTACAGCCTTATCAGCTATTTAATACTAAAAATGTTAATACGAAATTTTCGGATCGTCAATATCGATTAATTCAGTTGGAAAAAGCTACAAATAGGGGCATTGCTGATGACTGATCTGTAATTTCCATCAATTCAGTATTAGAAATATCATAAAGCAGAGTGATTTATTTCACAACAGAAGTAGGGAGTTTTTTTTATGAATATCTCAAGATATTCATAAACAATGTATTTTCGGAAACTTGTTCTAAACTGAAATTGAATCATCCTGCTTTATCCTTTTACGTCTGAATAATTCACCTACTCTTAATCATCTTTTCGGTATCACCACTTTCCACATTCCTCACCTTCCAGGTATTTGTACATTTACAATTACAATTTCACTACTATGCATACAATCTCATTACACAATTAATTTCTCGGCTAATACTCGCGAAATGTGCGTAGTACAGTTGATTAAATGACATTCCTGATTATTCTTATACTCAGAGACCAGCTCTGAACTCAAGAATGTCATTCAGAGGGTAGACAGAACGATCCAGCGTATGTCTGATTTTAATCCACTCGTGGAGTGGTAAAACAGGGTCAGATGGACAGAAAAATTGCTGTGGATTTTTCATTAAAATTGTGTTTTTTGTGCTCTAGTTTTTCGTGAATTGAATGGTTTTGAGGATCAAACAACCCTTCAGATCATAAACAAATCTTGAACTGTTAGGGTCATTTGACCCTCAACCAGAACAAAAAGGAAAGTTCCCTGAATTCTCTGCAAAAATGTGAATTTATTCTATTTCACCACTCCACGACTGGATAAAATACGAAAACAAAATTATTCTCACACGAATAAATGTAACTTCCTCATCTCTATTATCTCGTCATTGAGTTGCTGGCTGTTGTACCAAAAGAGACCATGTATATATTATGTGGCTAAAATTCTATCCAAAATCTTGACTTATAAACATACAAAAAGCAATTCCAGTGGTACCAACGAGCATTTCCAGTTATTGTTTAGGTTTTTTCAGTGCTTTCGAATGGAGAAAAATCATGACCTGTACAAAGCGGCAACAAACGTTAATTTTTGCCTCCACTTTCTTCTTTTAATCTTCATAATCGTTTATAGGCACAATAAAGGCTTTATTTTCCGCCAGCATAAATCAGAGAGACGAATAGCTACAGCTCGAGTCATCTGTCGCGATTCGTGGGACATTTATTCTTGAATTACACAAATTCACAGATCATCAGATCAATACGTCAATTTTTTTCGATTGAAGATGAAAAATAAAATAACCACAACTGTGCTGCGTGGCTCTAATACATTTTTCTAATATTTATCAGTAGCGAGGAATTAAATTCCATTAAATCACCTTATTAACGAAACAATTCATCGTTTAGGAAGTCGTAAAAAAATTAACGTCAAAATATTTTTATTAAGAATTAAATTTCGAGCAAAGAAAGTCTTAACATTTACCCCTTAAACCGTTCGTTATCAAATTAAAAATTAATATCAAATCATTTAACAATCATCAAGATATAAAAAAAGTCAATTTCAACATTTTTATTAATAGTTCATTCATTAAAAAACTGCAGATGACTTTTTTACAAAGAATTGAATTTTCACCTGAAACTTTCTTATGAACTTCTCTTCTAAAACCCCTCATTACTCAAACAATTATGTCTTTACCAAATTGTAGTGAAAAAATCGAGTCTTCCATTGAATTCCCCACTTCCCTAACGAACTGTAGTCAACACGATGATCCCCTTAGGAAATACCCATACCCCCAACGCACGCAAATGATTGCATCGTACATATCAAAGCATCAGTCGTGCATTAATTGACACCGCGTTAAACCGACCATTTCATAAACCTATTTTACCACTTAGTTTACAACGATCGTCAGCCCCGTTAATCGGTGCATAATACGTAGCATTAGGAGCAGGCAGTCTATGCTTCGAATTATCATTAAATTCCCTTCCCCTCGATCTGTTTCGGCTGAAACAGACATTTGAAGTAGCTCAATAGTTTCAGAAATTTGAGGATTGCTAAAAAATTCAAAGAATTGGCGAAAACCTCGTTTACATTCGAAATCGTAATTTTTTTCTCAATTTAATAGTAGAATGAAACACCAGGAAAAATAATTCAACACGGTGCAGGATTTTTTTTTGTTTTTAGTTGAGGGTCAAATGGATTTGAAGGTCAAATGACCTTTAAGAACGTTTGAAGTTGAGGGTCAAGGGGTCCTGAGGGTTAAGTGGTTTAAGGGTCAATTGACCCTTAACCCTACACACCTTCAGGGGTCGTTTGCCCTTGACGACAATTTGACCCTCAAGTTTGAAGAAAAGCAATTATTTAACACAGTTCACGAAATTTGTTTTTGTTTTGAATTGAGGGTCAAATGGTCTTGAAGGTCAACCCTTGAAAACTTTTGAAATTGAGGGTCAAATGATCTTGAAGGTCAAACAACCCTTAAAAAAGTTCCAAGTTGTGGGTCAAATGGCCCTAAAAACGGTTTGACCCTTAACCATACACGTCTTTAAGAGCAATTTGCCCCTCAACTTCAAACCTCCTCAAGGGCTGATTGACCCTCAAAACCATTTGATCCTCAACCAATAACAATTTTCCTTTTAATATTCAATACGTCGAACCTATTAAGCTACTTCAAACTCGTGGTCCTCAATTATTTCTCCCTGTCTCACAAGACGTCGATCACAATGCGCTTGATGAAGTCTTTGGTTCAAATTCATACTTTATCATTTTTACATATAATATATCGCGAGTATTGATTGTGCTGATCATAATTGCAATTAGGCCCTTCATAATACGAAACTGAAAACAATTAATATAGTTCAACGAGTGATTGAGATGCACCTGTGCTGCAGTTCTACCCACATATGCCAACAATTTGTGATAAATCATAGTTAAAAATCTAGGGTCATTAGAATGATATTCCTAATGAAATCACCAAATCTTACTAGTCAATTATAGGATTGACTTGGTCAGCGACATTTTCTGTTGAAGGACACTTGTCCTTCTGTATAAAAATTTATTATAAAATTTCACCAGTTGCTGGCTAACAGGAGCATCTCCAAGCGTCACCTTGTTGGGAGGGCGATTGAGCTTTTATGATGCTGTCTGCACCTTCTCTCTCTGACGCCTCGAACAAACTTGCCTGCAATTTGAAATATTCGAATTAATCGAATTCATTAAATCAAATTATTCATTTTGATACTAATGAATTGGGTTTGATGATTGATATTACCCTTCGACCTCTCTGCTCACGTATCCGCCTAGCGAGTGTCAGGAAAGCATCCTCGATGTTGATGTTCTCCTTGCAGGACACTTCGAAAAACGGCATATCGAAATTGTCAGCTATTTTTTGACCCCGTTCGATGTCCACGGCTCTGTGACTCGTCGCGTCGCATTTATTCGCTGCGAGAACTTTCACGACGTCTGGTGAAGCATTCTAAAATCATAATTTTGTGTTTTTTTTCTCAATTTAATAACAAAATGAAAGACCGGCAAACGACTATTTAGTCCCATTTAGAAAACGTTTTTTTTCTCGTTTTTAGTTGAGGTCAAACGACCTTCAAGAATGTTTAAGGGTCATTTACCCTTTATTAAGACTTTCTTATCGTCAGCTCCAAGAAAAAACAACTATTTAGCAGAATTCGGGAAACTTTTTGTTTTTAGTTGAGAGTCGAATGATTTCGAGGTGTTCGCAAGGGTCAAGTGATTCTTAAGAACGCTTGGAGTTGAGGGTCAAATGGTCTTAAGAGTCATTTGATCCACAACTCCACGAAAAAACCACTGTTCAATACAATTCAGGATTTTTTTCGCTTTTTAATGAGGATCAAATGACCCCTTAGAGGTCATTTGACCTTTACCCTACACGTCTTTAAGGATCGTTTGCCCCGCAAGAAAATTTAGCACAGTAGAATGGAAATTACTTCTTGGATGTTCCGAAGCCAGTAGGACAGATGATTAAAGCTTTCAAGACTGGTGACATCGTACATCAGGAGAATACCCATCGCTCCTCGGTAGTAGGCAGTGGTCAGGGTTCTAAAACGCTCTTGACCAGCAGTGTCCCTAATACAAAAACATAAAAAAATTCTCAAGGCGTTGAATGATTCAACATAAATCTGGAAAAAATCATGAACTCTTTTCTCTTCAAATTTCTTCTTAAGCAAAATCTTCAGAAGAATTTACGAACAACCAGAAATTTCTCAGAGCTACAGAATGCTCCTAACGATTTTCAGGAGAGAACAATTTTTTTCACTCCGAGGGCTAAATTCAATTTCTCAAAACGAATTAAAAAATCAAGATTGCACTCACCAAATTTGCAGTTTGATCGGTGTGCCATCTAGATTTATGATCTTCTGCTTGAAGTCAATGCCTGGAGACAAAGAAACATTACCAAAACACCCCCTTACCCCTCCCCCGCCCTCATCTAAGCCTTAAGAAACCGAAACCCCTTAAAATTAAAAAAAATCGTCAACTAAATGACTTCCAATTAATAACAGAATTATTAATAATTAATTTTTCGTATGAAGTCGCGAAGAAACTCCGTGACTCACCAATGGTAGATATATAAGTGTCATAGTAACGTTCATCGCAGTATCGATGAACAATGCACGTCTTTCCCACATTGGAATCCCCCAGCACAAGTACTTTGTAAGTAGCAGCAAAATCAAGCGCCATGTTGCTTTGCCCTGTGATGATTTTGAACTGTTGTTGGGCCGCCTCCGTGTCGTCGTCCGGGGGTTGTACTTACGATCAGGGCATTTGCCAAATGCATTTGTCAGTATGAAATTCTGGTGGCGGGGGGTGAAGGATCGATTTCGAGCATGCGCTTTATCTTCACTTCACCGGGGGTATTTACCCCCCATTGCCCAGAAGTATTTTTGCAGCACTTCTTTTTTTACTTCATAACAGGTATCGATGAATAAATTCTGTATTGCATTGAAGTACTGGCGAACAATTGGAATTTATGGGTTTGGAAAGTACGCGATTATTTTGGGCGGAGAGACGTCTGTCTCGAGAGCTTTTTTGCGGGGGAAATTTTATTAATATTATATATTAACTATATATTTTGTTTTTTTTATGAGTCTTTTTCGTTTTTAGTTGAGGGTCAAATTGTCTTAAGGGTCATTTGAAGGGCGAAGGATTGTCTGACCTTCAAAATCATTTGACCCGCAGTTAGAAATAAAAAAAGCTTTCAAAACTGTACAAAATAGTTGTTTTTCTTTGGAGTTGAGGGTCAAAATTCTCTTGAGGGGCAAGCGATTCTTGAAAATGAGTAGGGGTAAGGGTCAAATGACCCTTAGGATCATTTGACCCGCAACAAAAAATAGCAAAAATTCTCCTGAATTGTGCTGAACTGTGTTTTTTCTCAGAGTTGAGGGTCAAACGACCCTCAACACCATTTGACTCTTGACTGAAAATATCCGCAAGGGTTGCTTGACCTCCAAAACCATTTGACCCTCATTTTAAAAAAATCCTCAAATTGTGCTAAAGATTCGTTTTTCCGGATGTCAGAAAAACTAGAACTCTAAAAATAATCAATGAATAAACTCCACTTCTTGATTCTTTGGTTGTTTATTTCTATCGAAACTTTTGAATTTCATTAATTGACATTTACTTAGCTCTTAAACTCACAATCCAAAGCCTAGTCACTCGAAAACAACAAAAACAATTACAATAATTCGTCGATCACTCGACATCTCTTGGCAAAAAACATCATCATTTGTATAAAACAGTCCCTGTATAAAAATCAATGCTCAGGATTTACTAAATAATAACTATAAGTAATCAAACAAATGCTTGTGATGGCTGACGACTACTCGCAGGTATTAAATCGATACAAATACATTCGTTACACATTCAGGCACTTCGAAATCTAGAGCAATAGTTCTTTCAAATGACTAAATTTCTCTACATTCTCTCTATTGTCACTAAACACTCTTATTCATACCGTCCCCTCGGGATCAATCACTCTCCGTCATTCGTTATTCTAGCTATTACATAATGAAGCGATTTTCTAGTTTTGGAACACATAAATTTCTAGTTTTTTGGTAAACATGAGATTATTGGGGGTCTTGATTTTTAATTATTACTACTATAATTTAACAATGGTTTAAACACAGTCAACGTTTGAAATATAAATAAATTGTATCTCACAGTCTCTTCATGAATTTTTCGTAATCATTATTAAATACTTTTGATACTTTTTACAATTATTTCAGTAGTGATGCAGCAAAATAGCCTACGTCAACTTCCTTTCAAGTTTAGTTTCGGAGAAATTTTTTTAGATAACTTTTTCGATTAGATATTTTCTAGTGGTATTCTCCTCCTGAATTTTGTAGCTTTTCTTCGATTTTTTTAATGAGGAAACAAATGCAGTGAAAAAACTCGAGTTGAGGAATTTCTGTAGAAAATATTTTAGCAGAATAAAATGTCATTGAAATCCATTGATTTTGTTCATTATTAATTGAAGTAAAATTAACTCATTAATAAACAATGACATAAAAATCTTCACAAAAATTTTGCCGTCTTCCCTCAATTTCAAAAAATAATTCATCTTTAATTTGCTGCTTCACTACTGATTTGAGTTTTAAAAAAGAAAAAATTAAATCTACCGAAAAAAACTCAATGCAGTCTCATTAATAGGCCGACGAATAATCAGTAGATTTATCTATAGATAGGACATATTCTCGGAAAATTGAACGAGAAAAAAAATGAATTGCAATAACAATGCAAAGAAGACCGATGGAATTCGTGAAAATACTTCTAAAAATACCTTTCAATACGGGAGTCTTCGCTTACGATTTAATATGAAAATAATTTGTTCGTCCAACAAGATGGTTTTCTTTGATAAAATTGGTAAAAACACTTTGATTAATGGTTGAATCAGGATCAAAGGACAGCGCACATACCGAGACCCACGAGGATTAGTCCAATCATACAGGTCACCTCGCGTTTTATTTTACGAATTTTCAGTCCAGCTCCGGGGAGTAACTCATCGTTGTGCCATCGTAGGGAGAACAGAGGGATTAGAACGTGGAGAATATCGGGAATCATGAACCCTAGATCACGAATTACCTAAAAGAAAATTTTAATCAATTTAATTCAAAAAGTATTCGGTAGAGAATTAATTTTTTTAGCCAAAATGAGAAAAATGCGTGAGTGTAAAAACTGCATTCTCTTGAATCGCAAATATCTTCGAAACTACTAGGTTCAGAGAAAAATCGATAAGAACATTTTTTGTAGCGGAGAAAATTTCCTTCAAAAAATGTCTTATCAGATTTTCTCCTAAAATCATCCATTACCGAGATAATTCGGTATTTAGAATTTTGTTCATCAAACGTTTCGTTATTTCATTTTTACCTGATGAGCGTAACCCTCGCCCCTCAGTACATTAGTGACGAACTGATCCCAGCTCCCCGCAAAAATATGGACCATTCCAATGCCACTGATGACCACAGATTTCTTCCCAGTGACTGGGCTCTTGCTGTCAGCTAGAAGCACCACCAATACCGTGGATATAAGCTCGGTAATGGAGAAGAACATTTGGTGGTACCACTGGGAGTAGAAGTCATCGTTCCAGTAGTTTATGTAAACCCACCAGGAGTAGTAGTGCGAGAATATCGCACTGATAAAGAGAACCAGCATTCCTAGTCTCAAACGACGCTGGAAAGCCAGCCAGGCTAGGTACTTTGCTGTTTCGTAGAATGCCACCACTCCTATCACTATTGTTGCCCATATTTTCAAGCTGTTGGGGGTCGCGTTGAAGTACATGTGCTTGTAGGAAGCAACTCCTGACTCGTAGGAACCTGTTATTGCGATAATTATAATTATAATTGGGGGGGGGGTGAAGGAGGAAGTAAGCGATAGCAAAATTATAAAGTAATGANGGGGGGGGGGGGGTGAAGGAGGAAGTAAGCGATAGCAAAATTATAAAGTAATGAATTGTTCTATTATTTCGAAAAAACTCCTCTGGATTGAAAATAATATCCATGAATGTAGTGAGAGTTGATTTTCTACATCTCATTAAAGATCTGATTGTCGTAATAATGACTAGTTTTACATGAAAATGTCACAAGACTTTTTTGTAGACAATTTCATCAGCTATAAAAAGTTTCAGAGGAAAATTTCTCTATTTTCTTTGGATTCAGAGATATCTCCAAAGAACTAATTCCAAATAAGGAATAACTACTCTCGTTTCTAAAATTGTTGAATTATAAATTGTTCAATCATCTCGAAAAAACTCCTCTGGATTCAAAATAATATCGATCAATGAAACGAGAGTTGATTTTCTACGTCTCATTAAACATCTGATTATCGTAATAATGAGTAGTTTTACATGAAAATGTCACAAGACATTTTTGTAGACAATTTCATCAGCTATAAAAAGTTTCAGAGGAAAATTTCTCTATCTTCTTTGGATTCAGAGATATTTCCAAAGAACTAGTCCCAAATAAGGAATAAATACTCTCGTTTCTAAAATTGTTGAATTATGAATTGTTCAATCATCTCGAAAAAACTCCTCTGGATTCAAAATAATATCGGTGAATGAAGCGAGAGTTGATTTTCTACGTCTGATTAAACATCTGATTATCGTAATAATGAGTAGTTTTACATGAAAATGTCACAAGACATTTTTGTAGACAATTTCATCAGCTATAAAAAGTTTCAGAGGAAAATTTCTCCATCTTCTTTGGATTCAGAGATATTTCCAAAGAACTAGTCCCAAATAAGGAATAAATATTCTTGTTTCTAAAATTGTTGAGCTATGATCATCTCATCATCTCGAAAAAAAATTCCTCTGTGGCAATTTCACCAATAAAAATTCGGTAGAGAATTAAATTAATGATTCATCTCTTTCATCGAAAAATAAAAAAAAAATCAACTTTAAAGAAATGTAACATTTTCAGCTGTCGAATATCTTCACGACAATTTTATCACCTTTGAATACAGTATCCCAGCAAGAGCACGAGCAGTACTGCTTGTCCACATCTCTCGAGTACTCTCTCCAAAAATAATAAAGAAATAAAATATGAAGAGGAGGTACGACCAGAGGTGCCAGTACCCCCACGAATTTCGGGCCGCAGTTTGATATGTTCGATAGAACAATACGTCTCAGTATTCGATGCACCATGTCTACTAGAATAACCCTCACCCGATCAAATTCGAAATTTCGATTTTCAAATTGAAAACATTTTTCACGAGAGTCGAGCCTCGCCAGTAAGGATGAACAAAATCAATGAATAATTTACGAATTGCCTGAACTAAATTTCGAAAAACCGTGAAAATCCCCCATTCTCCACGATTTTATTCCATTATTTCGACAACGAAAAATTCAACATTTTCCATCGAATTGTCACACCGGATTATCACCCTCCTAATTTCGTTATTAAAACCCCCAGAATTGTGTAATTGGGAAAATGGAAGCCCCAGGACATTCCAGAGGCTCGACACAGGCACCACAAGCACTCTCCAACAATTTATAAAACCCCTTTATTAATTCAGAAAAACGGGTTAAAAATTCGAATAGTCCATTGAGTTTCGATTTTCGTGCACAGGAATATTGACGTTGTCGTAATGACGAATGGCAGCGAGTGCGAGATCGGGCACAGTACTGATGAGATTTTTTTCCCACTTGTTGAAATTTTTCCAAGCAGATGGGAGACCTGGGGTAACACGAGAGATCTAGATGATCGACTGTAGTACTTGATGTTAACAGCATAAATATTTATTATTCTGATGGACAAAAGAATTATGGATTTTTATATTCGATCTTCCCTATTCAGCCCTCTTATTGCTTGATTTTTTGCTTTATTGTGTGTAGTTATCAAGTCTCTTTTGATAATTTCATGCTTTTATCTGTTTTGTTACTGTTAGAATAATGTGATTGATTCATAAGATTCGTTCGTAATAATTATGTTATATTTTGGTTTTCCCTTGAGGGATCTTCCTTCCAGGATTGGATGAGAAGCATTTTTATCTATCTATCTATCTACCTATCTGATATCAATAGACGTCCTGGTCCATTTTTTTCAAATACAGAACAAATATTCCATAAATTTTATTTAATACAAAAATGTTACAATAGTCTTACACCTAGAATTCTATTCTATTACACACTAATTTAAACAATTTCGGGCGTCGCAACTCTGAAAGAAAATGATGTCTGAAGTCCTTGGAATGAAAAATATACAACATCTCTGACCCCCTCCCGCAAGCTCATTGAAGCTTCTCAAGATTGTTTCCAATCCACGTCCTCAAATTCCCCACTTCATAGTTCCCCTGCACACCCTGGATAACGAGATTGCCCTCCTGATAATGCTCATCATCAATGCTCATAAAATGTCCCTGACTAGCTCCAGCCTCCATCGCCGAGGTATAAATCTCACAGTCACTAACTCCATTACTACTCATCCTCCTCAATTTCTTCCACAACAAGAACAAGGCTGTGTCCTTGACTTCTCCCCCCCAGGCGTCAGCATTCTCCTCCTCCTTGAACTTCTTCAGCTTCTCATCATCGATGAAATCCTCAAAGAACTCGAGATGCTTTCTGACGTCCTCCGCACTGTACTGAGGATCAATAATCCTCCCCAGGTCCTCCACCTCCTCGCTCTCCTTCGGCTTGACGATCACCTGCATCTTGAACCTTCCCTTCCTCCCGTAGTTAACGGAATCCGGTGAGAATGGGTGAATTCCACAGGACTTGAACCCCTCTGACACAGTTTTTCCACAGTCCACCATCTTCAGAGCATTGAACAACAGAGGAGCAAAGTTCTCCTTCTTTATTCTCTTCCTGTTGTTGTTCATCCTCCAGTGTTCAGTGGCCATCAGCCAGGCCTCCTTGAGATCCCCGAAGAACTGAGCGTCCAAAGGCTGCAGAATGTGCCCCATATTCGGGTGCACTGGCAGCAGATGAATCTTATTGCTCTTACAAAATTTGCTCAACGACTGCGTCATGAAGGCAGTGTTGGAGTCGATGAAGAGAACCACTGGCTTCTCAATTCCGTTTCTCTTCAGCCACTTGTCGAAGACCTTGGTGAGGTACTCGTGAAAGCTCTCCTTGGTCATCCAGCCGTCGCTCGTCTTCCCAATCGTCCAGCCCTCCGGCAATTTCGTCAGCATCCCAGGGCGAATCCTCTCCTGCTTGAAGACTATCATTGGAGGCGCCAGGGTGCCAGCGGCGTTAGCTGTGAAGAGACTCGTTGCACACTCGTCGACGTGATTGTGAGCGAAACTGAAGTCCGTTCGGTCGCCTTTCCTCACGAGTATCTTCTTGCCTATTGGGTTGAAGATCAGGGCTGCCTCCTCACTCGTGAAGATCCTCGAGGGGTCGATGGTGAACAGTTCGTTTGTCTCCAGGTACTTCTTTATGTGCGCGAACCAATCGCGAACTGACGCCTCCGATGGCGCTGTCTTCGCGTAAGACAAATTCTTCTTGAACCTCTCGATTATCTCCGTGTGACGCTCCTCGAAGTTCTTGTACCAGTTGTGCCCCGGCTTGTCGTCTGAGAATATGTTCTTTCGTTTGAGCTCTCTCAGGGTTGTCTGGACACTGCCGCACATCTGGTTCTTCTTCAGGGCGAAACCCAGGTCCGATGTCTCGTTCACCCAGTCCACTAGCTCGCGCTCTTCGTTCTCGTCGAGGACCGGGGGTGGACCCGATTTACCGTCGATCGGGTGTGTTCCCTTGTACTTGGACATGAGGGTTGTCTTCGGCACCCCGTACTCGATACTCACCTCCCGCAGGGAACGACCGCATTTCACTGCCTCCAGGGCCTCCAGCAGCTTTTGGCGGGGGTATCTCTTGCGTTTCTTCGTCGGGTCTGTGTTCACCCTCGGCATTTCTGGGGGTGGAGGGAAATCGGGGGTTTAGTCGCGTACGAAAAAATTTCAGGGACAAACCTAGCGAATTTGATGGAAAATTTTGTGGGATTCATGTTAAACTTTTAGGGAAATTTCATTGCAGTGCTGTTGAGGTGCAGTTTGGATTCAATTTCGAGTTCTATGCATGTCAATTTGTTTTTTGTTTCGAGTATTTCAGTATTTGGGGAGAAATGTCGACCGGGTAAAATATTTTACTGTCACAGTTTATTGGGGGAGAATATGGCAGGTCAGTTTTTGAGTAAAATGCACTTGAATTTTTAGCTCGAATCCATATTAATTTTAAATTAATAGCCACATTAACTTTTAGCTATTTTATTTCAGTTTTTTGAGAATTTCTCGAAAACTAAGGGAGCTAGCGTCTTGAATCCAATTGCATTTAATATTTGGGGAGTGATGCTAACCGGGTAAAATATTTTACTGGCACAGTTTATTGAGGGAAAAAACGGCAGGTCGGTTTTTGAGTAAAATACACATGAGTTTTTAGCTCAAATCCATATTAATTGTTAGCTGAAGTCCATATTTCATTAACTTTTAGCCATTTTCTTTTAATTTGTTAAGGATTTCTCGAAAACTAAAAGAGCTAGCGCCTTGAATCCAATTTCATTCAATTCCTGAGGGAATTTACGACCTTGTGATAGCAATTTCAGGTGAAATTGGAATTTCAAGGAATTTTTTCATTGAAAATTCACAATTTGATGGAGAAAATCAAAATAGAAAATCAATAGAGATGGAAATTTTAGCCTAATTGTTTCAGGAAAATTCTAGTGAATATATTCTTGAATTTCTACTGAAATAATAGATAATGTCAAGTGTTGCAAACTAGGTCCTTTTAAAAATGTCAACAGACATTTTTTAGGGCAAATTGACCAGAAAATCGACAGGAAACAAATGAGGAAAAATATACAATTTTTCAATTTTTAATGTCTTGAGATTCGAAGAGTGGAATTTGCAGAACTTTACGCCATTTTCACGCACTTTTGCCATGTTTCAAAATAAGAAAAAAAAACGATTTAATTACTCGTTCAGAAAATATTAAAAATTCGAAAAAGTTTATTTTCCTCTATTTTGGTTTTCGTACGTTTTCTAATTCATTGACAAAAAAAATGGGTAAATAACAATGATCTTGATGAATGTTTACCTGAGTCCAACTTAACCTCAAGTCTATGTTACGTGCATCCAATTGAAACGATTGAGTGGTCTCAGATAAATTCCACGGGGATCTCGTACATTCCACTGTTCCAAATATTCTCTCAATAATTTAATTCACTATTTCAATGAATAGTGATGGCTTAGTCTGACAGTTCCATCATTACTATTGCGACCAACAAACTTCCCCAACATTCGAAATAATCTTCCACCATATTCCGGTACTCAACAAGAGTGTCTCCTCACACACACGCGTTTGACTAGTTTTCGGCTGATTCTATTGAATTTTCCAAATATTGTTATGTGATTTTTTAATCGAAAGAAGAAAAATTGAGTGGAAAAACCTTAGAGAATTCACGTCGAGAAATTCCTACAGGAAAAGTTGTACAACAAAATAGAAATCTACTGATTTTTTCTATAAAATAATTTTTATTGGGAATTTTCGATTTTTTAATGAAAAGTGAAGAAAAATTGAGTGAAAAAACTCAGAGAATTCATGTCGAGGAATTCCTACAGAAAAAGTTGTCTAGAAAGATGAAAATCTACTGATTTTTTAAATAAAATAGTTTCTATTAGACATTTTCTATTGAAAAACGGGCAATAAAGAAAGTTTTTGGTGCATAGAAGTCTTGAGAATCCCACATAAATATTTCAAAATCCCTAAAATATGAAATTTTCTCCGGAGTTAATAATCCCCTCGCAATGAACAAAAAATTCTTAAAGACCGCAAAATTATCTCCACAAACCGAATTTTCAAAAAAACACTAAACATCCCCAATTCCTTAACAAAACCCCCATTAAAACGTTCCCGCGCCTGTCGTCCCATCCGCCGCTCTCCTCTCTCCCAATGGCACCCGGAAGTAGACGTCACCAGTGCCAACTACCACCCGTACGAATCTAATCCGCAGCTGTCCCCCTCCCCCTTCCCCCTCCACCCAAGTGGTGTGGTTGCCTGGTTGTGTCAAACGAGATCGCGCGAGTTGTGAGACCACAATCTCCCCCAAAACTCAGTTATTTTTTTAATTTTTAATTAATGAATTGAGTGCCGAAGCGATTGCAACGTCTCAGTCGCCCCCGGAAGCTTCACCCGCACCACTTGATTATAAATCTTCGTAAAATATCGGGTAAGTCGACATTTGGCTGCCAGCACAACGAAAAATCCAACGTGTGCGCCACCTCTCAAGACATAACGGAGATTTTTTACTCATTTTCGCATTTTTTTTATTAGCGATTGCCAGATAACTTTGAGCCAGTTATTTTTGGACTTTAGTTTTCGGTCTCGGTGGCTCCCGAGGGTCATCACAGCGTCCTATACAGCTGTTGGTGAATTGTCAATTGTTGCTATAAGATTTATAGTTTTTAGTATTTCACGAGGGCCTCATCAGTGCAATCCTCATCATCTTGGGACGATATTTATCGGTTTATAATGAACATATGAGGAGGACTTCGGGTCACTGTGGAAGCATCTTGACGCACGTCAAGGTTATCCACACACTAGACAGTCATCAACCATTGTTCTTGTCAATGATCACATGAATGTTCAATTGCCTGTGACGCGACGGATTTCTTTTTCTGCACTTTGTTCTGCAGAGTCACTCCAGTTGAAGTGTAATCACTCTATTTGTTTTTGTTTTTGTTTTTTTTTACATGTTTTGGGCTGGGAATTAGTGAAACATGTTCCTCTGGGACTGGTTCTCAGGAGTACTCGGCTATTTAGGTAAGTTTTATTCTTTATTTCAAGGGGTTGTGGGGAAACGAAGCTTTTTTCAACTCCAGGGATATGCAAATAATTTTAAAAACAATTCCCGTTGGGTTATTGCATGAATTTTTTTTAGAATAAAATGATTGAATAGGAAAATTCGATGGAAAATGTCAGGTGCGTAATTTCTATCATCATGCAAAATTAAAATAGAAAATTGAGGGAACGAATGCATTGCGACGTTGTAATCCAGACACTTTTAATTTCCTGCATTATCCTCATTGATTTGTAATTAGTCGTCGAAATAGAAATTTTGATTGGATTTTCATATTCTCATTCATTCTGTGAATACTTTAGAATTTCAATCTTGAGATCTTTCCTGAAAACTAATTCACTTCAATTTATACTCAATACTTAGCTTCAAAATGACCTTTCACCAAAGATCTTTAAATCTCCTTTGAACAGATGAGTGTCATACAATAAAATCCTCGTTTGTAGGGAAACGAGGATTTTTGTAACTCCAGGTACATTTGAATAATTAAAAAAACAATTCCAATTGGGTTAATGCACGGATTTTCTTAGCATAAAATGATTGAATATCAAAATTAGATGGAAAATGTCAGACGCGTAATTTTTTTCATCATGCAAAATTAAAATAGAAAATTGAGGAAACGAATGCATTGTGAGATTGTACTCCAGACTCTTAATTTCCTGTAACTCTTTGATTTGTCACTATTCATCGAAATAAAAAATACGTATCTAATATTTTTGATTGGATTTTCATATTCTCGTAAATTCTATGAATATTTTGGAATTTCAATCTGGAGATCTTTCCCGAAAACTAATTCCCTTCAATTCATACTCAATACTCAGCTTCAAACTGAGCTTTCGCAAAAGATCTTTAAATCTCCTTTTTTTTTAAATCATTTTTGTAGTTTTCACTTTTCTCAAAAACTTAGCTTTTTGCATTCAATTTCCCCGAGGTATTTCTCATACAATGACCCCTGAAATTGATTTATCTCGTTCCCCCATACAACAATGAATAATGGAGTAATAGACCGTTTTATGCACGTGATTCCGCTTTCAGGCCTATGGAAAAAGGGTGGTAAGCTGCTGTTTCTCGGCCTGGACAATGCCGGAAAGACAACACTACTTCACATGCTCAAGGACGACCGGCTGGCTCAACACGTACCCACGTTGCATCCGAGTAATTAATTCTCATAATTCATAGTTTTGATCTCTGCTTGTATTTTTTCTCAAATTAATCGATGCATATTTACACGTTCGCTGGGGTTTTAATAAGTGGTTAATCTGTTTTTGTCATTTCAGCGTCTGAAGAACTATCCATTGGAAATATTCGCTTCACGACGTTCGATCTTGGAGGCCATACGCAGGGTAAAAAAATATAAAATCATTTTTTCTTGTTTTGATACTGGAATTTTAGCAAAATTTAGGGAACAGTTTTTTTTATTGTTTTCATTTACAATTTAATTGACAATTTGAACTTCAAATTCAAGAAAAATGGTTATTTAGCAGTTCAGGGATCATTTGACCCTTGAGCTCACATGTCATTTAACCCTTCCCACCATTAGCCCCTAAAAAAATTAATGATGCATTTGTTCAATTGTAGCACGTAGAGTATGGAAGGACTACTTTCCCGCAGTAGACGCTATTGTATTCCTGGTAGACGCGAGTGACACTACACGACTACTAGAGGCCAAGGTTGAACTCAAAGCTCTCCTCACTGACGAGCAACTCAGCTCATGTCCAGTACTTGTATTAGGCAATAAAATCGACAAGCCTGGCGCAGCATCGGAACAAGACCTCATGAATCACTTCAATCTCTATGGCCAGACGACTGGCAAGGTATGTCTTTCCTCTAACATGTCAAATGAGAATGATTAGATTCGCTGTTAATTTCTTGACAATTAATGTGACTTGATGACTTTAAATAAACATTTGTTCTTTTTATTTTTCCTTCAGAAGGAATTTTTTTCATTTTTGTAATTTAATAAGTTATGTCCATAACTTTAATGAATTTTAATTCCTGTCAAATGAATTAATGCGAATTATTTTCAGGGTAAAGTCCCCAGAAGTGATATTCCCGGTCGTCCACTGGAGCTCTTCATGTGCTCAGTGTTGAAGAGACAGGGATATGGCGAGGGCTTCCGTTGGCTCGCCCAGTACATTGACTGAACACGCACGTAAATACAATTAAATCCTCCTCCTCGTCAAAACAGGAAGAAACAAATGAAAAAAAAATCAACCACCAATGTAATCGATTACGACGAAATTGGTACCTTATTGTTACAATTATTTTTCATCAGTGAAATTTATTCAGGCATTGATATCAGACGTCATTGTATTTAATTCGAAATCAAATCTGATGTTTGTGCTGAAAAGATTTGTCATTTTAATTGATTAAACGATTTATTGAGAAGCCACGAGGAAGAAGAACAAAATGATATTGATACGAAAATGAATGCAAAACGGTTTGAGAAATAAACAGGAAAAAACATTTTGATAAATGAACAAACAAGTGTGCAAGTACGATTATTATTCCCCTTTATTGTGTGTTTGGGATTTTTCTTCATGAATGAATGAGTTATCGTCAGTAACTTTGCGAGTAATCATTGACATTCGTCATTAATTCTGTTCTGGTATCGATTTTCACTTATTTGGGTTAGTTAGTGTCTGGTCATTTCCGTCCACGTGTTCCGCTCGCTTTACAGACGTCAATAGCACCTGAAGGCATGTCTTTGAAGCTGAAGAAGGTAGATATTGTTCGTATTGAAGAAAAATATTGTTTAAAAATAATACATCCCCAAAATAATTCCATTTAACAATTTGTGAAGAATTAATTATCGTATCCAGTTACGTTTCACCACTTTGCTAGTTATTTCTCCCCCCATTTATCACTCTGGTACTCTCAGTTCTTCATCAGCAGGTAACGATTTAAACATGTTCTCGACGTAATCATCCGTGACTTGCTCAAGACTCGCAGGATTCCACCTGGGTTTACCGTCTTTATCGATCAGAAGAGCCCTGACACCCTCGTAAAAATCGCCATCTCTTCTGGAAGCAGCATTGGACAGTCTGTTCTCTACCCTCAGACACTCAAGCAAATTCATCCCCCTTCCTCTCTGCAATGCCTTGAGGGTCAACTTCAGTGAAGTTGGCGACATTTTACTGAGATTATCGATGACCCCCTGGGCCCATTCGCTCTTATCCTCCTTCAGTCTGTCGACTATTTCCTCGACAGTGCCCGCCGAGAAGTATTCATCAATTTTATCTGAATATTTAGCTAAAGTGAATTCAGCTGGAGTTTTATCCTCAAAATTGGCGAGAATTTTCTCCAGGTCTTTGCCACCAGACTTGAGTAGAGCATCAGTTAATTCTTCGAGTTTGGAGGACTGAACGTAGTGCGTGGCAATGCCAGCGAGTTTAACATCGACTCCCTTCAACCTGTGCCCAGTGAGTCCCAAATAGAATCCCAGTTGTCCACGCAAACGAGGAAGAAAATAGGTACCCCCAACATCGGGATACAGTCCTATCGCAGTCTCTGGCATCGCGTAGACAGTTTTCTCAGTGGCAACGCGATATTTACCATGAACCGAGAGACCAACACCACCGCCCATGGTTATCCCGTGGATGAGAGCCACATAAGGCTTCTTGAACGATCCAATGAGGTAGTCGAGTGCATACTCCTCTCGGAAGAACTCGCAACTGGACGCTCTACCCCAGGACTCGTTGAGGGACAGTACAAGGGACTTGACGTCACCTCCGGCGCAGAACGCCTTATCTCCACTCCCCCTTATCACAACCATATTCTTCGATGATTCCCACTTTTTCAGGACAGGGTGGATTTTCCTCACCATTGAGAGGTTTAAGGCATTCAGGGCTTTTGGGCGATTCAAGGTTATCAGCCCACTCTCACCGACCTGAGGACATTATTCGCATTGTTATTTTCATTTGTAATTTGCTGTTGACAGTTATGAAGGGCTCCAACAGGTGTCTGTTTACTATTGTGCTTTTTCAAATTTTGAGATTTCTTTGGTTTGAGATATTTTTGTCGCAACCTTTGAAGAACTGATGGGTTGATAAATAGAGAGTAAATAATGCCCTGATGAAAAACACTTTGTGAAGATTTTTTCTCTTACGATTCTTTTCTTTTTCAATTCTAATTAAAATTGCTGTTATGGCCGTTAATGGCTGAGGAGGTAGGGGTTTTTTGGACATTGTTATTTTCGTCAGTAGAATATCTCAATGATGAAGTGATGAAGCGTAACAGAATGAGTGGAATTTTCATCTTAGGAGACATTTTTTGCAGCTGGATAAATTTCTAAAAAAATGTCTCTCGAAATTTGCCTCTGAAATCACTGATTACCTAGATGTTTCGATATTCAACAAGACGTGGAAAATTGACTTGTTCTGTTACGTTTTGCCACTCCAGTACTGAATCGACTGCAGCTAGAGTACCTCTTCGAAGAGAACATCGTCATGTGCCTCTGGATGACTTCCCTCCGCTCTTTTGTTACCAACTAGAATGATACATGACAGGTCAATAACAAACAATGATCATTGTGTCGATTTTTGCATCTCACCAGCATTATGAGTTGCTATGGACCGCGATAAGATGTTCTGCATCGTTCTCCTGGTACTCGGCACCAGCAGCTTTAAGGTTATATTCTCCATCTGATCGAAAATAAATTCTAGTAAGTGACTTCGTTGCTTGATTATTTCTCTCGCTAATTACCATTTCTAATCGGAGCGATCAACTTTAACCGTTCAACAGCTTCTAGTCTCTCGTCAATGTCGTTGAACCTGTGGATATACCCTCCTTGTAACGCCTATTTACGTCGGTATCACGTGGTAGAAACCAATCATTCTCCATAATTTTTTCGTATACTTGGGAATATGTAATTATTGCCAATCACTTATGATGATTATCGTCTTTTGGGGGGAGGGGTAGATTGGCTCGGTCGGTAGAGGGATATATATCCGTTTGTATTTCTTAATGAGTCCCCTACGAGTTACATGTATATATCACACACCTCCATTCTTCCATTTCTAACTCTATTTCCCTCGAACCTATCCCTCTCTCTCTCTCTCTCTCTCTCTCTCTCTCTCTCTCTCTCTCTCCCTAGCTATTTACAAATTTAATGATAACATTGCGCTTTCTCTTCAAATGTGCCAATGAACTATAATATTTTATTATAAAATATTATAAAAAATAGTTAAATAAGCATTAACATTATAAAATAATGAAATATTATAATATTTTATTATAAAATCTGGCTGTTATAGGTGTACATTGAAGAATAACTCGTGGTTTAGCCGAATAAAGATGTTGCATTTAACACGTTAGATGTGTTTACATCGAGTTTGAGAATTGAACTGAGTTCGACTGATCTATCTGGCCGGGAGCGCCCGGGTTTAAATACCTTGTGTTATGGAAGGTTCGAGAATTATCCAAAAATTTCGTGAGGGACAAGGATAGAATGATGTCTGTCTCGAATACGACGATATAGAATATTCGAGACGCGTTATGTGAATTTCGAAATAATACATAATTCGTTGGTGGCTTGCGCCACAAAAATATTACACTGTTCTTGTCATTATTGAGAGCAGCGTCCACTGGGACCTTTTCTTTTACTTGTCACAATATCATTGTCGCTTGACCACTTAATAGTCTTCAGTGTCTTTTGTACAACAAAATGCACAGTTAATAAAATCTTTTTAATCCCTACGGGGCCAGCGCACGGCGTTGGTGGGCCGGTTTAGCTTTCGAAAGCCAAGCCACGCTTGAGCGTGGTCACTAGAAGGATGGTTGACCCCGGGGAACACCTCTGGAAAGGTTCTAATTTTTCGAGAGCTGGAAGAAGGATTAGGAATCAGGTAATATGCTGCTGGAAAATTGAAATCCGTAAGAAACCAAAAGGTATGCGGTACTGGAAAGTTAAATAATGTAAAAAAATAAAACCTTTCAAATCAATCTCGCTCATGTCTGCTCATCTTCTTTCTTCATAACACATACGTGAAGAATTGATTCATTTTTATTTATTCAGTCACACGTATACCCTCTTAGGTAGTTACATTTTGTTTCCCACCCCTCAGTAACTATCAAAGATGAAAGTAATTAATGCATTACCCGAAAAATGTAAAGTAAAATCAACAAAATCAAATACCGAAATCACTCTAGTGCTACTTTTCAATCATCAGATGGGTCCAGGGTTTTGAGTTCAGCCGAGGTGAAGAATTAATTATCATGTTCTGTTAGGCTTGTTTCGGCCGAACTCTCAAGTCTCTACACGCCGGTATAGATTTAAACATTTCCTCGATGTAATCATCCCGAACTTGCTCAAGGCTCCCAGGATTCCACCCGGGTTTGCCGTCTCTATCGATCAGATGGGCCCTGACACCCCTGTGAAAGTCACTATCTTTTCTGTAAACAGCACAGGTCATCCTGTTCTCCATCCTCAGACACTCAAGCAAACTCATCTCTCTTCCTCTCTGGAATGCCTTGAGGGTCAACTTTAGTGAAGTTGGCGACATTTTACTGAGATTATCGATGACCCCCTGGGCCCATTCGCTCTTATCCTCCTTCAGTCTGTCGACTATTTCCTCGACAGTGCCCGCCGAGAAGTATTCATCAATTTTATCTGAATATTTAGCTAAAGTGAATTCAGCTGGAGTTTTATCCTCAAAATTGTCGAGAATTTTCTCCAGATCTTTGCCACCAGACTTGAGTAGAGCATCAGTCAATTCTTCGAGTTTAGAGGACTGAACGTAATGTGTGGCAATGCCAGCGAGTTTGACATCAACTCCCTTCAACCTGCGCCCAGTGAGTCCCAAATAGAATCCCAGTTGTCCACGCAAACGAGGAAGAAAATACGTGCCACCAACATCGGGATAAAATCCTATCGCAGTCTCTGGCATTGCGTAGACAGTTTTCTCAGTGGCAATGGAATATTTACCATGAATCGAGAGACCAACACCAGCTCCCATAGTTATCCCATGGATCAGAGCCACGTAAGGCTTCTCAAACGAACGAATGATGTACATGAGTTCGTACTCGTTTCGTATGAATTCATAGGTTCCTTCTCGAGGTTCAGCATCGTTGATGGACCCTAAGTAGAACTTGACGTCCGCCCCAGCACAGAAAGCCTGCGCATTACCTCTCACTACAACCAGATTCTTCGATGATTCCCATTGTTTCAGGACAGGGTGGATTTTGTTCACCATTGAGAGGTTCAAGGCGTTCAGGGCTTTTGGACGGTTCAAGGTTATCAGTCCGCTCTCACCGATCTGAGCACATTATTTGCCGTTATTTTTGTCACTAGAATATCTCGATGATAAAGTGATGAGACGTAACAGAATGAGTGAAATTTTCATCGTATAAGACATTTTTTGTAGCTGAATAAATTTCCAAAAAAATGTCTCTTGAAATTCACCTCTGAAATCCCTGATTACCTAGATATTTCGATATTCAACAAGACGTGAAAATTTGATTTGTTCTGTTCTGTTACGTTTTACCACTTCACTACTGAATCGACTACAGCTAGAGTACCTCTTCGAAGAGAACATCGTCATGTGCCTCTGGATGACTTCCCTCCGCTCTTTTGTTACCAACTAGAATGATACATGACAGGTCAATAACAAACAATAATCATTGTGTCGATTTTTGTATCTCACCAGCATTATGAGTTGCTCTGGACTGAGATAAGATGTTCTGCATCGTTCTCCTGGTACTCGGCGCCAGCAGCTTTAAGATTATATTCGCCATCTGAACGAAAATAAATTGTAGTGACCGACTTCGTTGCTTGATTATTTCTCTCGCTAATTACCATTTCTAATCGGAGCAATGGACTTTAATCGTCCAATAGCCTCTAATCTTTTGTCAACGTCGTTCAATCCATTGATATAAGTGCTGATTTCTGCCGAAGAATTCAACTCGATTTGAGTGGTGGGGGGGCATGAGCAATTGGGAATTTCGGTACAATGTAGGTATCCGGCTATTCCTTCTATAGCAAAATGCAAGAAGCTCTTTACCCTCATTGCAGTGCACGGTTCCGTGGATATCACGTGGGCATCAATTATTCTCCACAATTTTTTTGAACACTTGGGAATATCTAGTGTAGAGTAAATGGAACCGACAAGCTTGCCCAAAAGGAGCTCAATTTCGAGTCATTTTATATATTGAAAAAACTGTCTTATGTCCGTGTAAAATGTCATCTTGGGAAGACGGTCTTTTAAGTAACTTTTTGACAAATTTTACGGTCTCTTTGACGATGAGTTCACTGGCAGTCGCCAGGCGGGACAGTCACTCGTTTGTTCCGTTGTAGGATATCTATCATTCCATCCCAAAAATTCTCTGTTAACATCTATCATTTCTTCTTGTTTATTTTCCTCTCTTCTTCTTACTCTTTTTTACATCTTTTATTGGCACTCCGATAATTAATGGTAGTCTTAGATACCGCCAGCGGGCTCCCAAATAGTATTTAGTTTAGTTCAATCGATCAGCTGATTGCATTGTTAAAAGTGAAAAAATTTTTTTCACGCCATGCATAATTAATTATTGGAATTGGAACGTTGATTATTTTCGTTCATCGATTTTAACACTTGCCCTCAATTAATTTATTCTATTGAGGATTGTCTATAAAATTTCTTCGATTCAAATTTTCCAATAGAATTAGCGAAAAGTTAATAGTTTCTAAACTAATTCACGAGATTTTGCTACAACTTTTCTTCCTGCGTTATAACACGAAGAAAATTTATAACAATTTGGTAAAATGAAGATGAGCAGAAATATCAATTGAAAAAATCGTTTATTGCATTTTCTTCAAATAACGCTTTCATAAAATTAAAAAGACTTCAGGAGTTTGAGTGACTGCCTCCGACGATCAGAAGCATGTATCTGTACAGACCGATGATGTCGACGTAGAGTTGCGTAGTAGCGAAGAGCACTTCATTAGGACTTATCTGAATTCTCCTGCCGCCCATGATCGTTTGAATGTCGAAGTAGAGGTACTGAAATTATTAACCTTGGGTCAAAAATTGATAGATTAACAGAAGTCCAATAGAATTCTCCAGCGAATTCGCTAGGTTTTTCAGAGATGTACAAACTAGAAATAGTTCCATTTCGTTTTTCTCGGTCGGTCATTACCAGAGAGAATATCAAAGCTCCGATAGATCCAAATATGGTCATCACGGCTGGAATATTGGTGAACATCATTGTGATCACCAACAGGAGCAGTGTCAGCAACCCCACGAATGCCAGAATGCTTAGCAGTCCCGAATATTTCGTAAAGTCAAACTGAGAAGCCAAAATTGAACGCAAACGAAAAAATTTCGGTGAAGAAGATAATGGTAGAAAAAAAATAGTGCAAAATAGAAAATTCTATTATATTCCTCTTAGATTCCCATCTGATGGATCCTGTGCGTTTTCAAATGCTAATGTTCAATAGAAAATAGTGCATAAAAAAAGCAGTGAAATTTAATTTTTCTACACAACTTATTCTATTGAAAATAACTTTGAAAATTTATCTTGGGAATTTCTGTGGAAAATATCGCTATAAAATAAGATGAAATAATGCAATATTTTTAATAGAATTGCTGAAAACTCGTGGAATTTCCATCCGCACAATTTTTTCCTGCATTTTTATTTTGGTTTTATTTACCCTACAACAAACTGCTGCAGTCGTGATGAAGATGGAGACCGCAGCTGTGGCACTCACAGCTATGAGCACAACTTCAACTTCGAAGTGGACGGATATATAGGCCGACAGATGCGACTCTGCTAGAGTCTTGAATTTTTTATGAGAGAGAATAATAGAAAAATGTAGATGGGCGTGTACGAAAAGATTCAAGGGAGATTTCTACATTATAAATATTGAAAAAGTTGTTTTGAGGATTTTACTAGGAGTAGTAGACAAATGGAGCCCCAGCCAGATTGTGTTCTGCCGCAGTCGGTGAGGGAGATGCTGCAGTAGGAGCAGATGAATGCTACCCTTTAACAATAATATTTAATTAATATGGATATCATAATTAAGGATTCATCCGACGTATGAAAAAAATTATAGATAACGCGCACGAAGAAATTTAATTGAAAAACCTCGCGATTCCTATTGGAATTCTATCTTGTATTTTAGTTTTGGACTCTGCGGTCATTAGCTGATTCTACATGAAGGAATCTATTATGACAAAATGATAAAAATTGATCCAGTCATTTGAACTAGGCCTAATATTTCGATCCCCTTGGCGTGCTCCCCTTCGCGGACGGGGGCGGGGGATGACTGGATCAATTTTTATCATTTGGACATAATAGATTCCTTCGTATAGAATCAGCTAATGACCGCAGAGGCCAAAACTAAAATACAAGTTAAAAATTCAGTTGAAATCCTCTCCCCAACATAGGAATTCTGTGAAAAATTGGACAAGTCAGTAGATTTTTTTCTCCAAAAATTCTTGGAATGAATTTTCCACTTTCTATTCAAAAAATTTATGCCCAAGAATTTCTGTTAAACAAATCCCAATAGAGTAATTTATGTAGAAAAATCATAATCTACTGAATTTTCGCTAAAATTATCTATTGACAAATCGCATGGCAAAATTACATACTTTTAAACTGAAATCGTCGCATAAAAACAGAATTTTTATACTACAATTTCTTCATACGTCAATACCAGCTAACTGAAAATTGATGATGTTAACTACATGGCGAGAATCCAAAGGTACCAGTGCGTCTTGATGAAAACATTTGCCGGTTCGCTGAAGAGAAAAGGGATTTCAAATAATCTGCCAAATTAATTTGATAACGAGTAACTCACTAGAACATGAAAAATGCGATGTACAACGCTGTAAATACGAATTGGAGAAACAGAATGAAGAAGACTTTCTGAATGAACACTCTCCGGATTTTCGGGATTTGAAACTCAGCGAAGTACTCGTCCTCCGGGAGCGCCGCTCGTCTCTGCTGCTCCAGCCATGACCGGTAAATCGCTTGATTCTGCATCTCCCTCTGTCTCACCATATTCTCATCGACGGTCACTTCATAAGGCCCCTAGACGCATCGTGTGGCACAAATGAAAAAGAATTGCATTCTTCTGATTTTTATTACTTTTAGGGAATAATTTGAGGGGAATTTCCACTTTTCATTGTTTAGTTCGTCAAATTGGGAATATTCAGTGATGAAATTCCCTCGAATTTCAGTGACATTCGACGAAAATTTCCAGGAATTGTCAAGACTATTGTGCTGAGACTATTCTGTCCTGTATAATTTCTGAAATTATCTTTACGCTTTGAATCTTCTGTCCCTTCACCAACGGCGGGAGAAAGGGCGGACCCCCCGCTGCGACTGGAATACTCTGCATCCCGAGGGGCTCCGGCCCTTCGTAATTTTGTGGTCCAAGGGAGGAATAAGGGGGTGGTTCGTCTCTGGTGAATAATCAATCCAATTGTGAGTCATAAAAAAAATAGCAACTAATTCGCGAGCGTCCACGAAGAGAGAAGTTTATTTAAAATTATGAAGAGACAATTCACTTCATGAAATTGTATCTAACCTTGCGTTAGTCCCTCGCCCGGGTGCTGATCCCATGCCCCAGGTATTTCCTCTCGAACCTCAAAAAAACGTCGGGAAAATCCAATGGATTAAAAAAAAACAAATGAGGGATATTTCAAGAACGAAGCGGTGGAACAAAATGAGTTTATCTTGTTGATATCTTGATAACTATTTCACATTAGAGAAGTAAATAAAATCATGCGATTCATTACAAAATTCCACGCATTCTTCAATATTTTCAGAGACATGCGCATCTACAGTGATTTTGAAAAATTAAAAATCAAAAGTCCAGCTTGGCTTTAGACTTTTTACGAAAAGTTTCAAACAAACGCGTTTTTCGAAGCAGGGCTAGCTATATCCATAAATTATAATTACCCTCAAATTAGTAAATACTCAATTCTGTAGCATCACTCTTAAATTTTAGTTATTCAAGTGATCATCAATTCAAATATTCAAGTTCCCAATTATTTATTAATCAATAATTCAGTTAGGAAGATTGGCGATTATTTGGATAATCGAAAATCCCTTATAAGAAATTAAGTATTATTTACTTGATAGAAAATTTACAGTTCCATATTATTAAATATTTAATTGATCATCAATTGGTAATTTAGTAAAATCAATTGATGGCCATCCCTATTTCGCAGCGCATCCACTTGACTATAATAGAATTTTCCGTCGAATTCACTGGGGTTTTCCATGAAATTTCATCGTGACTACAGGAAGGCAGTCATACAGACCAATAATAAACAACAAAGCCATCTCTCATGACACTCCTTTATTAAATTCACATAACAATATCTCCAGCATTCTTCATTTAAAATTCAAATATCAAACAACCGTTGTTACCAGACCCCAGTCTCCTCATTCATAAATAATCAATAGAATAATGGAAGCTTTTAACGATGGTTCTCTCACAGTTGATAATACCGGACAGTTCGTGAAAGTTTTCCTCACTCATCTCATCTACAATGCGTATAAAAAAGTGTAATCTGGAATATATCAATAAACAAAAACGTTATCTAATAGAAATATCGATATCTCGCCTGAAAACGGCGAATTCACTCGTGTAAAAAATAAAAATTGAAATTAAAACAAAATTCTACATGATTTTATACTAATGCAGGCACTCAGTAGGCCATAGAACGAGACGCATGTCTCATCTACAAAAACTGGTAATGAAGTGATATAAGGACATGACTCAATTCGATACTGAAGTCGACATCTTCATCCCTGAAATACTTCTCAATATTCTCATTTTTTCATAGTGTTTCCAAAAAAAATAGCATGTGCGTGTGAAAAAAATATCCAAAAAAGGATTTCCGTGGGACATCTATTAGAAAATCTATTCGTTCTTCGCCCATTCTATTGAGATTCCGCATTTATGCTCTGTTTGTCTTCAACAGAAACTATTGGATTTCAAAAATGAGTTAAATGAATGAATTTTCCAATTTTTTCATTCATTTTCACTAGTTCAAAAAATCAAATCAAAAATTTAGAAAGCTCAGGTGAAGGAATTTTCATGGAAAATGTATCAATATAAAAAACGAATTGTATTGACCTTATCAACATAATGGGCAAATAACTCAGTTATCAATAGAAGTCTTAGAAATTCAATAGAAATTTTTGTACACGTGTGTTTGTGCATGAAAAAGTCTTGACGTAGATTTTTGATTATCATGGTTCGGACTAGCATGAAGTTCTCCAACTACCAGAAACACGAAGTTCCCCTTAAACACTACGGCTTTCAGGCAGTAAATAATGTTCATTGGCACCCACAAATCGATGTCAATGGACGAAACAGCAGAAAGAATACAAAACCCCCTGTTCCCAAAGAAAGCGTGATTCTTTTTCAATAGAATTTCCCAGAGAATGCATTATCTCTTTTTATACTTTGTTTTCGTGCCTCCTTCACACCTCAAGTTGGTTCAGTTGTTCCTCAATCCTATGGCACAGCTGTTGCCTCAAGAAGTGATCCCCAATCATCACAACTTTCGAGCTATCACTCCCCCCAAAAAATCCCAACTTCTTCTTCTTCCCATCCTTCACGAATATTTGCACTCCCTTATCAACAATCTTCGCTTTCTCTGGTATCTCCTGCCACGTGTAGCTCCAGTCGACCTTCCAGCCCCCGAAGAGATCGTTATGCTCGAGATAAGCGATCCTCTTATCCGTGAGCAGAAGAACATCTTTCTGAACATTGACATGGAAGAAGTAGACATCAGTATTCGCGAACTTTCCTTTCTCGAGCTCGAGGAGAATCTTGTGTCCCTCGGCCTCTTCCTTGACGTAGGGCCTGACAGGGGAGTCAGGCTGGAGGTACCTCGGGGGCCTCGTCCTCCTGACCTCCTCCGTCAACTCGGCACAGCGTCTCACAGCCCCGAAGGATCCACTCGCAAAGTCGATGACACCAGCTGTTGGTCTCGTCACCAGTCCCACCACGCCTTTCCCAAAACCCTTGAAGAACCCTTCTACCCCTTCCTCTTTAGCTCCTGAGAGTGGCTTCATCACAACTCCTGTTACGCCATCGACAACTCCCATCACCAGACCTAGAGGGAAACAGGGAATTTGAACACGCGTGTGGAAGGATTCGAAAAAAAATTGGGGCATAAAAGGACTGAAATGTCCGTTTTATGAAAGTATTCATGACTGACCTTTTCCGGATCTAGCTAAACCCTCCTGGAGATTAGCTGGTTGCTTGTTCAGCTGCTCCTGGCGTTTCCTCTGGTAATCCTGATCGAAAGTCAAAGCTGCCAACCCCTTCCCCATGGCTCCAGTGATCTTGGAGACAGCCCCAGCCATTCCCCCAACAGTATGACCCAGCATGCTTCTGACCCCCAGGAGCAAGCCCTCGGCGAACTCCCCTGGGCCTTGGATCGCCCCCTGGAAAGGCTCGTAGAACAGATCCTCAATCCCCTTCATCGTGCCAACCACTAAACCGTATGGATTACCGATTACGTCCAGACCTAGAACCAGAACGTAAGCTTGCTTGATGGCTTGCCCCACGTAGTGGCTCGTCGCCTCGGAAATCAACTGTTGATTTGTCATGAAGACGTAATCGCGCTCGAAATAAGCCAACTTGAAGACGATATCGTTGATGTCGGTTAAGGTGACTCCGATCCCTTGGAGAACGACATTGAGGACCTGGGGGACTGCGGAGGGACCGCCTCCACTCCCAGTCATCGAGAAACTCACGTGGATTTTCAGGGGTGAAAAGTGGAGGAGATCGAAGAAGTTCTTCTGCTCGGCGGTCGTTATTAGGTTCACGTGGTACATCAGGGGTTCGTCTACTAGTTTCATATCGGTTTGGAAAAGCTTACTTTCCTCTGCGTCGTTCACCTGGGGAACAGGGAAACCAGAAATTGATGACCGTTTCGGAAACAATGGAATATTTACTATTTTATAATTCGCATCGATCGATTTCAATAGTAGTTTTCAACAAATATTGAACATTTTTTATTTCGACGCGTGTGAAGAATACCCGGATTGAAAATTAAAACTTTCCCGCCTATTCTGTTTGCCCCCTTCTAATTGGTTATACGATTGCGCATCCATGTTAGTCAGGGCCCATGGGATTCCCCTCACTATCGGTTATAGGAATCTTTTAACCTCTTGCGCACGGCGCCGTTCGTTCCCTAGCCTAACGTGAACTCAATATCATTGAGATTCTGTACTTTGTGATTAATGGAAAATTATGAAACACATGTGTAATTGAAGCTACACTATTCTCTTTTCTAATAGAATTGACCTGATTGCCACCTGGGGAACAAGGAAAATAAGAATTGATGACAATGTCGGAAACAACGGTATATTTACTGTTTTATAATTCGCTTCGGTCGATTTCAGTAGTAATTTTCAATAAATTTTTATCACAACGCCTGTAAAATTAAGTTTCACACAAGATTAAGTTCAATATTGAAAAGTAAAATTTTCCCGCCTATTCTGTTTGCTCTCTTCTAATCGATTATACGATTGCGCATCCATGTTGCTCTGGTTCCATGGGATTCCCCTGACTATCGGTTATGGGAATCTTTTAACCTCTTGCGTAGGGGGTCCTTCATTCCCTAGTCTAACGTGAGGTCAATATAATTGAGATTCTATACTTTCTGATGACTGAAAAATTATGAAACACATGTGCAATTGAAGCTACCCTATTCAATTTTCTAATGAAATTGGCCTGATTGCATTATTTGTCATAATTTTGAAATTATTCAATTTCGAGAAGATTCATACGTTTTATGAATACATGACACACTTCAAAGGGCTTCAAATTCATTTACCAACCGTCATGCAGACAAAATTCTCCACCTGACTCACCTGATTCGCCTCGAAGAACGCCATCAGTGCGTTGATGAACCCAATATCCACTTTAACATGGAACTCCTGGATCAGCACCTTGAAGTACCTAAACTGCTGCACAGTACTGTGCTCCAACAGCCGCTTAACAATACTCATCTCAGCGAAGGGCTTCACGACAGACGACTGAGCCACACTCTTCGGTGGAGGTACAGGGGCAAGAATCACCGGGAAGACACAATCAAACAACTGATTATCGATCTGCAGCCTGTTGATCTTGGCATGAAGCTGGACCTGATGAGCAGACGTTCTGTACTGCACCCAGAGGCCAGTCTGGAAGGTTCGCCTCATGTACCTCCGATTGGGCTTCAGTAGCTCCATATTCTGGTAATCGACCATCAACTTGGGATCGAGCATCACCCTGGGGGGTGTGTCGCTCCTCACTTGGACCTCCCTCAGGTACTTCTGATATCCCTCCTCAATGGCAAGGACCTCCTGAGTGCTGAGAGGCTTCCAACGTCCTCCACTCGACTTTCGCGTCTCCCAGATGATCCCAGAGTCTGCAATACACATGTACAACAGCTCCGTTCTTGCCGCATTGTTCACCAGTGAGAGTCCTACCCCATGGATGCTCATTGTTATGTCCTGATCAGCGACCTCGAGGTCTCCAACTAGCTGGCACTCCTCAGCTATCTTCAAAGACGTCGTGAACAGCAAGACTCTCTGAGTTCCGTCCAAGAACGACACGTAGAAGATCTCCTCCTGGGTTTCTGGGGTCTGAAAGGCCCCCAGATTATCCTGTCTCAAGTCATTCTCGATTTCCTTCTTGTTGTCGTCCTCCCAGAGGAGCTTCCTGGGGCCCGAGGGGTTCTCCCACGTGTAGAACATTCGATTGAACGACTGCAACGATCTTACGTTCATCGATCCCTTCTCCCAGAGGTGAATTGTCTGCGACGTGTGATTAATTATCAGCGCTGGGGCATTTCCGGGGCTGTACCCGGACATCGAAATGTAGATTCCACCCTCATTTATCTGAATGTCAATGTTTATGCCCCCGTATTTGTTGTCTAGCTTTAGGAGGGTCGTGTGGACCTCGGTGAAGACAAATGGCGCTGTCTTCTCACTGTGTCCCCCCACCATCGCCACCAGGAGCTTTCGCTCCTGCTCAGACTCCGGCCAGAAGGCCACACACTCGTCTGGGGGCACTCGGGTTATCATACTCGCCGGCCTATTCGCCTCTTGGCACTCGATCAAGAACCTCGCGTTGTTTATGAGAACGTAGTAAGGCGTGAATGTTATCTGCTTTGTCAGGGAGTTGTACGTCAGCTGATTGTGAACACCTAGTCGATAGTTCTTGCCGTTGTACCTGCAGACGACAACTCCCTTGCTACCAGCAACGTCTATCGGAAATTTCTCGGACCACTCGCCGTCCTCCACGCGGATCATTGCTTTCTTCTTACCGAAGAAGGCTTTCGAGCGGAACGAGAACAGAATTGGCCCCTTGTAGTGCTCCGGGTGGTACATTACGTTCAACTGGTCTTCGGAACTCTGGAATTAGGGGGTTCGGTTTCAGTGCTTTGGAGGGGTTTTCAGGGGAAAATTTTCGTCGGGTTACAGTTAAAGACTCTGCGATGAAGTGGTGATAGGACACATTTTATGAAAAAAATGCGCAGTTGAGCTGCGGAATTCTTCAATAGAATCGGCCAAAAATGAATAGACTTTCTATCGAATTTGCTAGGTTTTTCTATGAAATTTTTTAGTGCCTGAAGCGTCAGAATATATCAGCATTTGTTCAAGTCGGACTGTTAGTTTGGAAAATAATTGTTTCATGAATTTAAAAAAAATGGGGGAAAAATCCAATTCTTGCGAAAGAATGGATAGAATTACTGTTGATTAGTGTTCAGTCCTTCATCCCTCCATCACAGATTACTTTTGAAATTTTCCACCATCACCACCAATAGCTGCAAATGAAACCCCACCCGCAGCACCTCGTTATCTTGGATTTTTGGTGATTAGAAGATATTAAACAACATCGAATTCATGCTGGGAGTTCAGCGAGACGTGCACAGTGCAGATGGATTGTCTAAGATAAATGAGTGGAGGATAGCAGCTCTTGTTGTTAATGAACACCAGTATCCCAGAAGTATCTTAGAGATTGTGAGTAGCACAGCACTGAAACTGAGTGAATATGAAATGATTGAATCACCGATTTGCCCTTTCGCCTGCCAAACTCTCCCCTGCGGCGTCTGGGTCGCATGGAGCATAGGAATTTCTGAAAGACATCTTCTAATGTAGATTGCCGGGATATTTCGTATGTAAGTTGTATGGCCACTCGTCAAAACGAAAAGTATGGGAATTCGTACAGAAAATGTCTCAATAGAAAAAAGACGAAATTCTACACTGAGAAAAAAAATTTCTAATATCTGAAACATATTTTCTTGAGACAAGTAATTTTTCTTCAATTGTTTGATTCTCTCAGACATCTCAACTGACGTGGCCAGAGAAAAGTCTCATGCTTTAAAATATTGTTGTACTCAAGTATGATTTGTCGCAAATGAACTCACTCAAATCGCGTAGAAGAATCGTCAATCTTCAAGTATTTATTGTTTTCATTTTTTTTTTGTTATGCAGTCCCAATATTTCGATATGTAATATATTCATGATATCATGCGCAACGATAGTGATAAATGAGAATTCCTTCGAGTTCCGTGAACCACAAACATTCTGAGATTTAAACTATTGAACACAATTGTCTTCTCTCAAGTAAATATGGTCTACGTATTAGCAAATTTTTCTCTCAGTGTAGTGTAAATTGTTTCTACAAAATAATTTTTGTTGGACATTTTCTATTAGAAAAACAAGCAGTAAAGCTGCGGAATTCTTCAATATTGATCAAAAAGTAATACAATTACCACTAGAAAAAAAAAATCTATCGAATTCGCTGGGTTTTTATGATTTTTTTTCGTGTGTTCTGGGATTTGAAATTCGACAAGAGCATTTCATCACACTTTTTACTCTTCGAAAGGGATTCGTGACCATACGACCTCATCCTAACTAACGCATCTGTCGTCAAGAGCCATCACAAACTAGAAAAGCAGCTTTTGTTAAAAAAAATACAACGAATACTTAATGAAGAGATGTTCTACCTTGGCTGGACTCGTCTGGTCTTTTCCACCTTTACTTGATTTCTGGAAAATAATTCAAATCCGATATGATTACCATAATGGATTTGCGTTAATCTTTCGTGATGATGCTTCTAATTAGCGCTAAAGGAAATAAATTAGTCGTTTTAGTTGATGCATGCGAAGAGGTCAATAGAACCCACGGGAAGTACCTCAGGACCCGAAAATTGAACTAAATATGAGGAGGAAATGAATGTCAAAAAAAAATTAAAAATGTGCAACGAAAAGGCAACAAAAAAATCATCAGAACTCCATTAAAAAACATAAATGATGAAATTATCTGGAGAGACTGGAGTCATTACTCAGTACTCACCCTGTAAGACAACATCAATCCCGTCTTGTTCAGCATCCAGAAGGGACAGTAGAGAGCCATTACCACTGATCCGTGATTGAATGAACAGTGCATTCCAAGATCCATTATGACTTTCTGGGCACTGTCGAAGGACTCGAAGGACCATACCGAGAATTCCGGGGGCTCGGCCACTATTTCACCCTTGCAGGACCAATCCTTCTCCAGATATTGAGGTAACTAATTCGTAAAGGACAATATTTCCTCATTTAAAAAAATATTGACAAATTAATTCCATAAGAATGACTATAATTTACGATTTTTTTTGTTTTTATTTGAGGGTCGAACAACCCTTGATGACTTTTAAAACCTTTAGACCCTCAACTGAAATTCATAAAATTCACTCTCGAAATATTAAAAATTAAAGATAGCATCTCAAGAAAAAATTTTATATTCAAAGAGTCAATCCTTCAACTCATTCTCATCATAATTATTACCTTGATGACAATGTTGGCAGCTAATTCGTAAAGAGCAATAATTTCTCATTTTTTAACATTATTGACAAATTAATTCCATAAGAATGTGATGACTATAATTTACACTTTTTTTTGTTTTTATTTGGGGTCAAATGGTTTTGTTTTAAACCAAAAAAAGTTTTCTGAATGGAAACCTTAAAAATGACGTCAAATTCGTTAAATTCAATCTCGAAATATTGAAATTTAAAGATAACACTTCAAGAAAAAATTTTACATTAAAAAAAAGTCAATTTCTCAACTCAATAATTATTACCTTGATGACAATGTTGGAATTGCTGGGATCAATAACCGGCAACTGCAGTGTTTCACTGGCCTTCACCAGCATCTCCTCGACAGAGCCAGGAAGCTCAATAAGGATATCAATGGGTAAGAAATTCTTGAGGTAGACAGCTGGATACAAATGAATATTATAGATTGTGCTGGCCATGGTGTGCCTGCTTGTGTTCTCAAAGAACACCTGTTCAATCTCCCCCACAGCCTGCAATAAATGATGAGGATCACTAGGCAATCCTGGACTTGCAGACAACAGCAATTAACATCCCTGATCACATCAAATATTCATGCGAAATGATGCAAGTTCTATCTATCCATACAATCCCAATAAACCTACATCTGACAACTATCGTACTGAAAAAATTTCGTTGGAAAAACTAGTGCATTTGCTGGAAAATTCTATTGGATTTCCATTGGTTATTTGCGTCTTTTTGTCAATAGAATTGTTAAAAGGAAAATATTCTATAGAAAAAAAATTGAATTCGATTTTTCTATATTATTTATTTTATTGAAATATGTTCTACGGAAATTCCTTGGCTCAAATTTTTTTAATTTTTTTCAGGGAAAGAGAAGTAAAATTGGAAGCGACGGGAGAAAATTTTCAATAAAAAAATGTGCAGTAAAGCTGTGGAGTTCCATACAATTGACCAAAAACTAATTGAATTTTCCAACGAATTCCCTAGATTTTTCAATGAAATTTTTCCGTGCGCTGATTAAAACTACGAATAATCAAAAAGCCAATCAACAACATTTCGAACGGTTCAAAAGCTCTTCGTGAACGCTACCTTGACAGGCCCTTCCAATAATTTCGGTGTGTCCTTACAAGAAACCGTTGACGATTTCAACTTCTTATCATTATGAAAACGTGTTAGTCTACTCCGCCAATCAACATTACTTAGTAATAAATTTAGATTGGTGTTATTATAGACGATACAACCCACGACGATGAGAGTGAAAATAATCTAGAAGTGGAGAGAGTAATCAAACCCAAATCATCAAAATTAACCAGTGAAATGCTTACGAAAAAATTTCATATACAAACTAATTCTATAGAACTTCATTTGGAGACTATTAGTGTCTCCCCAATTCTATTGAAATATTTTACGGCTTCAATTTTTCCAATTTTTTATCTGATTATTTAATTACAGGAAAAGAAAAATATTTTTATCTGAAAAAAATGCGCATAAAAACTGCAAAATTTCCAAATAGAAAACCAATAGAATCCTCTAGTTTCTCAAATGAAATTTTCTCGCCTGTGAATTCACCAACAAAGTATTAAAGAATACGAAATACTTCCAGAGAGAGTTAATTCGCAGATGATTTTGCAAAAATCTCAAAAAAAAATCCCATCGATTCAACAAAAGAAGACCTTTGAGAACATTTCCAAAATAATCTGCTCTTCAGACTCGTCTCTCCTCCCCCACTTCTCAAAAATCCCTCGCCCAACTGAAATCAGTTATGCTAATTGCGAATGCACACACCAAAAAAACGAGAAACCCTCTAAAAAATCTACTGACCTGAATGAAGAAGACGTCCCTGTTGCCATCCCCCTTCCCCCTGGAGTCGCACTTGAGCACTTTCGTCATGGAGACCGTCTTCTGGAGGTCCTTCCAGACGAAGGGCTCCACGGACACCATGTACCCATCGACACTGAAGAACAACCAATAAATATTGGTAGGCGTGTACACCGCGTCCAGCGGAAGATTCAGCTTCTTGTCAGGCTCAACAGTCCCCACGCACTCCACCTCATTCCCCCGCTTCGTCATGTAGTAAACGGAGATGGGCTGGGTGAAGTGGTTGTGCACCTGGAGAATGCTCCTGAGGGTGACGACAGTGCTGCCATCCTCAACGACAACATCAGAGATGAGCCCCCACTCCTCGGAGCCCTCTTTCCTGTACTTGAGCGGGAAGAATCGCTTGTCAGCCTTCAGCACGGGTATCTCCAGCTTATTCCCGATGTCCTTGAACGTCACCACGAAGACGTTATCTCCGGAGTCCTTGACGGAGGCGCTCTTGAGCTGCTCCAGGACATCGACCCCCGCCTTGACCGTCTTCGGCGCCAGTTGCACCGACGCCCCGTTCTCAAGAACAACTTCCGAATAATTTTCTGAGACTGGATCGAGCGCCTCCAAGGTACCACTGATGACCTTGAATTTGCTCCTGACGAGGTCGAGGGTGAGCGCCAAGCCGGTCTCATTCTTCAGCAGATAGGGCGCCATTTTCGAGGGTGATCCCTTGTCCGTTACGATCATGGCATTGGAAAAGGCCTGCCCCAGCTGCTGCAGGACCTCCAGACACGTCTTGGTGACTGTGATCTCGAGATTCTCAGAGGACTGAATGTCTATGGACATTCGTGTGGGCTGTTGGAACTCGTCGGGTTCGCTCTCAGTGCTGGGGCTCAGGGCGCTGGCCGTGGGGGAGTCCGAGGAGACGTCGTGAAAGGAGATCTTGGTCTTCAGCTCCCAGGAGGTGGAGGTTCGCTCTCCATTCTTGAAGGCCTCGATGGGCTCTATCAGGGGCTCCCAGAGGGCCAGACGACTGTTGTAGTACGCCATTATCACTGATATCGAGCTGTCGATGTTCATCGTCCTCGTGCTCCAGTCGTTCACGTGGCTCTGGAAGCCTATGTGCAGGAGCAGCATCGGCAGTGTCTTGTTGCCAACACCAGCTTCGAGGGTTAAGACTATGTTCGGGGCTGAGAGGATGGCCAGTTCCGGTTTGTAGACAGCCACCTCTTCGGCTTCTTCGCTGGCGAGGAAGTCGAGCGCCTCCTGGGCAACTTCAGTCTTCAGAAACCAGTAGTTCTTCTCCTCGTAGGGGGTGATCAACCAGAGCCCTTCGTGAGTTGGATCCGCCTGGACTTGTTCCCCGGGCTCTGGCTCCTTCGCCGTTATCTTCTGGACGACGCGATTCAGGATCTCTATCACTCCAGGGGACACTGACAGGTGGATGTCTGTGCAGCAGACGTCGACGTGCAGGCCCTTTCCCTCGGGAGTAGAACCAGCGATGCTGATGCTGCAGGGCTTGAGGACTTGGTAGATCCAGTCGGCTCGTCTCGCTGGATTGTATATTCCAGCGAGAAGGGAGAGGTCCTTCACAGATCCCGATATCACCTGGTGCTCTCCGATCATCCGTATCTTCATCTGTAATTCGGTGTTGAGGACAATGCAGTTGGAGTTTATGTCGTCCATGTCCTCGAGGAGGATGATGTCTGGCTTCTCCACGAGGAGGTTTATCGTCATCATCGAGGGCGTCGGCGGGGGGGAGGGCTTCTTCTTCAGGACGTCTGTCCCCTTCTGAGACGCCATCAACGCTGCGTTCTGCGTGGATTCACTGCCCTCAACATCGAAGAACTCCTTGACTTTCATGAGGTAATCCAGGGAGACGATTATGCTGAAGGAGAAGACTCGGACGTCAACGAACATGTCGTTGGAGCTCTTGCGGACTGTCACGTCCAGCATACTTCGCACCGGCTTCGAGTCGTCCTTCGTCAAGTCGTCGATCGAAGGAATTGCTGAGGTTCTCTCCATTATCCTCGTCAGGGAGCCCTGGCGAACCTGACGGGTGTCGTCCAACGTGCAATTCATGAGGAGGATCGACGTCGCCAGGAGCCCGTCCTCGAAGATTCTACCCTTCACTGCGAAGTGGCTCAATCCAAATTTGGCGAGACCATTCTCAGGCTTGTGCAAGGGTGACGCCATCGTCTTCAGGTATTTTGCTTCCCCCGTGAACAGGTGAATCATCAAACTGTCCATGATGAACTCGAACTTGATGGAGGTGTGCGCCTGCTTCTGCGGCTGCAAGTCACTGGTTCTGCTGTTGATCACTTCGACCTCGCACTTTGGAACTGATGTTTTACGGGCGTCGAGGGACTTTCTGGGGGCTTGGGGGGCTCGGTGAACCGGCTGAGGCTCCTCAATCACCTCCCCGAGGTTCTCCTCCAGCAGCTGAAGAATCCTCGTGTAGTCTTCGTGGCTCAGTAACAACTCGATCGTCTTCAGTCTTCCTGACATCTCAATGTCAGGAATCGCTGTGAACCAAGCTGTCGACAAATTCCTGTTCATCAGCAGTGTGAAGGTGACTGGCTGGAGCAGAAGGACTTCGTTTTCGGCGGAGAAGTTGTCCTTGTTGAGCTTCATGCGAGAGAGCTTGAGATTCTGCAACTCAATCTTCATCTCGTCGATGATCGGGGAATCCCCACTGTCGGTTTGGACTTCAAGAGCCTTCAGGGTGTTGTAGATCGTCAGATTACCCATGTCCAACATGAGGCAGTGATCGCTCTTGGAGTTCATGGGAACGTAGATGATCGGAGCCTTGATCTTGATCGACAACTCGATCCTGGCTGCCGACTCCTGCACATCCTTGATGTTCGTTTTGGCGGCTTCAGCAGCTGCCGCCGAGGCCTCTTTGATCGCTTCCTGAGCGACTTGAAAGTGGTTCAGGAAGTTCATGACACCGGTCACGAAGGCGTTCAAAAACACTATTCTGTGACACCCCATTATCACTTTGATCGACATGTTGTTCTTGTCGACGTCCTCAGGCTCGATATTATAGATCACTGCCTCGACCTGGAGAGCCTCGCCGTCCACCACCGAGACAATATTCTCGTAAATCGAGGACTGATTCAGATCTTTAATGTTGATGGACGTCAAATTGACGTTCGCCTGGGAGTAGGACGCCTTCATCATGAACCCGGCTGTGATCCCCTCGATGAAAAACGCAGTGATGTCCCTGAAGTCACTGCTCATCTTCAAGGAGATGGTCCCAATCTTGGCTTTCACTTTGAGATCAATACACTCCACCACTCTCTTCCTCCTCTTATCTGACTTGGTCTTCTGCTTCTGAATCTGGTCTTTGATGAACGTCGAAGTGTCTTCAGGGATCACCGACAGCTGCGGCAGACGACTGATGTGACGATCCGTCGGCTCGTCCACCGCAGGGACCGACGGTGTCATCTTCTCCTGCATGTGAGTCAGGAACTTCATGACGTTTATCAACGCCTCCTGATGCAGCAAGACGTTCAAAGTCGTGAACTCCAGTTTGAGGAGCTTCACCACAGACCCGTGACGCGTCACGAACTCCGGGGAATGCTTGTTCACGTTGACGTATTGAATGACGATGAGGTACTCCTCCCGTCCGGAAGTCATCGGTGTGTTAATCATGTAGATCTCCTCCTTGTTGTGGTACTGCTTAGCCTGGATTCCGCCGAGTCTCAACATCACTTCTTGATCGTAAGTCCTCTGGATCATTTCGGCTTCGAGCTGCAGGACCTCGATCCTGACGAAAGGAGTGACCCTGTCGTCTGGCTCCCTTCGAGACAGCGTCAGCGTGAACTCCTTCATTACGAACTTGGCTTCGAGGTCAGTCGACTGCTGAACAGAAGTCTTCGGCTGCTTCTGCTCCTTCTGAACAGCAGTCAACTCCTTCATATAGTTCAACGACAGTTGGGACATGGATTTGGCCAGGGGGACTGACTCCAAGGTCCCGGAGTCATCCTCAGGCAATGGAATACTCTGAACAATCGACAACGCCTCCAGAAGTCTCGCGTCCTCAATGCTCAGTGCCAGAGACGGCAGCTGCCCAATGACCCGCATTTTAGGCAGAACCGGATCGTCCGTGATCAGACACTTGTGGAATTGAACCTCGAGTGTCGTCGGCTCGAGAAGTACCATCGAGTGGCCAGCACCCGCCAGGGCGCTCTGCCAATCCTCCCCCTCCGAAGCAACAAGTGCTTGAAATTTCACGATCTTTAAAGCGAACCTGTCGTAACTGTATTTCCTCAAGTGCGCGAGGATGTCTTCCTCGCTCTTTCCCATGCTCACCAACTGCTTGACGGAGCTCGTCGCCAAGTCGTCCTTGGGTTTCTCCAGGGTGTGGATCTTCAAGCTCCCCAGGTCGACGACTATAACAGCAGCTTCGTCGGTGTAGAAACCGCCGAAGGGTACGATCAGCTGTGAAGCACCGAGATCCACTTGGATATCGAGACTCGAGTGCTTCTGGATCGCGTATTCAAGACCCAGAGCCGACATCTCTTTGAAGCCCTCGAGGCGTTCAGCTGCGGCTGCCTGAATCTGATTCAGGGCCGACTGATTCTGAACCTTGAAGACCTTGACCAACTCGATTATCGTCTGGGCGTCGTACGCGATGTGAATAGATTTGGACTTGACGATTATTCTGTCACCGCAGAGCTTGTCCAGAGGGTTCTTCTCGTAGGACACCGAGAACAAACTCCTGTCGGGACCTCCAGCTGAGTCTGACTTCAACAGAGAGGGAATCCTCCCCTTCTGCTTGACGCCGAGCAGCTTCAGCTCGTTAACAGAAGCCGTCACCAGAACTGCCGAGGCAGCTGGTCTGGACTTGAACGCGGCGTGAACCCCGTTGAACTGGAGATCCAGTACTTCGGGGCACTCTTTATCAGTATCGGATACTGTGATCTGCAGCCCGTGCAGGAAGAAACTCGTGTCAATCATGACGAAGGTCTCGGGGTAATGCGCAGGTGCGCTGTTCTCTTGATAATCGATGGCCCTGAACAGCTTCTCCTTCTCCTGCGGGGTCATGGCGTCCTGGAACTTCTTCATGATAGCTGCCGCCGAGTTGAGCTCCTCCACCTCCTCCGTCTGCGATGATCCCCACAGGAAGCCAAACCATCCCTGCTTCGCCTTGAGGCTCTTCTCCTTCTCCGCGAGTCTCTCGACTTCCATCTCGATCTGCTGACGAATGATCACGAGATTGAAGATGTCCAGCTTCCTCTCGCACTCCGTCAGACGCTCCTCGATCTCCTTGGACGGCTTCTTAGCTGTCAGTTTCGTTTGGTAGATCTCCGCGTAGTTCCTGCACGTGTCTCGGTGGTTCTTCATGTGCAGCCAGTTCCAGTTCCTGCGGCATCTTCGAACTGTCTCCTCCAGGACGCATTTGTAGGCGAATTGCCACCACTCCTTGTAGTGCCCTCGGTACGACGGGACGTCTGGACGGTACTTCCTGAAGGGGGCTGCCTTCGTCGCGCGGTCGAGACCCTCCGACAGCTGGAGAAGAGTCTGGTACTGGCGCTTGGTCAGGCCAATTCTCAACTTCTGCATCTCCAGGTCCAGCCAGACCTTCGGAATTGTGTAGTTGCTGCCGTCAGTCTCTGGCTTGGGGTTCAGCTTGAGTTTAGCTTTCACGTTTATCGGCCCCACGAGGTACTGGTAGTCCTCGGGCACGTGGTCCGTCGTTGCGATGCTCTCGGAGAAGAGGCTGAGGTACTTCGTCAGTGGCTGCTTGCTGAACTGCATGAGGTTCGGGTTCAAGTAGACAGCGAAGCCGTCCATCGTGAGGAGTTTGAAGATCTGCTGGATCGAGTACATGTCCTTGAGGTTTCCAGTCGTCAGCCAGGAGTCGTTGCAGCTCTCCAGGGCCAGGCGGTTCAGGGTGAAGCCCATCGAGAACGGGTGATCCTTGAAGGTTACGTGGTCCTCGTAGCGCACGTGAATTCGGTTTATCTCGACGTGGATGTTCTTTATCATCCGCGCGATGAGCTTCTCCATCATCGAGTCGTCGAGCTTCTCCTGGAGTTTTGTATCGGCGAGGAGCTTCGTTTGCTCGATCCGCGCGAGCTCTTTGCGCTTGGCCTCGAGCTCATTCTTTGATTCTTTCTCGGGGTCGTATTTCACTTGGCTAGAGGGAACGATCAGGATGAAGAGCTCCTCGATTATCGCGTCTATCTGACCGTTCCACATGTCTTTGAAGGGGATCTTTAGGATTAGCTTGCCGAGGCGACCGTAGCCCAGTTTTATGGGCAGGTCTAGCATGTCTAGGGCATTCTCGTTGATTAGGAGGTCCGTCAGGACTACGTCGCCTGGTGGAGGGCGGAGAAATTATTGTTTAGGGGGTGAAGTTGACGGAGATGCAGTTGAGGGTTAAATTAATCCTGATGAAGGTGAAACTAGCAGAATATTAGACAGGGATGGCCATCAATCATTAAATTTTTCAATATTAACTCTTGATTACTTTTGATTAAGATTTAAATCTAAAATTTCGATTGGTGATGGATTAAATAATTGATAATATGGAACTGTAAATTTTCTATTAAGTAAATAATACTCATTTCGTAAAAGGGATTTTCGGTTAACCAAATAATTGTCAATCTTCCTAACTAAATTATTGATTAATAAAGTAATTCGGAATTTGAATATTTAAATTGATGATTCCTTCCGTACTTCAAAATTTAAGAATGATATTATCGAATTGACTACTTCAAAATTTAACGGCAACTATAATTCAGTAGCGAAGTGGTCAAACGATTTAAGTCAATTTAGTCTTTGGTTGAGTTTTCCAGAAATATTTCCGAATTTAAGGGAGATAGCGAAATTTTCATAATAACCTTTTTTGTAGAGCGAATTGAGTGCTACTAAAAAGGTTATGAGAAAAATTTTGCTATCTCCCTTATATTTCGAGATATTCACTGAAAACTGGCCAATAGTCAAAATCGACTTAAACCGTTTGACCACTTCGCTACTGAATTGATGAATATGGCCATCCCTGATATTAGCCAGTGGGAAATTCGATTTTTGAGAGTTTAAGAGTCAATTGATTCTGATCATTTGACCCTGAACGTTCTCAAGGGTTGTTTGACCTTCAACTAAAAAAGAGAAAGAGTTACCCTAAAAAAAAACTTGGGAAAAAAATTTAATTATCTCCATTCAATTCTGAGACACCTATTAAAAACTAATTCCATTCTTTTTCAATTAAATCATTAAAATATCTCAGCTCCAGAAAAGTTATTCGTGAATATCTCAGAATCTGAGGGAGATAGCGCATTCTTCGTCAGGAGCTTTCTTCTAGCGCTTGAAATTTTCTAAAAAAAATCTCCTCATAAAAATTTCGAAATCTCAGCGACTTTCAGAGTTACTCCCCAAAAACCGATGCAATCCCATCGTCAGTCCTCCCAATCGGGGATAAATTTTACATTCATAAGCGGATATCATCGCAAAAGAAAATCCACTCCACTTCCTCAACATTCCCACGCCCTCCCGATGACTTACAATGCAAAACGACATTCCTGCCGTTTTCGATCTAAAAATAGTCTAGATGACATCACTTTATGAAACACATCGTCTACGTGATGATGAAATTGTCACGCACAGGTGTTGATTACGCCTAAATCGTGAGCGCTGGTAGTTGTCACCAGCGATAAAACAAAGTGTTGATAAAATTCTCGGACTTACCGCCCCAGAGGCTGACTTTCAGCTGCTTGTAATCCAAATTCTGGATGTACTCCCCCAGGAACTTGTTGAGGAGTTCAGTGACGATCGACTCGAAGACCATCTTGGTATTTTGGTCTTCAAGATCGTCGGAGGAATATCTTAATTAATTAGTTTATTAACTGGGATCAACACGGGTACTCTCAGCGCATTGTCTCCACTCAACCGTCACCACTTTCCTAACCTAAAAGACACTTTTTCCGTGTTTATGGGGTTATTATGCTTCTATCGCTCACTACCACGTTCTAACGCTGAACGAGGTCTAGCTAAATGTACTTGTTATTGTTGCGATAGGTCTAAATCGAGTTATGACGCGATTTCAAAATGCTCTCATCCATGGCGTGCGGTGTGCGGTGTTTTGAGTCGAGCCACTCTGTGTCCTTGACTCGCTTGGTGAATATATAGGTCGGTATGGAGTTTTCGGGGGGTTCTGCGGCGGAACTGGTGGGGTTTGAGGGAGTGGAGGCATTGGGAGTTATCTCAGGTGGTGATAAGATCGAGTCGAAGTTGCATTGCTTTTTTATCGCAGTTCTTCTAACTGTTGGTGATTGTTCTGTATTTTTTCCGATATTGCGCACAATTTATTAAAAATATTTTTTTAGATGAATGGGCTTCCGGTGATCTAGTGCTGGGGTAAAATGGAAACTTGACAAATTCATCAATTTTTGTTGCAGAAATTACACGTTTGAATATAAAAAAACGATTTATGTGAAATTTTTTAATTCTTTTGACAATAGTTTTGTTGGAAATTGACGACATCTTTTGTCCATTTCAATGAAATTTCGATGCAATTTAATCTATTCAGAAATTTTCTGCAGAAATTGCTCGGCTCAGATTTTCCAAGTGATTTGTTTGACTTTTTAAATGAAAAGATGAGGAAAATAGAAAATTCATTTCGTAAAATTTCTGTAGAAAACGTCGCAATACTGATTTTTTTCTATAAAATAATTTCTATTTTACATTTTCTATAGAAAAAGCTGTAAATTTGTGGAATTCATCAATAGAGTCCAATAAAATGCATAAAATAATGGCAACACTCATCATAATATTGCAAACATTTGTATTCATCTTTTATATACAATTTATAATAACCATTGCAATGATTAATATACATATCACAGATGCAAATGAGTCGTACTTGCTCCTCACACACAATCGTAATTAATCATCTAATCGAAAAATTGATTCTTCAAACACACGAGTAAAAAAAAAAATCGACAAGTTTGCTGTAAAAAAACACTCACGTCATGTTAGTCCGTGACTGACAATTCAGTTATCGGTAAATATATTATTCTGAATAAATTATGCAGTAGACGATTTGAAGGGAAATTTACTAGGGTTTTTCGTCAACGTCATGCTCCGTTGAGTTTGTTGTTATTTGAAGGGGAACTGAGAAGAGCTCCTCCCAGGGGGGCTGGATTGCGTTTATCACAGCCTCTGCTGCACCTGGGGAGACGAATTTCAGGGTCCACAGCTCCTCGACACCAGCCACTTCGTCGAGGAAACTCAGGGCCAACGTTTCCTCATTGAAAATCTGAAAAAAGAGCATTTTAGAAATTAATATCATGTGAATTCAACTGATTTTATCTCATTTTAAAGCACAAAAGGGAAATTAAAATGAAAATAAAGTTGTACGAAACTGAAATTATTGTGATGATGTTAAATTTGAAGAGACTTTCCTCGAGGAAAACATTACTGCATTTGAATTTGAAAAAATGTTTCTCCTACAATTTCCCCTTTTAAATCTAAAAATGAAAATCTCCAAATCCACAATCAACTCACCACTTCAATCAAATTACTGATCCCCTGTTCAGTGAGTTTGACAGGTGTCTCCACGGAATCAGGCAGCAGCCAGTGCACATGATCGTCAGTCAGGATCAGCGATGAAGTCGTAACGACCAGTCCTCCAATCTTGATGGGCTTGACCTCTTGGTTCTCCAGTTGCAAAGCAGCTGACGAGAACAGAGCAAGGATCCTGACAGCGTCCCCAGCCCTCTTGAACTTCGACGAGGCCATGAGACTGTGAATGGCCCCAGTGCACTGCTCAGGGACCAAAAACTCCAGTTCGCAGCTGGGAGGCAGTGACAATTCCGTCAGATAGAGAAGTAGGTTCGAGGTCCTCTGGAAGTCCTGGAGGATACACAAGAGGGTGAGGCTAGAGGGCTCCTCTCCGATCTTATTTGGCTGCTGCAGTTCCACCACCAGCCCCTGCTTGAAGGGCAGGGGAGAGAACGTCCTCAATCTGTCCATCGTCCAGCTCATCTCCTTCTGCAGCCAACGTTGGGGGTCCTCACCCTCTGGCCCTGTTATCCTCAGGATGTATATCTTGGAGGTGGTGAGGACCAGGCACCCTGGGAAGGGACGCACTTGCGTGCGGATCAGTATGTCAGACCTCAGGAGCAACACGAGCTCCTCGTTCTCCTGCTCGAAAACGTTGAGGATCAGGTGCAGCTTGATCCTGTGGTCCAGACTCTTGAAGTCTGTGTACGAGTACTGAATGTCGCTCGTCGAGGAGAAGTCGGGACCGTCGTCTGATTTTAAGGGGGAGCCTCGGTTCGTTCCTATCTTCATGCTCTGCAGGAGACCTTCCATTGATTTTAAGAGAATTAATTTCAGTGATCAAACTGGGGGAATTTAGGGGTAGTAAGTGAACAACAATTAATTTCAGGAATTTAAATTCAATTTAAAATGAAGTTATTAATGGAATTCTCTATTTTTCGCTAATTTAACTAAAGAAATAATTCAAAATGTCTATAGAAAATAATTACCTCCGAGCATTGACGTCAAATTAGACACAGGAGTGTTGATATTCTCGATGTCACTCCCAACTAATGTATTATCACTCTCAGACACACTTCTGTTATTGTGAGATTGTCCAGAGACTATGGAGACCTGGAGATTCCTGTTCTCGTACGCAGTACAGATGCTGTCAGTCAAAGAACCTGAAGAAATTATCAACCAATTGTCACGACAATTCTAATGAGAAGTGATTAATGATTTATTAATGAGAGTGATTGAATTATTCCGATCGAACCTGATGAACTACTTTCGGTTAGACCCGCCATAACAGGAGTGGTGTCTGGAATTGTTAATAAGGTAGGGGCAACTGCTATTCTCCGCTCCTCTGAGGATCTTTTCCTACTCGGTGTCGATGTTGACCTGAGTTTTGAAATGAAGAAACTGTTGAATCATTCGTAGAGTCAATTTCAGTGAACTCAGTCCACTTTTTCTCATTTTTCAAAGTTTTATGCAGAGTATTTCGTTAATATCTCCTAAACCTTCAGGTTTAGAGGAAAATGTCAGAAATACATTTTCACAGCTTGTGAAATTCTCCATAAAAAATGTTTTATGACATTTTGCTCTAAACCTCTTCCTTCTCGCGATATTTGCTAAATAATCCGCATTAAAATTTCTCATTTTGAGAAACTTTCATCTAAAAAATTATTGGATTTTTTAAAATTCTTCACGCTCACCTGGTGCCATCATCCAACACCTCAATGCTACTTTGACTCGGATTACTGAGAACCTCAATATCACTCTCGTACTTCTTTGCGACAGTGCTTGCAGAAGGGGTCGACTCTCTCGACTCCTCCAGGCTCGTAGCTGAACCTAAAATCAATCAGAAATAAAATCAGTAATAATCATAAATATCCAGCTATCACTGAGATACTGATGTTGATTGTTTCGTTGTGATGTGGATGATATGACAATTCAAAATAAAAGCCTAGAGAATTCGTTAGAAAATTCTATTAAATTCCCATTGAAAAATTTCAAAGTTTTACAACGCATTTTTTAAATAAAAAATGCCAAGTTATTTTTTTAATCATTATTTTGAAACTGTTTTATAGAAAAAATCAGTAGAATTTCATTTTTCTATATGACTTTTTCTATTGAGACATTTTCCATAGAAAATATCTCAACTTTCTAGTTGAGAAAGTTGAGATATTTTATCTCAATAGAAATCCAATAGAATTTTCTAGCGAATTCGCCAGATTTTTCAGTGAAATTTGTCCGTATGTTAAATGCAGAAGTCTATTGATTCCGTGATCTGTTATTTTTTTACGTAAAATAATTAGTGAATAATTGACGATTTAGAGTATGAACAGTGCTGTAAGAGTGAAATTACTTTTGACTGAAAGCTTACAGCTGACTTGGGCTTGGGCTTGAGAGTCGGAGTACACCATAGAAGTGGACATAGCACCCTCTGTTCCACCTGCACCGGGGGATTAGTATGTTATATAATTCCCAATTCAATAAATCGAACAAAACGCCATTAATAAGTTGATAAATATAAAAAAACAGCACGCATAAAAATAAATTAATGGAAAATCTAGGAGTTTCGCTAGGAAGTTCCATTCCAATTCTATTAGTGTTTTTTAGAATTTCCATTGAAAGATATAAAAATGTCATAAATGCCGACTTTTATGCATAATTTATTCTGCTGTGATTTTTTGTAGGAAAAAAGAGAAGAAACAAATTTATACGTAAGAAATTTTACAGAAAAATAAAAATCGATGCATTCAAAAAAAAACATGTGCGATTAATACATTAATGATTAATATATTAATAAATTAATTAAATCTCTTAAATGACTATTTCATTCACTGACAATAAATTGATGGAGATGACAAACCAAACTAGAAGTAATAAATTTAAATTCTATCAGTGTTTCGCATATCATCTGTGCAAATAAGAAAAAAAGAGAAAGCAGCTGCACTGATCAATGCAGTAATGTGATTTTTATCGTCATTCTTCTAGGAAAACAGTCTCATGCAACTGCTTTATCTGATACTCACCGATACTCGAGTGCGAGGCGGAGTGTTTCAGATTAGCTGACTGACTCTCATCGGTGTCTCTCGTCACTTCAGACCTGTCGCGATTGGACTTTTGATTGTCTGGTTTAATCTCGTCTAAGTCCTTTACATTCTCTCCGTCTGATGTCAATAGCTCGTCGGTTTGGATTACTAGAGTGCTCTTGCACGAGGGACACGTGGGGGGCTTCATACCTGAAGAACATCATTTTGAAGATGAAATAGCAAAGAATGGATTAAAATTCACCAAAACTGACGAAATTATTTTGGAAATTTTTAGGCCTTTGTCATTTTGTGCAGTTTATTCCGTAAATATCTCGTTAACCAGTTGATTTAGAGACAAATTCCTAAAAATATTTTACCTACCCCATAAAATTCTCTACAAAAAATATCTTACGACATTTTCTGCTAAACCCCTTCCTCCCTGCGACATTCGCAGAACAATGAGTAAATTTTCGTCGTCAAAATTTGATGCACTCAATTTGCAAATAAAAAATAATTTCTCCCCAACTCTCTTCCCCAGAGAAATTCCCAGAATCATAAAAAAAAAATTATCTTCTCAAAATTTTACTCACTCGCCACAGGAACAGTTGACACCCCCAGGAAGCAATCTGGATCCTGTGAGAAATGTGTCGAGCACTTCATGCACTTGAAGACCTTCAGTAAAATGGGTCTCGCCTTAATGAACTCACAAACAGTCTTCACAATTTTCCCAGCGTCGTCAGCCTCCACGAGATAAGTTCTGGTCTGTCGATCCCTCCTGGTAGTATCAAAGATAAAATCAATGGTGGGAGTCTCTCCCCTTCCCATGACACAAGACAAAACCGTCTCTGTGGACCACCTGTACTTGATCCTCCCAGTGATGGAGTCCCTCTCCTTGACGTCCTCAGCAGTGATAACGAGGAACAACTCCTCCAGCTCCTCATTCTCCCTCTTCTTCTGGACCAGGAAGAGCTGTCCCTTCTCCTCCTCAGGGTCATAAGACTCTATCCTCCCCCCCTCGACTCTCCCCCCAACTTCCTCACTGGACTCTTCATTTTCCTCAGTCCCTTCCCCAGGATTTTCTCCAATATCCTCAATGATTCGATGATCCCCAGCTGCTGAATCCCCAATTGCAGCAGAGACAGGGCTGTCAATGGAAGGTGTCGACGCCAGAATATTCCTCTCGATCCCCATGATATCCTGAACAAAACTCCCCGCATCACTGCTCAGCCACCTTTCCCCCCCGAACTTCTCCCTCAACGCCAGAATCTTCTTCTTCGTCTCCAGGTGCTCCATCGACGTCTCGAGGTACGACCTCTCCCTGGCACTCTCACTCAAGCTCTCCTCGACCTTCTCATCATCAGCGATAACAGCCTCCATGACATTCTGCCTCCTCCTCTTGACGAAGGACCTCTCCATGCTGTTCAAGGAATCCGTCATCTGGGAGGTGATGATCTCAGAGGTGTTTGAATCGGAGTTGACTGAGCAACAAAAAGAGTTCGACAGATCTTCTTTACAGGGCGAGGGGACAGACCTCATCGTGAAGAGCCTGTTCTCAGACAACAGAAGCTTCTCAGACTTCGACAGGGGTGAATGATCCAGAACGAACTTGCTTTCAGCTAACGACGAGTTGAGATGTTTGATTGTCAGGGTCCTGTGGCGAAGGTGATAGGACAGAGGATTGCCCTCCAGTGTCACCCACAGCAGAGCAGTCATCGTCTCCAGGGGCCAGAGGACCGAGTGATCAGCGAGACAGTTGAAGGACAGGTCCAGCTCGGCCAAGCAGTCGAGCCCCTGGAGGCCACTCAACGTTTCCACGTAGTTGTTCTTGAGGACGAGGGTCTGGAGGGTTCGATAAGTCCCTCGATTGAACCTGGGGACATTCTCCAATTTGTTGTAACCGAAGTTCACGTGTTTGAGACTGGGGAGGCAGTCGATTTCCCCGGCTGTTGATATGAAATTGTGGCTCAGGTCGAGGGTCTGCAGCCAGGGCGCCAGCTCCAGGGACTTGTCGAGCCTCCCGAGGCCGTTGTAGGGCAGCGAGAGGCGCTTCAGGGAGGCCCAGACGAAGCCAACACCTGCGTCGCCACCACAAGCTGTCAGGAGACGACCTATCGAGCCAACTCCACCTCCCCCTGTGCAGGAGATTGACTCCAGCTGGCCTCGCACCCCTTGGATACCAGTCACCAGGTCTATGCAGACCTTCTGGAGCTCCAGGTACTTCAAGTGACGGAATTTTGTGATGTCTATGGAGGTCTTGGGGTCGATGGGCGTCTGGGAGACCTTCAGGGAGATCGTCTTCTGAACAAAGTCGTGGAGGAACTTCAGGTCTCTGAAGACTTCTATCTCCGAGCTGTTGCAGACCTGGAAGGAACTCTCCAAGTCCTTCGAGTCGTCCACGATCAGGGAGAAGGCGTCGTTCAGGTTGTGGAGGAGCTTTGTGGAGAGGGAGAGCTTGCTGGTGCCGTTGAGGACTTGGTCTCCGTTCTTTCGCAGGAGACCAGCCAGCTCCAGGATCTCCTGCATGCTTGGCATGCCTATTTTTGGGACTGACATTGTGCGAATTATGGCTGGAATGAGAATTCCATGGGTTTTTTTGTTTAATTGTTCTTTCTCGCGAAATAGAGTTATTGAATTGATATTTGGGGATGAAAATTGAGGGGAAAATAGTAGACACGTTTTTTTTTGTCTCGATGAAGGGTGAAAGGTTTAGGAGCGATGGGGGATTGGAAATGTCTTCTATTTTTCAGGTGATTTTTTTATTTTTAACAATTTTTTTTAATGAAAAAAATAAATCTCTGATATTTTTTATTTTGTTTTATAGTGTATCAAGATGATGGACTACAGAAATTCAATCTCACCAGATTCTGTACTGAAATCTATTTTTTTCTATAGAAAATTCATAGTCATAATTTTTTTTCTTTTTTTCTTATTACAATTATAGAAATTCTCAGGAGGTTTCTGGAGATTTTGAGCTTCTACAGGAAATATTTCCGCTAATGCTCCGATTATTTTACAGGGACTAATCTATAAATTCTAGATATTTACAGATTTTCATATATCGCCTGTAAAAATATCCTAAGCAACAATCAAATTCCTGAAAATTCCTCTGAAAATTCACAAAATCATCGCTTGTAGAGGCTAGAAATTCACCCAAATATTCCTCTGAAATTCCTAGACTATTTCGTCATGAAAAATGATTTTTTAACAGGCGTCATCCCTAGACAAGTCCATTTTCCACGAAAAACCCCTATAGAACCTGTCTATAGAATTATTTCTGGGTGTGCCATGTAATTATGAGATGAACAGACAAAAGAATTGGGCGATGAAAAATACTCACGCGTAGTTCACAAATATATGCTGACAATGTAAAAATATTTTCTGACACAATATTGGAATATTGACAAATTGATCCTCTCATTATATAATGGAGTGATAATTCTCCATCGGATGCTTTGTTCACACCAGCATTGTATATTCCCTTATTTCCTCACGGTCAATTGGCACTCGGTTTATTCGACGAAATTCTAACGAGTTTCAATATCATTCCCGTGTTCCACTTACGATGAATCAACTCCAACTGAAAGTTGTTCTTTGTGTCTGTGCATTTGGGGAAGTGTTGGTTGTGTTTATATTTTTGTTGACTACGTACGCCCATATGATCAGGTCTAGCCTGTTTTATCTGGCGATTTTGAGAATTGAGTGCTCAAGTGGTAAAACAGAAAATAAAAACGAAGAGATTTTCCTATTTATCCTATTTACTAAAGATGAAAGAAACGTGAAGTTGTTTTATATCAAAATATCTCGAAAGTGCCTGACCGCTAATCCTTAATTCTGATTGGTCAATATGTGACACGAAGTTATTCACAAAAAAAAACACGCGGCATTTTCAATTCTTCATCGGTGAAATTAATGTTAAGAATAATAATGGCAAAAATCTGGAATAGCAGGAGAAATTGAATACAATATGAATACAAGCGGTTGGAAAAACAATTCAGTTGAGATAAAATATTTTGCATTGAACATTTCTGTTGAATTTTTTTTTCAATAGAATTTTCCCAAAACTAATGGATAATTTTTAATAAAAACTTCAACAGAATTTTCTTCAGACGCGACTCGCCGGATGGCGCCCTGTGCCTCTTCCCATCCATCCTCACATTTTGCAAAAGCTCAAACTCCATTTCTCACTATCCATCCATTCCATCATCATCATCATCACAAATAAACAATTCCTAATCCATCACTTCCCAAAATTTCACATTCCCATCATCATCTCTCTCCATCAGAACCCTCTGAAATGTCTTCATCAGATCAATCCCCCATTATTATTCATCTTTAATTGCTAGCAGTCGCCATTTCTACTGTTTTTCCATCCGACTTCGATACAACAAATAGACGTAGTCCCTGAATTTCTTGTTGTCGACCTTCGTCACATGATCATCTCGAGATAAAAAGCCTCGAGTGAGTGAATACGCTGGTACTCGGGGTTAATACCGAATAATGGCTGGGTTGGGGGCCAAAACAGTTGATGGATCACCTGTCAGTGTGTCAGGAGCTCCGGTGAATGCCGGCGAGGGGCTGGAGAGTGAGGACAAACCCCTGCAGTCAGCATGGACCTTCTGGCTGGACAAGTAAGAGCACTTCGATTATTATTTTTTCATCGACTAAGTGATTGTTGTTGTCAATGAAGAGCTATTCCTGGCACCACTATGGCAGAGTACAAGGACAATCTCAAGGAAATTTACACTGTTGAAACGATATTGGGGTTCTGGTCGGTTTACAATAACATTCCGAAGGCTAGTGAAATTCAGGTGAATATCTAAAATCTTGTTATCGTTGTTGAAATTCTCTCACTATATGTTAAAACAATTCATGATTTTTTTCTGTATAAAAAAGGATCATTATTTTTTATTTGTAAATAGTTCGTTATTTATAAATAAATGTGAATCAGAGAATATTTACATTTATTCATAAATAACAAACTATTTATAAATAAATGTAAATATTCTCAGAGTTTTTAAGGGTATTTTAAAAGTTTTTTCTCAACTAAAATGTTCAAATAAACTATTTTAGTGAGAACAACCAATTTAATCATTTTATGCAATTTTTTCTTTGGGAATCCTTCTACATAATTTTCTAATTTTGTCGTGCGTGTAATGACGAATGAATTTTAATTTTTTTTAGATTAAATACAGTTATCATTTGATGAGGGATGGGAGACCGCCGCTCTGGGAGGAGAGTGCTAATCAAAAGGGTGGGACTTGGAGGCTCAAGTGTCGTAAGAGTGATACGGTGAGTATTCTTTTTTGTGAATGTCTGGAGACGAGAGAGGTTTAGAAAAAGAATCTTACAAGACTCTCTCGTAGGAAATTTCCAATCCAATTGATTCGGAAATATTCGTACGATAATTTCGGTGAATTTAATGCTTTCTTTTTTTTTATCTAATCCTTAAATTCTGCAGGAAAGAGTGTGGAAGGAAGTAGTGGTTGCCGCAATTGGGGAGCAATTCGATGACTGCGTGGCTGATGGAGATGAGGTCTGTGGGGTCACAGTCTCCATCAGAGATAGGGATGATTTGATACAGGTGTGTATTTCCAAAATAGCAGTCTGTTATTTTTGGATACAAATGGAATTAATGATCAAGATTTAAAATAAATAAGCGAGAAATGAGGCTTCCCGAAACAAATGTCAGTTGGTTCTCATGTGGAAGAGAAGGCTTCGAAACACAGAAATTAAGAACGTTTTGAAAATTCTAAACTAATATTGCATGCCACTACTCCCTGAATATTACAGAGCAGCTCAATTCCTCTATTCACATTCAACCATCATAAATTACTGGAGAAATCGAGATGGTATTGAGTTGTACCCATTAATTAATCAGTTCCACACATTAAATCTTCTCAGATTTGGAATGTCGATGCATCACTAGCCCCAGAGTCAAAAATACTCCAAAAAGTTCATGATCTCCTGCCAGACGTCAATTTTGCTGCCCAGTTCTACAAGCGTGAGTATTTCGCGTACAAAAAAAACATAAAAAACGTAGCAAACTTTCTATTAGGTATTAGCTGGTTCTGTTTAAAAATTCCGCAACTTATCTGCGAATTTCAAAAGATGAAATTCTAGTGATTTTTTCTATGACATATTTTCTATTCGAAATTTTCTATAAAAAAAATGGAGAATTTTCTAGAAAAATCTGAACTTTTCCAGCAAAATCTGAAATTTGCTAGAAAAATCTGGAATTTTCTAGAAAATTATGGATTTTTCTAGAATTCCGACAGATGGCGCCACTGCCGATTAGGAGCCATAAGGACTTTTCCCCCTAAATGCCCTCTTCCATAGTGAAAACAGACGTATTCACGTTAAAAAGAAAAGAATCGGCAGAAAAAAATTAATACAATTTTCAGGAGAAATTAAGATATTCCAATTAATTTTGATTTCGATTATTCTTGCAGCACACCAGGCACATCACGCGTACAATCGCCACTAAAATCATGATCGAGAACGACGAACAATGTACAGGCTGCTTAATAATGTCAATTACCACTGTTCAAATAAAATCAATGAACTCTATTTCTTCCACGGCGATGAAAAAAAATTATTAATTGAAAATTTTTTAAATTTAACAGAGATTATTGATGTTTAATGGCTTGTTCATCCGCAGAAGTGTTTATAATCGTCCTTGTACATGTTATTTTGTGATAATAAAAAAATCGATTGAGAAAAGACAAGAAAACGTAAGAGATTTTTTTACTTGTTATTTTACACTAGTAATTTATTAATATTATCACTATTAATATTATTATAATTTATTTTTTACTACATATTTAAACTAACCCGTTTTATTGGGGAATTCCCTAATAGAATCGGGCAAAAACGAATAGAATTTTTAATAGAATTTCAAAATAAATCCAGTGCAGTATGTCAAAAAGAATTGTTTAGGCAGTTTATCGCAGACCCAACACTCGAAAATATCTTGGGGCTATTTCAAGATTGACACATTTTACCATTTCTCCAGTGCATTCATCCCATCAGAAATTCCTCGATTTGCATCCCGAGTGTTATTTTCAACTTTCATCAGACCGTAGGATTATCATACAGCCTTCGTATAAATAATACCGCAGCCTCTGATACGCTAAACATCTCAGTATTCCCCGGAGGTATGTGGGCAACGCTTTTTGGAATTTCCTCGATTGATTAATCGAACGAGTTTCATTCTTTCCATTTTTATGTTCTCACGCCGGGATTTTTATGACATACCAGATTTTTTCTAAAACAGTATTCACGACCGCACTTGGTCCCGCGGATACGTCGCCAGACGTCTGGCGTCTAACAGAAATTCTAATCATTTTAGTGATGTACCGTCAAATTCCATTAGTGTCGCGTGGATTTTCCGTTTGCGCTGGGAATTTATTCGCCAGTTATGTCAATCCGGTTTGAGTTAATTCAAATCGGGGGGGGATGGGTTTACTGAATCGCAAAAATTTTGTTATCTTCATTTTATGGGAGAATTCACTGTAATTTTTTATTCATTTATTCAATAAAAATTGAAAAATTCCGCAGCTTTTGGAGATCCAATTGTTTTAATGATCGAGTCAGATTGACAAATGATAAGGTTTTAATTAAACTATGTGTTGTTAATTCGAAAAATTATTATTGGAAAAAATTGTTTAAAAAATTATTCACATCCCGATTTATTATAGGATTTATTCAATAAAAATAGAAATATTCCGCAGCTTTTATCAATCCAATTTTTTTAATGACCGAGTCAGATTAAAAATGAGGTTTTAATTAAATGATGTGTTGTCAATTTGAAAAATTATTTTTAAAAATGATTAAAAAATTTATTCAAATCCCGAATTATTACAGGAAATTTAAATTTCTGTACAATACCTTAGACTGAATTTCCGTAAACATCGTTCCCATGAAAACACTCGGAACATTCATAAAATTTTACTACAGATCATCATCATAATCATTAATTTTCGATAATTGGTGATAAAATTGATTTTTACCACAACTTTTTAATCAATATTTACGTGTTTTCTGAATGACGATACATTTCGCTATAACTCTCCGGTTAGGGGACTATCCGGATGGATTGGCGCCAGTACTCTAGACACTTTCAATCAATTATTATTCATTTCGGTGGGATTAAAATTGTCAGCGCGGGCTTAACGATAACGGAATAAAAAAAACATAATAATGATTGACATAGTAGTATTAACGTTGCAAGGCATTGTCAGGAATTTCGTTGAGATGAATATCTTATTATAATAGTTGTAATCTGATTTCTGATTTTGACCCTTGAAAGCATTTCACTGTTCATTGTAAACTTTTTTAAGGGTCATTTGACCCTCAGTATCGTTTGAGCATCACCTAAAAACCTCCTTAAGGGCCATTTGACCCTCAAGACCGTCTGACCATCAACTAAAAGGTCCTTAAGGGTCATTTGACCTTCAAGGCCGTTCGACCGTCAGCTAAAAACGTCCTTAAAGGTCATTTAACCCTCAAGACCCCCAGACCGTCAACTAAAAGGCCCTTAAGGGTCATTTAACCCGTGAAACCCTTTAATCGTTGACTCTGAACATTCTTAAGGGTCATTTGACCGGAATACCGTTCGACCGCCATCTAAAAAGGTCCTTAAAGGTCATTTGACCCTCGAAGCTATTTAACGCTTGACTCTGAACATTCTTAAGGGCCATTTGACCCTCAAAACCATTTAACCTTTGACTCTAGACAATCGAAAGAGTCATTTGACCCTCAAGACCGTCAATTAAAAACGTCCTTAAGGGCCATTTGACCTTCAAGACCGTTCGACCGTCACCTAAAAACGTCCTTAAAGGTCATTTAACCCTCAAGACCGCCAGACCGTCAACTAAAAGACCCTTAAGGGTCATTTAACCCGTGAAACCCGTTAATCGTTGACTCTGAACATTCTTAAGGGTCATTTGATCTTCAATACCGTTCGACCGCCATCTAAAAACGTCCTTAAAGGTCATTTGACCCTCGAAGCTATTTAACGCTTGACTCTGAACATTCTTAAGGGCCATTTGACCCTCAAAACCATTTAACCTTTGACTCTAGACATTCGTAAGAGTCATTTCACCCTCAAGATCGTCAATTAAAAACGTCCTTAAGGGCCATTTAAACTTCAATACCGTTCGACCGTCACCTAAAAACGTCCTTAAGTCTTCAAGGGTCTTGTAACCGTCAGGACCATGTAACCACACATGGCTTCCCTCATGATTATTGCGCACCTGACGTAATCTCTTCGATGTAAGCTTGGTTGCCAATTCCACTTGGGGATTTATTCAATGCACGCCCTATTGGTCCGAGTGAAAGTTTTTATTTCTTTCGTCAGACCTAGGCCAACTGTCACAGCCACTGGTCTCATTGCTTTTTTTTTCTCGATTTTTGTCGAAAAAATTTAATTCCCTGAAATTTGAAAAATAACGCTAGTTTTAAATCGAAAATAGATGGCAATATGAAATTCTATCATGATTTATCTTCGATCAAAGGCAAAACAGGGTTTTTACGGTAAAATGTGAGTCTCCGAAACTCAAAACGTCGACAGCCACCCACATTCTGATGAATTGATGTCCCTCGTCGACGATCCCAAGGTCGCACGAATAATCCCCCCCCGATAATATCGTCCATCACAAGCGTAACATCTCTCTCGATTCGGAAATTATTCACGAGATACGGAAACTTTGTTTTTCCGCACGTGATGTAACATTCTATCGTCCTTCGTCCCGACTCGAGACATATTTCAAATAAAACGAGTAGACGGGTTCAGGTGGAATTCGTGTCCGGAGGCGTCAACATCTCCAGTTACCACAATGGCGCCAATTCGGGGATCTTCTGAGAGATTATAATAGCGTGGGGCCCGGTGGGTCCTACTGACGTCAATAGTTTTATCGAGTTCCACGCATTCCAGGCAGACGCGACACCGTGTTCCTAATAAAAGTCTTTAAATATTCAGCGAAATTCCGGGTGGAGACTGATGTATTTCGGTTTTTTGGCAATTTATTGATGCGCTGGAGATGATCAGTTATAAGATATTTACATTTTTTGGGGATTAATGCAGCACTGAAGTGGCAAAACAGGATTAGGGATAACGTAATTTCACTTTAAAACGCATCGGTTTTCGGGGAATAGCGCAGAACCGAAAAAAATCGTTGAAAAACCGCTCGGATTTGCTAAAAAAATCTATTGAATTTCTATTAGTTTGTGACAAATTCTATTGAGATATTTTCTACAGAAATTCCGCGGTTAAAATTTCCCAAGCGGTTTTCACCCATTTTTTAATGAAAAGATAAGAAAATGGAGTGGAAAAAATATGTAAAATTCATGTCAAGGAATTTCTATAGAAAATCCTCCAATAGAAAAAATTCTATAGATGAAATTCTACAGATTTTTCCTATAAAATAGTTTCTATTGAACATTTTCTATAAGGACAATAGACAGTACAGCTGCGGCATTCTTCAATAGAATGGATCGAAAATCAATAGAACTTCGCTGAATTTTTCTATAAAATTTTTTTAAACTTGATTGATAAATCCGCTGCACCAAATCACCGACTAGATATTGAAAAAACCCCAATCGAAATTCTCTCACCTTAATTCATTCTGCTTTCCTAAAACGAATGAATACCCGAAAACCTCGAATAAATAGTGAATATTTCATTAAAATAATTTGACGAATCTAGCGGATTCGCTAAAAAATTTGATTGGATTTGTATTGAATTTTCTTTCAATTTTTGGCTGTAGAAATTCCTCGGCTCCAATTTTCCAAGTGTCTTTGATCAATTTTTTAACGAAAAAGATAAGAAAAATGGGGTGAAAAAAAAGACAAAAAATTCATGTCGAGGAATTCTTGTAGAAATTTCATCAATAGTTCTTGATTACACGGAGAGAAATATTCAATAAAAATTACGTATCTTTTCGTAATTCCGGAGCGAAATGTGGTTATAGGAAATTTTACGGAATTGTTCCAGAGCGTTCCATAATTTTTATCGAAATCTGTGAAAAATTACGAGAGCGTCACTTAAATTTTCTGTGTCGATTCCGTAATCGGTGAGCGAATTGTGACTTCCATAATTTTTTATTAACATTTCTCTCCGTGTAATAAATCCGTTGCACCATATCCCCTACTAAATTTTGAAAAAAGTATAGAAATCAATATATCCATCAAGACCTCAACCCCAATCAGAATTCCCTCACCTCATTCAACTCATTCTGATTTCCCAAAAACGAACGAATCCCCGAACCTCGAATAAATCGTGAATATTTATTAGTCTGGTCACTCCCACGTCGGCGCCAGTAGCTCCAAAAATTATGCTAAACCATTATGCCATGCTAGATAATTCAATTATGGAGCTGTTGACCCGAATAAACCTGAAATGCTACAAAAACAATTTTTTCTCGAAAAGGTCAGTGAATTTATTCGAATGCTTTATCAACAAAAATAATAGGCTGAGTGTGAAGGATAGCTCCAGTGGACTAGAACCCGTCACTACCGGTTTCCGAACCAACTGCCGCTTGTTGATTACCTGAGAATATCGAAAACGACCTTTCGAGGCCGAAACACGATTTACAGCCGCATAAATGTCTGAAAGCATTTGTGTTAATTGACTCTAAACAGAATTATCTGCGCCGAATAACCAGGAATGGGAAAATGTCGCCTCTTTGTTGGCGAGTCGTCGACCCCGTGGACGGAATCATGCCAATAGACATGACGCATTTCCACGTTTCAGTGAATTTAAAATAGAATACGGCAGTTATATCACGCTAATAGCACTCCACGAAAACAGCATCGAGTGAATGATTACCCTGTTTACGATATTTGGTGAAAACTTGAACGCAAAAATGCGCACGCAACTCGACATTCCTGGGCATTGGAGATGCCCATTACATATGGGGAACTGTTCGATAATCTTCGGTTCCGGAAGAGAGAGGTGCTATCGCAATGCGGCAGCTATTTCAGATTTATTCTTGGATTCACGTACGACAAAAATTAATTGAAAAATCTAGCAAATTCGCTAGACAATTCTATTGGATTTCTGTGGAATTTTCTGTTAGTTTTTGGCCGATTCTATTGAAATGTTCGATAGAAAATATTCTACGAATGACTGAATGATTTATTTTCTTTTGTATGACATTACACCTTTTACAATAGAATTACAGTTTCCTTTGGTTGTGCACTTGTTGTGAGATAGTACATTGGACCGATCGAGTTGGAGGTGCAGGAGTGCACTAGTTCAATGATAATGAAAATAACAAGAACAAACTGATAATAAACTCAATAGTCTCAAGTAGTAATGCGTTAGGCCGAATGCCGGCATGTTTCCACGTCCCTCGACTTCTATTCTCATAACGCCCCTCTCGCTTCTCCTTCCTTGGCTTTTGCCTTCTTTTCAAACTCTTTCACGTAGGTGCAAAGTGCCAAGTTCGGGTATCCCCTCAGCGTTTCCAGAAGCCATTATAGAAAATATTCTATAAAGAAAAATCACACGCACGAAAAAATTTAATAGAAAAACCTATCGAATTCGTTAGAAAATTCTATTGAATTTCTATTAAACTTTCTATTAGGTTTTGGCTGATTCTATTGACATGTTCAATAGAAAAGTCAACTGAATTCGATTTTTCTATATAACTTATTCTTTTCATATATTTTCTATAGAATTTGCTCGACTCAAATTTTCCAAGTTTTTTTCACTCTATTTTTCTTTTCTTCTCATCAAGAAAATCAAACGAAAAAACTTAAAAAATTTGAGCCGAGGAAATTCTATAGAAAATATCTCAATAGAATAAGTTATGTAAAAAAATTGAATTCTATTGACTTTTGAATATTTTCTATTGAACATTCAATAGAATCGGCCAAACACTAATAGAACAGTTCAACAGAAATTCAATAGAATTTTCTAACGAATTTGATAGGTTTTTCTATTAAATTTTTTCGTCCGTGCAATAGAAGAAAACAGAAATATTTTTTACAGAATTTCCTCGGCTCTAATTTTCCAAATTTTTTCATTTTATTTTTCTTTTCATCAAGAAAATGAAACAAAAAAATTGGAACAGTTGAGCCGAGGAAATTCTCTAAAAAATATCTCAATAGAATAAGTTGTATAGAAAAATATTTCATGGAAAAACCTAGTGAATTCGTTGGAAAATTCTTATAGAACAGAATTTTTCTCGAGTCCATTCTCATATTTATCATCCTCCTAACACCTGTCTGTAAAGATTACTCGTACTAAACCAACTTAATCTCAACTCATTAAATTCATTAAAATTAATTGAGTTTTCGTTTAATATTTTTCCTTCATCTGAGAATACCCGGCCGGGAGATTGGGTCACGTAGAGATGAGGTGAATTGCCCTGACATGAGGTTCTGGGATTTCCCCGACTCATCCGGAATAGTCGGGCCGGCACTTAATAATAAACTCGGGGTTGTAAAAAATAGTTGGGAATGGCCCCGGGAATTTATGGCCTCCGCGGGTGATGAATAGAGATTCATTGTTCTGTTGGAGTGCTCCTGACGTTACGAATGATCCTTAATTCTGTTCGGAGTGTCAATTCCACTCGAGTCTTAAGATAATTTTGACTCTTGCTGGTGATCGCACAGGAGAGTCAGAATATTAAACAAAACTGTCTCTGTAAACTACTGAATCTGTAAGTAGGAATTGATCTGGTGAAGCATATCCCACGACAAATGAAGATGAAGAAACGAAAAAGATAATTTGAAAAACACTTTGAAAGTCATTAAGACTAATCTAGAATCGACTAATTAACGCGCGGAAGTCTTCTCGCATGAGACCATTGACATCGTTCACTCCATCATCGTAGAATTACCCACCATTAGTAAATTACATTCTCATGAATGTAGAGAAATAATTGAACATAAAATTTCATATTCAAATGTCAAATTCATCAATTCAGTTTTCCACATCTTGTTAAATGTTCAGTTATCTCGGTGATGAGTGCTTCTACGAAGAAATGTCAATTGACATTTTTTGTGGGAAAATTAATTCTCTGTAAAAAAGGTCCTATGATATTTTCTCTTGCAATCGTTCGTTATCGAAATAATTGACGATTAGTGAGGACATGAAATTTGATTCATTTTAATGGACGTTTTCGCTACTGCATTAATCAGTCCTTCGTATCAATAAATCGTCTTCTCAATCATTCGAGGGTATCTACGACTGCATATTGATGGTATTGTCTCATTGATGATGGAAGACCCATCAGCAAATGCCTATTTACGTCGATGAAGATGTGAATAGGATTCCGCAATCAATTCGATTGAAAATCTCCATTTATTTGTCTGAATGCGGGCTTATGCAACAGCATTCTAGTGTCTCGTGCTATTTATGGTGTCTTCCTCCTGAGTCATCAGCTATGCAGCGAATTGTTTTCCTCAGAAACCCAGACAATTTAATTTTTTCCAATTTCTATCATCCGGAGATTAACGCTTTCACTGGGAAATTGTCTTGAAGTTCAATTGAAAATCTATTTGACTATTCTATTCATTTGTCGTCTTGCGATTTTTTGATAGATTTTTAGTAGAACAAATCGGTAGATTTGTAATTAAAGTTATTAACAACATATTTAATAGTAAAAGGCAACCGGTCTTCAACATTTTAAGTTTTAATTGAATAATTGCAATTAAAAGTTGCAATAATGTTCTATTTTGCAATGAATTATTTCAATTGCAAATTCAAGAAAAAAAAAATAAAAAACTAATTCCCTAGAATTATTAGAGAAAAACTAAAAACAAAATAAGTAAACTGCGATAGATATTTTCTCGTACTGAAAGCCCTATTTTTTAAAATTAAATTTTCAAATCAATGTTCTGTTCCATTAATTTCCAGAATTAAATATTCACTCGATGAATGAAATTCTATTGAATTTCAATTCAAATTCTATTCGAAAATTCTATTCTTTTTCGTCTTGTAATTTTCTGATAGATTTCTAGTAGAACAAATCCATATTTTTATCAATAATTAAAATTATTAACAGCATATTTAATTATTAAAATCATAACAGCAACAGATCTTCATTAACAATTCAAATTTTAATCAAATAATCGCAATTCACAGTTGCAATAATTTTCTATTTTTCAATGAATTATTCTAATTGCAAACTCAAGAGAAAAAATGGAAAAATTAATTCCCAAAAATTATTACAAAAAAACTTGTAGCAAAATCAGTCACCTGCCATAGATTTTTTCTCGCACTGAAAGCCCTAGTTTTTTTAAATAAAATTTCCCCACAAATATTGTGTTCCATTAATTTCCAGAATTAAGAATGCGCAAGTTACGAATTAAATATTCACTCGATGAATGAACATCTCCCCGCAAAATTCCTCGCGATAGGTATCGCATACGCGCCAGTCCGTGTCGGGCAATTTGAGAGACCACGAATAAACGGAGATGGAAAAAATGGGAAGAATAAAAGATGCAATCCAACTATTGTGCGATGCATTACGATGGGAACCTCAGTGAATCGTGTGACATAACTACTAGGATTTTTTTTATGACCGCATAATCGTCGCCGGGGGAGACGCGGTACGAACTGTGATTCTACACAACGATTGTTTTTATTTTTTAATGAATCACGGATATTCATTGTTTGCGGATTTTACTGCCGGTTAATCATGATGATTGTGTGGTGATGGTGAGGAGGGGTGGGGGAGAATTATCGACCGGCAATTGTGGCGCAAATTCGAAAATTTAGTTCGCAAATTATAATTGAAAATTATTTTTTCAAATCGTCCAATTTTGATTTCAGTAGCGAAGTGGTAAAACGGTTTTCAATGAATATCTCGGAATCTAAGGGAGATAGCAAAATTTTTGTTACAACCTTTTTTATACAGCTGATCGATAGCTACAACAAATGTAATTACAAAAATTTCGTTATCTCCCTTAGATTCCGAAATATTCCTCAAAAACTCAACTGGGAAAACCTTTTACCACTTCGCTACTGATTTTTATTCTTTAAATTGAACTTCATTGTGATCTCATGATGTCACTCTTTAAATTAATTCGAAATCGTAGACGTCAAGTGAAATCCCCTCGATCAATCAATCAGCCGGGCAATAAATCACTCATCAATCAACTACAGAGTTGAACTAATCAGAATCATGTTGCTGACCGTTTGAAATAATTTGAGCAACTCCAAATCCAGCCGTCAAGACGTGAAATCTATTCCATCTTCACCTCTGATGCCACGCAATCCCGGAGTGAGCGACCCCCCAAAATTTCGCGGATGAATATTACATTGTTTCGGAAGAATAAAAAATCCACATTAGCATGAACCAATCATTAATTTCAACTGGCCGATTCACCCATGACATCATTAGAACAAGAAAAAACAAATATTCCCCGCGAAAACAGAATGTTAAGAACAATAAATATCGCTTGAATCAGAGGGTGACAGTTTTATCAATAAAATAAGGAAAATTGTTTTGACTCTGGACGTCACAGTTATCCTTGATAATTCCGTGGGATTTCAGGCGCCAATTCTCTCGCGCCGAGGAATAAAATTCTGGTTCACAGTCATTCCACCTCTGCTGCGAATAGTTTCATCTCCGCAAATAATGCAGTGAAAAAAAATTTATCTCTTTATTTAGGATTCATAAGTCAACTTCTAACGAGTTTTTTTTTTGTTGTCTAGACAAGGCGCAACAGCTTGACCTGCGCAATCAGAATTTCAGGATTCGTCGGCCACATTCTCTCGGCTATTTTTTTGCGGGGCTGGGGGGAATGAATAAAATGGCCGATGCACACCGGAAATGTGGTCCAAGGTCATTGAACGGATCGCCTCCGAGGTTTTTCTTATCATTCGGTTGAGAGAGAGGAATATCGGTGAGTCTGAAGTCTTGATCCGTTACGATTTCTAAGGTCAGCGGGGCTGGTGCAACTCTTCGGAGGAGAACTCATTGTTGAGATGATAATGAGAACATTTTATGATGTTATTTATTTATTTATTCATTTATTTATTCATTTTTATGTAAATTAAGCCACTGAGTGAACATGAGATTTTTATTAATTGAGGATTTTTAGTTCAATTTTAATTATTCAACCGTTGGACCATTGGCATCTGATTTAGAATGAGAATGTAACAATTCTCTTTCTACTATTTATTTTATTATTGAAAAAAATCAAAAATAATTTATTGTGAATAATTCATTATCACTTAATAAATCCCTGCGGCACAATTTTTTTTGCGGAAGTTGTTTGGAAAATAGAATTTAAATGACGCTGAATTCATGAATTGAAAAAAAATTTGCAATGTTTCACTCTCCAGGTAAAAGTTTTAACATTTTCACCCAAAATATTGCTTTTTGCTCGAGTCATTGTACTTTTCTCTCCATTTTTTCGCAGCCACTCAAAGACTAGTTTAGAGAATGCACATGCCATATTGAGAACAATTTTTCATGCTAGAGATAATGGAGATTGAAAGTTGCAGGACGTGGCATTGAAAAGACCGGGAAACGTCATTAAAAATAAGAATAAACACGACCTGTCGTACCCCAGTAGTTTTCAAAGTGATAATTAAATTGTTCGTGAGAAAAATCTTGTTTTGACCAGGTGATATCACAAAAAATAGCGTGGAATACCACCGAGATAAATAAAACGAAGGGTCCGATGGGATATCGGGCCCCTCGTCTTCGTTAGATCGTCAGGTCTTCCGGGGTCACGCTGTTTTACGACGATGTAGGAAAACTTTGAAAAAAAAAATAACTGAAAAATATCGCAGGGTGTTTGACAGATAACGTGAGGGCCGCAGATGTCAACAGCTCGAGGTCGATGATATGTTTTATGGTTTATTTATTCTCTCAAATCGTTTAATTTTCATATTGGAGACCGACTAGAACTAATTCTTTTGCGTTTCTACGAGAATTCCGGTGATTTCAACAATATTTTTGGAAGTTAATAAATTTTGGTGTTTATTTCAAGGAAAATGCTTTAATTCTTTTGAATTTCAAAGGAAAATATTCTATTTTTCTATTTTATTTTCATTTTTTTTATTTTTATATTTTATGGATGAAATTAATAGAATTAGGTTTTTCTATGGAAAGTCCTCAGCTCAAATTGTCCAAGTTTCTTCGTTTAATTTTTGTAATGAAAAGAGAAGAAAATTTGAGCAAAAAAAAATTTTAAAATTCGTGCAGAGGATTTTTTACAGAAAATGTTTCAATAGAAAAATTTCTCCAGAATAGAATTGTCTATAGAATTCACTAGGTTTTTCCATGGAATTCTTCCAAATGGAAATTGTACAGAATAAAACACAACTGAGAAAAAAACAAGATCTCATGAACCATAAGGGTCAAACTCCACCTCGAGAGGACGTCATTGCCGAGCTAGGCATGATTCCATGACGTAGGATCCATAATGACCCCACAAATTTCACCGGATCTGAAATTCCTGATCTACCTGGTGCCCACCCGGTGGGGGAACAGGCGGATGCTAACGCGTAAACACAGCGTCACGACGGAGGTAGGTCGCGAGAGGAGCGACAAACGGAGATACCTGAAGCCCAAGTGGTGGGAGGATGGCTAAACGTGGGCCATCCGCACATAAAACCGAACAAACTACTAGTTCTACCTCAGTTCGCGTTCAACATTTCGCTGAGATACACTCAATATTTCTCAATATCTTCGCTAAACCCATCATCTTCCCGAGTCGATTGAGTTTAGTCGACAGAAACAATTGGAGTTGAATAATTGTTAAGACTATTTAACTGTGAGGAAGTGGTTTTCAGTGATTTTTTTTCAAACTAAAATCAGTGATCAGTCAGAATGAAGAGGCAAATTGAGATGATTGCGATCTTGGCCTTGGCTACTATCTGGGCAGTTAGAGTGGATAGTTCCGCTATTCCCATGTGGGAATTCCTGTCGAGAGATGAAAAGGTATTTTTTCAAAATATTCAACCATTTTTCTCCATCTAGCGAACAAAATGAAAAAAATTTATTTGAAAAAATACTGCGACACTTTCCACTCGACAGTATTTTTCATGATTTTGCAACATTTTATTATTTAATTACAATGTTTATTCACCAGGCAGACATAAACCGCGACTTTCATTCACAATTTCCCCGAGCAATCCAGTAAATTCTAGTGGTCACGAATTAATCGGCACGAGTAGAATGTTTTGCCGAGTAATAATTCAGAGTAAAAGGCAGTAGTAAAAGCGACGTTAGCCAGACCCAACGGAGAGTTGCTCGTTAGCCTTTTACATGCCGGTATTTCAGTGAAGTTCAAGAACACTCTCTTCTGCGATTACAAACAGACCGAGACCAGTGGATATCCACTTACGGTTTAATTTCATAAATTCAGTCGCTCATTAATGCTAATCGCAGTGATTATCGTTTTCTAATAATTCTGTTGAGCTCGGAGAATTTTTCATTTCTATTTTCGAAGATCCGGGGGAACTATTGAATAAAATATTTGAAGTAATGAATACATTTTTGAATTTGCGGTATTTTCGTGGTTTACAATGGCTGGAAAAATCAATTGTCACTTTCTCTCGGTTTCCGGGAATATTCAGGACCCAGGGGAACAATGGGCTGTCTATTGTCCATCAAAGTACCGCTGGAATGAGCCCAGAAACGTAGAATTCCGTTTTTTTTTCAAGAAAAAAGGGAAAAGTAAAATGAAGAGAAGAAAAATAACGTGAGGCTTTCTTATTTAATTAAAATGTAGTGCATTTGCTAGAGAATTCTATTGGATTTCTATTAAAAATTGCTTCAGCTCTTCGCTGATTTTATCGAACAATTTCACTTTTCTGCACTTTCTTGCAATAGAAACGATTTATACAATTCCTGGACATGAATTTTCCACTCGATTTTTTAATACAATTTTTTTCAATGGGATAAATCCTATAGAAACGGAATTTTCTAACGACTAAACTAGGTTTTTCTACGAAATTTTCTAGTTGTTAGAGAAAATCAAGAAGAAATAGAGGAAAAATGTGAAAATAAAACCAATAAAAATGCAAAATAACACACCGATGTGTCAATCAATTGTCGTAATCGTGTACCCTCGATCCCCCATTGTGAAAATAAATGTAAAAAGGAATGGAGTCGAAATTGTTGGAACGCAACATGCGTGCTACGCACTGCAAAACTACAGTGTGTGACAAGCATTTGTAACCGTCTGTTACACATTACCGAGTTTCACCGGACGCTATTAGAATTTACAGTGTACAACACGAGTAAAATCAGAAAGAGTGTTTCCACGGGTTCAATGGATGAGCTCCATTCTTCATGGATGGCTGGCGGTATGTGGAGAGATGTACAATTTATCGGGGGTTTTATTTTGCTTTCAGATAAGTCATCTGTACAGATTGTTCAGTAGACGAGTGGTGAGTTACTGTCAGGACTCTTCCATGCCTGATTGCAATAAGAATATTTTGGTGACTGGGCTTCGACAGTTGGCTAATATGGATGATAATGAGATGGACAGGCTGGATCCTTATCAGAGGGATGCCGATGACATGAGTAAGGACCACTTGTTTTTTTAATTTTACGAGACTTGGGAAGATCTTTTCTTGCATAATCCTGAGAGCTATTCATTCCTTTTTAATTCTATTATTAAATAAGAAAAATTATTTGAATAAAATGAATGAGTTTGTCAAAATAAGTTGAACCTGAACTTGATTTTTATTTGTGTTTTTACTCAAATCAAATAAAAATACATGTTAATAATTATTTATTTTTATGAAATCACTAGTTTAATTTCAATTCAATACCTTTAAATAATTTCCACTCGAAAAGTTTTTTTTAAAGATCCTCAATCATTTGCTATTTCCAGTCTGGAGAACTGTAATGGGTGACAATGGAATCGCCTCAACCGTTCACCAAGAGAAGCAGGACAACTATTACACCACGGACAACGATCCCCTGGGTAAATATCGATATCTCAATCTCACATCGATCCCTGTCCCTGAAAATAATCAATAACCGACGTACGTACGACTCGCGAACGAGGTCACTTGTCTCAGAGGCTCTTTCTACGAGATTTTAGCTTTCACAATTTCACTCTGCCCCGAATTACTTCACATACAACAGACTGATGTATCATTGACTCCTCGATCGACCTTCAAGATGTGAAATTTAAAAAAAAATCAAACATCCATTCATTTTTCATTCATTTCCATTCAATTTTTTATAGAATATATTCTAGAATATATTCTATAATATATTATAGTATAATAATAATAATATTCTATAATATTCGATATTATAGAATATTATTATTATTATTCTATAATATATTATAGAATATTTTCTATTGAAATTTTCTATCAAATCAGCAAACAACGAATAGAAATCCAATAGAATTCCAAGCGAATGCCGGAGCTTTTATCATCAAATTTTTCGTCCATCGGCTGGTTTACTACATTTTAATTTCTCATTCGTAAATAAGAAGTATCTGAACGTCATTGACAATTCATTTGACCTCGATCACCGTAGCTTCCTCGAGTCCCAGTATTTCCTTCATGCCACTGGCTCTTGACGCTCCCTTGACCGAAATAATCGCAATGACCTCCCGACTCCCATCGATTGTTATTCCTCTCAACTTGTCCATTAATAATGATATTTATCCCGTTCGCTTGCAGTCGCGAGTGGAAGCGATCACAATTGTCTTGGGGATGAGTCTGTGAGGTCCAACGACTACGCGAGGCCTTCGGACAGCGCCGGGCCGTATCTGGTGGGTCCGATGGTCATTCGAGTTTTTCCGGACGGACGTCCAGTCCCCGAGGACCAGAATCTACCTCTTCCCAGGGACGAAGACCTCGAGGAGTTCAAGTACCCCAGGGTCCCGTCAGTGCCGGAGATCGAGGGGAGGACCGACAGACAGATCCTCAAGAAACCTTACGGTTTACTCAAGAGAAATTCAGTCGTGAAGGCCGGACAGTGGGGAATTTTCAGTCCTCAGAATAACTATTATCGGGGCAATCCCCTCTTCCGCGCTCGGCGCATGCCGGAGACAGTCAACACGAGGATTTTCCGTTATTCCGAGTAGAATTGAAGTGATCGTACAGGGCAGGAGGAGATGAGCGAACTCGAGTTGAGGTTCAAGAGCTATGACATTTGTCTGATCATGAATTTCGGTATCTCCTTGGGTTCTGAGACATTTTCGAATGAATTGATAGTGAAATATCAGAAAAAAATTTTGTTTTGTTTTTAATTGAGGGGCATACTCCCTCGAGTGAAGGGGCAAAGGGTCACTTGACTCTCAAACCATTCAACTCTCGACTAAAAACAAAAAAAAGTTGCCTGAATTGTTTTCAATAGTCGTTTCGACCTGTTCTCCTCAGTTTTCCGTCAATATCTTGGAATCTATGAGGGATAGCGAAAATCCTCAAAAGATCTTTTGTATACAGAATTTCGAAAGGTACAAAAAAGGTTCTAGTACAGTTTTTGCTATCTCCCTTCCCTCTCAAGATATTCAGCAAAAACAAAACTCGAATTCGAATCACCTCATCTCGTTCTGTCTCTTTGAATTAAACGATTGACGATTGGTCGGTGAGGAAAAACTAACGATGCGAAATCATCACCGATCATGATCGAAACCATAATCTCATGCTGATAATTCACTCATTCTATTTATTTACACCGCCACTCACTGAAATTTAGAGTAATCAGGGACAATCCACGTGTAAATATCTCATCATATCATTAGGCATTTTTTTGTAATTTTTGTGGGAAATGTGTGATATTGAGGCTTAAATGTACGAGATTCACGAGGTTTTTTCGGCAATTTCGTTCGGTAAAATGCGAGAAGAAAAATGTGAATCACTTTGGAAAATAACTTGGCGCGTAATGAAATTACGATTACGCTCTAGTTTCGTGATAAATTGATTGTTTAATCAATTGATTGTGTGAGTTTTCATCACATTATTTTGCGTATGTCATATTGATAATACATTGATTGGATATTCTATTGAATCGTATCCCAATGTTGGGAGAATACTAAATTTTTAATTCTCATCGTCGTGAATCAGCTTTGTATTACTAGCATTTAACTAGTTTTCATTATTGTAAATATTTATTATTTGAGGAAATAAAGGCGAAATGATGAACTGAAAAATGCATCTTTCAAAGATTGTTGTCTTTGTTGAATTTCTTCTGCATGAATAAAAGCCATCGAAGCCATGTTGATGCAGTTCATACAGAGTTGAATGTTAACAATGAATTTTTGACTATTTTACATACCTCTATTGTTTGAATAAACTTCTTGTTTAATTATTCCTCTGAATGCCGCCTATCGAGATCCGAACAATTAGCGCCTCATGTATAGATATTCCAAATTTTTATTTTTTTCCTCATTGAAGTAGTTTTGAAGAAAATTGCGAGCTAATAAAAAACATTTGCTAGTTAGTACTTTTTTTAAAATAAATTTTTGAAAAATCACCCCTGAAAAAAAAGGCGTTATCCCCCCTATTTCATTATTTCCAAAAAATTTTATCACCAATCGGTAGCAAATTGTTTGAAGATTTTTGCGAGTTAAGAAAAAATCGTCAATGCACTCCTATTATTGTGTAAATTAACAATTCCAATTTCAACTGAAAACCAGAGTTGATGACCAGAGTTTGTAGCAGAGATGTCAGACAAGATATGAATGTTTTTTTTGGCTAAAATGAAAGAGCGGGTCGAGAAATGGCGTGCAGAAGTCTTTAAAGATGACAAATCTCTCTAAAGATGATCTCTGTTTTCAATTGAAAAGCGCAATTGTGACAACATTGTCCAGTGGGGTCTAGGAGTCTCCCCCGCTTCGAAACCATCTTTAGAGGTCCTAGCACGCCATTTCTCGACCCGCTCTTTCGTTTGAGCCCAAAAAAACATTCATATCTTGTCTGCCGTCTTTGCTACAAACTCGGGTCTTCAACTCGGGTTCTCAATTGAAGGCCCGAGTTGAAGACGCGGAGCGTGCCGAAAAGTTCACTTTTCATCACAGCGTGATGAAAATTGATTTTCATTAGAGAATTCATAATTTCCCTGCTAACTATGTGGCCGTTTTTCATAGAGAAATTGAAAAATATTTATTTAAAAAAAAATACTATCCACTCCCAAATTCTGAATTCATTTTTTTTTCAACTTCCCAACTCTTTTGCTATCGATTGATGCCACTAATTAATTTTTTCAATGTATTATCTGCTTTATGCTGCTTTATTATCTGCTGCTATATTTGTTTCTGAGTTATGAATAATTAAAACAAAAGTCTAAAGTGTCCATTTTACCCCACTCTCCCCTGAGCAATTTGAAAAAGAATTAATTATAAATAAATTTCCATTTCCTAAATTATAAAATTATACTATTGAATTCGCCCCAATTATTCCCACTTGATGAGTAAAATTTATTTGTAAATAGTTTAACCAATAGACCAAATAAACGTCTACCTCACCGACTCTCAGAACTGGAATTCCCTCGCCATCTGCCGATAGCTCTCCCAAACTCCCGTCCAGTCTCGAAATCCCCAGTGACTCCCTCACCTCAAACGCATCCAGCCAATGCACTAGCCAAATAAGGCGAAGGGCGGAACGAGTTCCACAGCGTTCCGAGTTGCAAAGCCCCTTCTCACCGGGGGAAACGGAGAATTGCGTGAGTAATCAGCCGATAGCCCGAAGCCGCACAAGTGACACATCGTCAGCGTAAAGTGAAGTGAAGAGAAGCCGGAGTTTAATTGTACTTACACTGGAGATAAAAAACACCGACTAGACATGTCATACGAAACAAGTAAGCCGTCTTTACATTTTCGAGCATGTGCAAGTGAATTTATCGTTGTATTTTCATCAACAATGGGCATGCTAGTGGTGATAGTTGGGGCTGTTGAGGGTCGAAGTCTCATTATCGGGTCTTATCGCATATTTTCACGGGTCCGGCACCTCGGGAAGCTGAATCACACCCACTTCGACCGTTATTTGTCGATATTCACGGATTACAGCGAGAGGGAACCGTTTATTATGATCTGGAGCGACTCAACGTGTCATTGACCCCTCGAAACGCTTCACTCGGCACCTGAGACTTCACTTATTGTTCTTGTTTTCATCGTGTGGTCTCTTTGGAGCTCCGAAAATATCTCCATCTCTGGGGAGGACTGGGGGGATATTGCACGGGGTTTACTATTCAATTTGGGGCATGATTTTCATTGGGATTTAATTTTTTTGATTGATTGATTGATAGATTTTATTAACTGCAATTTTTGTCTTATAAATGACACCGTAAGGAGTTGATAAAATATACACAACTATAATAGCTGCAAATAATATAAAATTTCGTCAGCGGAAAATTTAATTCAAGGGATATTTAAATGTCGGGGAGTCAAATAATCATATGTACAAATGATTTTACATGTGAAAGAGTTTGCACATTACTTAAAAACATTTGTACACTCCTAGATTCGTCTAAGAAAAATCTTCTGCTGTCGAATCTTTCGCTAGTTTCAGCTTCATCAAAGTAACGTAGACTCTGTGAGTGAAACATGTTAGATACAAAAGCTCTGCAAGTACAGCAGTATAATAAATCACAACATCATTAACAAGTTAAATGTAGGGTAGAGTGGGGTAAAATGGACACTTTAGACTTTTATTTTAATTACTCATAACTGAGAAACAACTTTATCAATTGAGCTCAGTTTAGGCCCATCACAAAGGGAAAGAATAGTTCTTTGCAATGAAAAAAAAATTATCAAATTTTATCAACATTTCAATCCGTCATTAACATTTTAACAAAAAGTCAAAAGTGTCCATTTTACCCCAACCTCCCCTGTTAATGCATATGAATAGAATGAGATTAATCACGTTGAATATGTAGCTCATTATGGAGCAAGAGATTGTTTTCGCATTGGAAGAGAGTTATTCTTCGATTTTTTGTTGATCAAATAAGCGCGACGATTTTTCCGAAGCGATACCTCCACTGTTCACATCGTTATCAATGTTTCTTTCTGTTATCGTTGATAATTGTAGTGAAGACACTCTAGGTGAAATTGTTCAGCAACTGGATATTCCCTTTTTGCTTCCGTCGGATTGATTTTTTTGTACAGAATTTAATGAGCTGTAAAAAATATTCTCGTAAAAAATTCGTCATAAGTTGAATGAAAAACAGGAAGTGAGATAACTTCGTGTTCTCGACTCTCAACAATATCCCTTACATCACCGGGTCGTCGTATAAACACGCATATTCTCAAAATAATTTTGATAAAACCAATTTGGATGTTTGCCCACTCGACGAGGCTGGATTCACCAGAAGCCGCTGATGACACAAGTCATTAAATCCGTTATTCCTTTCAGAATATATATTCGCTACGTTGCCTAGAACCCAGAGGGGTACTCCCCTCGTCCTTGGAGGTGATCCCAAGGGGAAAAACTTCCTGTACACCAATGGAAACAGCGTTATCATCAGGAATATTGATGTGAGTGGGAAATAACAAGGGATTGGGAACCATTGTTTTCTCAACTGTTTTTACATTTTTGCTTACTTAGAATCCTGCCATTGCGGATATCTACACCGAGCACTCGTGCGCGGTCAATGTCGCTAAATACTCGCCGAGTGGATTTTATATAGCGTCTGGAGGTAATGGATTTACATGAATTAGGGAATTTTATGACAATTTTATGACAATTTCATGATCTTCAAAAAGAAATGAAATTGATTTTTCTATCCAATTTATTCCATTGAAATATTTTCTACAGAAATTCCTAGAATCAAATTTTTCAAGTTTTTTATTTGATTTTTTTTCTTCAAAAGAGCAGAAAAACAATGAAAAAAAATAGAAAATTTATTAAATTAAAAATGAGAAATTTTTACAGTAAAAAAGAAGTACAGAACGATGAAATTCTATTCTTTTTTTTATGTAAAAGTTTCTATTGAACATTTTCTATTAAAAAAATGCGCAGGAAAGGAGTAAAATTATTTAATACCAATTCAGTAAAAATTTTTTATTGAATTCGCAAATTTTTTCAATGAAAAATGTCAAAATTCCTCACCTCCACAGATCAATCCGGAAAAATAAGAATCTGGGACACAGTGAATAAAGAGCACATCCTGAAGAACGAGTTCCACCCAATCGGTGGTCCGATAAAGGACATAGCATGGTCCCCCGACAGCCAGAGGATGGTGGTGGTGGGTGAGGGTCGCGAGAGATTTGGCCACGTGTTCATGGCCGACACTGGCACCTCGGTGGGGGAGATCTCCGGCCAGAGCAAACCCATCAACTCCTGCGACTTCCGGCCCGCAAGGCCCTTCAGACTCATCACCGGGAGTGAGGACAACACCGTCGCCATTTTCGAGGGGCCCCCCTTCAAATTCAAGATGACGAAGCAAGAGCACTCGAGGTTCGTCCAGGCGGTCAAGTACTCACCCTCGGGTCACCTCTTCGCGTCAGCTGGCTTCGATGGCAAAGTCTTTCTGTACGATGGCACGACCAGTGAACTCGTCAGTGAGATCGGTTCACCAGCCCATCAGGGAGGGGTCTACGGGGTCGCGTGGAAGCCTGATGGCACACAATTGCTGACGGCCTCGGGGGATAAGACTTGCAGACTGTGGGATGTGGAGACCAAAAGTCTGATTACTGAGTTCAATATGGGTATGTATGAAAAAATTGGTAATAATTCAGGGGAATGCGAATGCTGAGAAATATTTATTATTATTTATTTTTCATCGACATTATTCGGGATTAATTCCTATTCTACGACGAAGCTTTGACGACATAGACCCATGACAACCTCTGTTCATTCCAATGGTATTTAGTCTGAAAAACCAAACGCATAAATCCCATCTAGGATGAGACCAGGAAAAGCCTAATCGGCTATATGGGAATGGAAAAAAAATTTTTTGCCATCATAAAATGTAAACTCCAACAATTCCAAAAAATGAATTAATCAAAATTCCGTAGAATTCATAGGCCCGGTTGCACCAAGCCCTGTTATCCAAGTAAACCCCAGGGTAAAATTTATCATCAGGGTCAATTATATCGTAGGGGTCATAATTTTTCAATATTTGACCCGAAGAATAATTTTTTATTTATCCTGTAGCCCCATTTGAATTAACACTGATTTAACCGTGGGATTAAATTTTATATTTTGTTCCTGGGATAAATTTGATATATTCGCCCCGATAAAATAATCCATCGAATATTCAAATTTACTTTTTTTATTATCTGACGTTTTGGGTACCCGGAGCTGGTGCAACCGGGCCTTAATAATAATAATAATAATAATAATAATAATAATAATAGTAATAATTCATTCATAATTATTTTTATAAATAAATGAAACAGGCAATACCGTAGAAGACCAACAAGTGAGCTGCTTGTGGCAAGGTGAGCACTTGCTGTCAGTCTCCCTCAGTGGTTTCATAAATTACCTGAACGTCAATGACCCCACGAAGCCCTTGAGAATAATAAAGGGCCACAACAAGCCAATCACAGTATTAACCCTGAGCCCAGACAGGGGAACCATCTACACTGGCTCACACGATGGCCACGTGACGAACTGGAATGCATCAACTGGTGAGAACGATCGTGTCCAGGGTCAGGGGCACGGCAATCAGATGAACGGGATGAAGGCAGCGGGCAACCTACTGTACACAGCTGGCATCGATGACACACTTAGAGCCATTGACATTGCCAGCAACAAGTACAATGACGCAGACACCATCAAACTGGACTCACAGCCACGTGGACTCGATGTTTATAATGATATTGTTGTCACTGCGGCCATGAGGCAGATCCATCTGACTCAGTCTGGGAGAAAAGTCTCCAAACTTCCCATTGATTATGAGCCCTCTTGTGTGGGCGTCAATCCGGAGAATGGGGATGTGGCTGTTGGCTCTACTTCTGACAATAAAGTTTATGTTTATAATCTCTCGGGGACGACGCTGACGTTCAAACTCGAGCTGGAGCATCTGGGACCTGTCACTGATGTTGCCTATAGTCCGGATAATAAGTATCTTGTTGCCTGCGATGCCAACAGGAAAGTTATACTTTATATGCTGCCGGAGTACAAGGTAATTTGAGGTTCATCGTTTATTTTTTTATTTTTTTAATGAAAAGAGAAGAAAAATGGAGCGCAAAATTCATGTTGAGGAATTCTTGTTTTCTTCATTTTTAAATTGAAGGTAATTCACCAATGTAGATGTCTCATTTCCTCTCAAGTTTCATTATCTTGTAGAAAATTTGATAATTTAATAATTGATTCATTTTTTTCATCCTTCGCAAAACGTGGAACATAGGGGGTAAATTTTCTTTCAATCAAGATCATTATGTTTACTCTCGAGTTATCCCGAATTATTGTTTTGTGATCAATTTTAGCTGGCGCACAATCGAGAATGGGGCTTCCATAATGCTAGAGTGAATACAGTTGCTTGGTCAACTGACTCGACAATGGTGGCCAGTGGCAGCTTGGACACTACTATTATCATCTGGAGTGTCACGAACCCAGCGAAACACACTATTATCAAAAGTATGTTAATAATTAGCGGAATTTTCTTTTAAATGCACTAGTTTTTGAGATATTAAAAAAATTATCCATAAGAAATTATGGGGAACAATTTCAGACGATAAAAAAATTTAATTTCATTGAATTGTTCCCCAGATGCTCATCCCCAGAGTCAGATCACACGTTTGGTGTGGCTGGACGAGGAGACCCTGATATCCGTTGGCCAAGACTGCAATACCAAAATATGGCGTGTGGAGAGAATCTAACGACCCAACAGAGCAATACAACCGCAAAACAATTGATTTCGTCATTTTGATACTCTCGCTTCAAGGAAAAGTAAAAACCAATGAATTTTTGGAGAAACTTTTTCACAAACTTTTGATGCACTTTATTTATTTTATAATTTGTAGCATACAAATATTGTATATTATTTTTGAATACGATTGTTCATTGATATACAACTCAATTGCCAGTGGATTGTCATTTCCAATTGTCATACACAAATAATTTTTCAGCACTCGAATTATCATTACTTGGCACAGACGGATATGTTTTGTGAACGTATTTCCCCACATCTCAATAATTTCTAAACTCTTATAATAATAATCAACAACCGGTTCAGACACGATCAACGATTAACAACGATTTTAATCGAGAGATAAGAAAAAAAACGAATCGAAAGCAAAGAAGAAACAAAAAGATAATGTCCAGTTATTGAACAGTTTCACCTCAAAATAGACGAATCACCTAGAGTGCCTTCATTACACTATATCAACGATAACAAGAAAAAAATGTTGATAACAGTTTGAACACTAGGGGTATCAAGACACTCACTCTATTTCGATATATCACTTCAGAAAAATCGTCCAGTTTATTTGATCGTTAAATCTTATGCAATGATATGAGATTCTCGGTGGACGATCTCACTGAAAACACCAGGTTTCTGGGTCACTAAGCTTTATTCAGAGGATTTGGGACGATTTCATCACAAGAGAAGTGGTTTGAGCTTATTTTGTTCAAGTTGAGGACGAGTTTTTGGTAAATAATTTAGCATTTCCCTTGGATTGCGAGATATTTTACTAAAAGACAAGGGTCTTCACGCTTTTATAAACATTAGATTATCTCTGTAACGAGTTGTTCTGGGGAAAAATGTCTGAAGGCATTTTTTGTTGAAAATTTAATTTTCGACAAAAAAGTTCTTGTGACATTTTCTGCTCAAATCACTCGTTTCCCTGGTGAATGCAAAATTAACGCGACAATTCAACGTTATTGAACTTCTCAATTTGACTATTCCTCCACTTCTCACTTGAATAAAAATCCCAACAATTATCACGAGGAAAACGAAGGAAAAAAACAACAGGTGGGGCACAAGGATCATTCAAACCGTCTTAATAACTAAAAACAAGTACAACTAATTCATTTTGTCTTTCCGTTTTCCGCATGAGCCTCAACAAGATTAGCAGAAAATTAGCTATAAAAGTGGACTAGATATCCAAACAGTCGCTTCAGGTCTCGTCAAGTTTATGTACATAAAATATTCCCCATTTTGTTCCATTTTAATTTGACGATTCAGCACTTGATTCGTGGAACGAGATGAGTTGACTCTTTATGAAGACTCTTCCAATATTCCTGAATTGAAAAAAAAAATCCTAAAAACTCAGCAACAAAAGTAATTAAACGAAATAAATCAACAGAATTTTCACTTTTTCTTTTTTTAAATTTGGGAGATCAAAATCTTTGTCAAGAATTTAAAAAAACTAAAAAAATCCCCTACCTCCCAAGATCTCTTCTAACTAAAAATCCGAAAACGTTTGTCATGATTTCAAAAACCTCTCACAAATTTCAAGATATTTCCTAAAAACTCATTTCGTTGATTAACATTCTTCAACTGTCTCAGAATTCAAAAAGAGATATCAAAATTTCCACAAGAACTTTCTCTCCAAAAAGCCTCTTAGCAAAAATTCCCCCACCATCTCCGAAAAATCATCGCCAAAGAGTCGACTCACCCCTCTACCTCCCCTCCCATGGTACCGCGAAAAAAAATCCCTGAATAAACAATCTACTCTCGCCCCGAGTCCTACGGTTTCGAGATGCTGTACCTCGGGCGTTTCTGGGGTGTTGCAACAGGATGTCGGTAAGACACATGTTTCCTCAAGGCATCCCTGGACCTTGACACATGCGAGCAAGCAGTGCAGCTGTACGAGCTGTTGCTGTGTGTCTCCATGTGGACCCTGAGATTGTACTGATTGCTCAACTGCTTTCCGCAAATCAAACACGTAACACTGGTCTTGTTGCAAGTCTGATTGTTTCTAGCTGTTGGTGGTGTCGTCAGGTATCTGAATGTCGTGTCAATTATCGATGTCTTTCCCTCGTCAATACTGCAGCTCTGATCCTCAGCAATCACCATATTATCGTCTGCCTTGTCATCAGCAATTGTCTGCTCCACTTGCTTCGGTACATTCGGTCCATTCGTCGTGCACTGTTTCTTCTCCTTCTGGCATAGCTTCGCGTTTATCGAGTAGTAGGGCTTGGTCTTGACGCTGCAGGGGATGTCCTCGTGGTCCTGATAGTTCTCGTCGAGATCAGGATGCTCGGACTCTTGGGGAATCGACGAGGGAATCGGATTCTCTGGGGTATCAGGCACTGGTGCACTCTCGATTATCTCTTTCTTCACTGGGGCTTCTGTCAACTCCGTCTCCTCGGACGGTGGGTCGACGTACAGCCCATTTGAGTCTCGACGAGAGGTCTTCTGCAACAGGGAATTTTCATCACTGCGGGGAGAAACCTCCTGGGGGGTTGGAGATGTTTCAGCTGTTTTCTATTGTGTTACGAGTTGAATCAAGCTTGCAAATGCTAGGGCTACGTATGGAAAAGGGCAATGCATTATGTTCAATGGACTCTATTTTTTCTGTAGATGTCTCCATAAAAGTATTGTTTCTTATAAAAAATTTTAGCTCGATTCCTCCATAAGTTTGTCCTGCAGAATTTCTTATGGCCATTCTCAGAGAATGATCGAATTGCCATTTTTCATACGTCTAAGATCCACATATTTCTGGACCTGGGGATTGGTTTTATTGTTGGACATGTTGATCTCATCATTCGACTGATTTATTTGACTTTGGGTTTGAATAATCGAGTATATGCGTTAATTGGAAGCAGAGTAGCAGCACTTGGAACCAAACCTTTGTTGAGTGGATATGAAATTAATTTTCGTTGTCATCAAGAAATTTTTTTATTTTGAGGTCTTGCAGGGATGAAGTGTGTGTCCGAGTTCTACAGAATGAAGATTTTTTTATTAGTTGTAGATTTTTTTCATATTAAAGGCAGAGAGATGATTTATTGAGACTAAATGAATAATTTGTTGAAATTATTTATGCAGAAAACACTCTGTAAATTCGTAAAATAATGAAATTTCAATGCGAGATTTCATTAAACTGAATTTTCACGTAATTTCCTAGCATTTCATATCCCCTCAACGCAAAAAATCAAATAAATGAAGAAACTGCTATTATAATAACTGAAAAGGGCAGGATACACATTCCTCATCAGGGAACATTAATAAATACACGATAAAATATTAATAAACGAAATAAAAAAAATTAAAGGTGTACAAATAAGTAGAAGAAGAGGGAAGAGAAGCTGCAGATTAATTCGCTAGCAATGATAACTTTCGTAAATCGATACGAATAAGATATAAAAAAAACAATAGAGAACGTGAAAAGAGTTCTATTTGTAGAGATATACCTGGTAAATTCATTCTATGGGGTAAGGTTCCACGGGAGATGCATCCACTCGCATTTAGTTGCAACACACACAACGATCTTGATCTCGTGGATATCGTTTTTTTGGACTTTTTTGGTTTCGTTTTTTTGTTCGGTTTGTTTTTAATTTTTCGATTTTGTTTTTTTTCGGTTTTGGATTGTTTTCTTTATTAATTTCAGTGAAGTACTTCTTCGAGGAACGACATTGAAATGTGTTTAAGTGACCTGAACAAAACAACACGATGATAGGATAATATAAATATTGGGGAGTCAGGTTGACACTTGATTTTGGGATTTTTGTCATTATTCATGTGATTTTTCATGATTATGGCACTTTCTATCATTTATGAGGGAAGTTTCAGGAATTATTGAAGCAATATGTTGCAAGACCATATAAAATTATTGAAGAATTATTAAATGGGGACTTTTATTTGTTGAATTCCCAGGGAACTTTATTTATTTTTAGTTGAGGGTCAAACAAAGTTTTCACTCCAACTTACTGGATCTTTAAGACCATTTGATCCTCAAAAACTCCAGCAGAGCATCTCTAGGACAATTGCAACAAGATCGTCCACTCATAATAAATGGAATGTGCCATAAAAAGCTCGTTGCACTAGTGATTGCAAAGACGAACGCGAGTTGGGAATTATGAGAAGCTTGATGACTGTTGAATACATAATCCAAATTGTTAGTGGACTTTTTAATATCTCATCAGACGCGTGCGATATCACCACCCCGAGGCATCGAATTGATAAGAACTTGAATATCCCACTGAACATTTCCTTCAATTAATTTCTTTGCCCAAGCCTTTTAGACTCATTGTTCTTGCTGCAGTTCTGCAGGTAATTACACGAGGAAGTGACTCGGAGGGGGCTAGAGGTTCTTAAACAAGGGTCACCTTACCCCGGCAATGTCGGCGAGTCCACGAATGTGGAGGGTGTCAGCCATGGCCAGCAGGGCTGGCAGTTGCTCCTGGTATATGTTCACTTCGCCATTGTACATGAAGGTGACTAGGGCACATAAATTCGCGTATTCCATCCCAGGGAGGACTATTACAGGGTGCTGTAATGCACTCAAGTCCTAAAAATATGTCAACGAATTTTTAGTCAATTAATTACCTCATCATTAACAAAATATTGAAACTAGATTAACTTCTCTCATTTGAGCCCAGTTTTTTGTGAATATCTTTGAATCTGAGGGAGATAGAACAGATTTCATGGAGAGCTTTTTTGTAGAGAATTTCAAGAGCTACAAAAAATGTCTTGATGAAAATTTCTCTATTTCCCTTCAATTTCGAGATAATTGAAGAAAACCTGAACAGACCTGGAAGTGAAATTTAATCATTTCGTTTCGCTATTTCATTAATTGTTTTGCTCATTATTTAATGGACGGGACATTTAATGTCAATTCGACAGCTGACGAACCTGAGGTTAATAAACATTGTAAAAAGCAATTAGCAGAATAAATAATGATACCTTGAACAACTCTTTGAAGTAGTAGCTACAAGCTGATAGTATAATCCTATGTGCACGAATGTGTCTACCACCGGCGCTAAGCGTAACATCAGTCAAATATCCGCCGTCGAGCAATTTTGGCAATGAACTGAGTAGAGTATTTTGAAAATTGTGCCATCTCAAGCAAAACTGTTGGCCTTCCATACTACCTACAGAGAATTAACAAGCTTGTTAACATTAGTTTACTTCCTAGATTGCTCTACTGTACTCTACGGTCTATAATCAGTGATGTTTGAGGTGGTGAACCTAGAAAATGATTGAACATCTTGATGATCAGTCATTATGTGTTCATTCAGTAGTGAAGTGGCAAAACGTGACGAAATTAAGTAGAACGGAAACAAACAAAAATGGGAATTCGATTTTTTTCCCCCAGATGTCTCTAAACCCAGGGAGTTTTCCTCATTTTCATTGATATTGACAGTTCTTTTATTTAAATCTCTTATTAAGAGAGTGGGGTAAAATGAACACTTTAGACTTTTTTAAAATTATTCATAACTCAGAAACAAATTTATCAGTTGAGCTCAATTTTGGCTCGTCACAAAGGGAAAGAATTGTTCTTTGTATTGAAAAAAAGTAATTAAATTTCATCAGTATTTCAACCCCTCATTAACATTTAAAAGTCAAAGTGTCCGTTTTACCCCAACCTCCCCTAAATGTTTTATTTAAGCATTCTAAATTAATAGGTTTACTCTGCTGAAGCACAATAATCATGATACAAAAGTGGAAGAATAATTTATATCATTTGCATGAGTATCTCATACATTTACTTTAATTATTCTAATAAAGCAATAGCCATAATTGTTCTCATGTTGAGTTGACTCAGGAGGGCTTCTATACATGAAATAAACATGAAATAAAATTCTATTCTTTATGAATATCTCAGAATCAACAGGAGATAGCGAAATTTCCTTCAGGAAATTTTTTCTAGCTCTTGAAATTCCCTACAAAAATCTCCCCATCTCCTTCAGATTCAAATATATCCACGAAACCCTCATTTCAACCTGAAAACTCAAAATTTGTACAACTAAAAAACCAACGAATCCCCTCACCACTTCACTCCCAAATTCTCCCCCAAATTTAGTAAATATTAGTAATCTCGTATCCTTGAACTATGCACCTCCAACCTCCTGCCCCAAATAAATAAACCAACTCAACAAAATCCCCCCAACGAACCACTGAAAAATCAACTGAATACTCCAAGTACCTTGGACGTAAGGTTATGGTACCTCTTAAAGTTCTCAAAATAGTCCCCAAAAAAGAAGTAACAAAACTCGAAGCTCTCGCACAGATTTGATAGCCCGCAAAACTATTGTGCGTTAACTGCGATACATTTAGTCAGTCACTGGTGATTCGTCAGTTAAGAGGGGTGAGAAGACAATCCTATTTATTTAATCAGAGCTGTAAGGTTCCAGCCAAATCTATTATTGTCCTCAGGTATGGCTGGAGTAACAGAACAGAACAGAACTAAAATTTTCGAGTCGGGGGGAGGGGGTAGGCACTCACGCGGTGATCTTTCAACTGTATTTCCTCACGCGAATGAATGAAAAAAATTTATTTCGAGTGATAAAGGGGAGTTGAGGGGTTTGAGGGGATTATTATCGTTGGTGGCACTTGCGTGAGGCTGATGAGAAGTATGGACGATGTGTTTTGGGTATTTACTTGAGATAATTAACGTCCTCAACACACAACACTGCACGACATTCAGCACCTGGGGGGATAGCACGTCTGGGCCGTGGAAGAGGCGATACAGATGACAATACCTCGGGATTTGGCAATTCGGGGGGAACACGTGGGGGTTATTTATGCATGAAACGACACCTGCATTGTTGGGGGGCATTGTGGGTCGACAATGCAGGGTTTCGAGGGGATTTCGAAGTGGTAAAACAGGGGGCATTGTTGGGCCTCTCGTTTTTGGCTGATATCTCCGGATCCGAGGGAGATAGAGGATTTTTTGTCAGGACGTTTTTTGTGGGGCTTGAAATTCCCCGCAAAAAAGGTGCTAACGGGGGTTTCGATAGCTGTGACAGGTCCTGAGATATTTTGGAATAACCGGGGTGAGGCTTGGGTGATGGGTCGGGGCTCCACCAGCAGGTAGCACCACTGCCTAGTGAGCGAATTGGACGACGCAGCAGATCCATGTGCAACATCTGGTAAACATCACCGCAGTATCAGGATTAACCAACCAAACCTCAGCTGATTTATCAGGGTTCCTCATTCCTCCAGTTGTTTTTCAAGTTTATACTGTTGGAGTCGAGAAATCCGGAGTGATACGGGTGAGGTGTCCCGGAGATTATCGAAGAATGTGTAACTGTCGAGTCAGTGGGCAAGCCGACTCCCTGGGGCCCTCGAGTAGTCAATTATCGGGCGGATTTTGAGCTGAAAACATGTCACTATGGGCTGGAGCCAGGAAACACTTGATACTCGCTGTTTTTGCCACTATTGGTGTCGTCGTCGGCGGGAATATTGGAGCGTTGAATGTTTGCGGGCCCGATACGTCTGATGAAACATTCTCCAGGTGATTTGCATCAACCACTTTGTTTACTAATTGATCCGTCAATTTTTGGAGGTGGATTATGGGTTGGTGGGTCGGGGGGATCTGTTGATTGCTCGAAAACAATTTCACTCTTTTACTGGTGGAAGACAACTCATGAGTCATCCCTGTCGCAATTTAAAAGTAGCAAATTTTATTAATTATGGAGAAAATAAATACAACAGGGGATGACACGGGGATGAATGCACACTTTTTCAAGAGATTGTGCGGCTCTCTATTTTTTCAGAATATTTTTTATCCTCTCATACATCAAACTCGTTGTTTATGTAATTTATTTATTGTTATCCGTCATAACTCGAGGAAGACCTCACGTATTTGATAGCCTCCATCGAGAGAAAAATTATTTTTCGTCGTACGTTTTGAGGATTCGTCTCTGGAATTATTTATGAAAAACTCTCAGTTCGTTTTTTTAGTCTTTCGAGGTGTTAATAAAGTTTCATAAAACAGTATTTTTGATGAGTCAGGGTCAGATGAGTGGAGGAATTGATGGAAATTTATCGATGGACTTGTTTATGGGGAATTTCAAGAGGTACAAACTCACTCTTCACGACAATTTCTGTATCTGCCTTGGGTTATCAGATATTTACTGAAAACTGATGATTGAGAAGTTTTTTTTTGTTTGAATTTCATGGAACACTATTCGTTTAAAGTCTTTTCTGGGTATTAATGAGGGGTTTTGCTCCAGTTTGGTGTTTGTCAGTACTCTAGATGGAAATCTGTTGGCTCTCGATCTGAATAAGAATGGAGAGAAAAAATGGAGCGTTGATTTCGAGGATAAACCGATGCTGTCATCCAGTATTCACAAGCGGGAGGTAATTGACAAAATCATTGAGAAAATGCAGTTTGTTTACATCAAAAAGTTTACACGAACAATTTACGAACAATCGATTCCTCCCTTAAATTTTCTAAATTCTGAATTTTACCTGAAGTTAAACAATCCTCAAAAAATAAATAATTCCTCCCAAAGGTAAATGGAAAACCCCTTCCTGCTCATGAATTTTTTAATCCATTTTTCGTTTTATTCTTTAGATTTTATTTTATCGACAATTTTGATGCTAAAAAAATGGAAATCCCTTTAAATTCTTATCATCAGTTGAATAATGACGGGCATTGGGTGAGGCTGATTCCCTCCCTGAGCGGAGGGCTATATAAATTTGACGGTGAGAACCTGGAGTCCCTGCGGGTCACCCCCCAGCAGCTCCTGCGCTCGTCATTCCGTTACTCCGACGATCTGGTGCTCTCGGGGTCCGGGGAGACCCGGACCTACGGCATCTCCAGTTCAACGGGGAAGATCCTGTACCACTGCCACGAGGGCAGCTGCACGAACATGACGGAGAACGAGAGATACCTGGAGCAGGACGTCCTCATAGTCAGGAGGTTTCAAGACACTGTTCGAGCTGCAGAACCTCGAACAGGCCAGGAGAGGTAAAAGAAAGTTTTTGATTAATTTTCTAGGAAATTATCAACAACAGCCTGAGAACAGCCTCAAGACAAGTAATACTAAAGAGAATTAATTATTTTTAATTTTAGTTTGTTTTTTTTTGTTAAATTTCAATTAATTAATTAATTGAAGTAATTAAACTGAAATTAATTCATCAGGAAAGCTACATTAATTAATTGATTAAACTTTAATTTATAAATAAATAAATTAATTTGGTTTTCGTTGCAAAACTTATGCCCAAGGATTTCTACAGAAAAAAAACTTATGGGAATTACTCTTCCAGAAAATAATATCCATTGACTCCTTTCTATCGAATATCTATCTAAAAATCTTTAAAAAAAATTGTAATAAAATATTTCAACTAAAATTCCACTTAAATTCTTTAATTAATTTTTATTCATCCATTTTATTTATTTAAGATGGAACTACTCAGTTGGACAGCACGAACTAGAGCTCATCCCCAACGAGAACCAGAAGTGCAACAGTAAATTGATCCAAAGGATGGAGAATGTCGTATTGAAGGTGAACATTCCAGAGGGTCTGATCTGGGCGGTCAACAAGACGAACCCTGGGATCAAGTTGTGGCAGTACAAGGTGAACTCCCCGATAGTGTCGGTATGGCGAGAGCATGGAGAACGAAAGGAGAGTGACTATGGCGACAGCACCAAGAAGCTGACGTCCTTGAATTTATTCGAGAGCACCCAGCGGAACTGGGGGAACGAGCACACGGTGAGCCCGGATATCTACGTGGGGATGCACGATCGTCAGCTGTACATTCAGGAGAACGTGAAGCATGTCAAGCTAATAGGTGAATTTTCTTAAAATGATAATGATGGTTCATGAAATATGTACTTCGAATGCCTAAAACTATTCTACACGTTTATAAACTCATTTCCCATCATGAATTAATTCATCAGGTGATTGTTCTTTCTCAAGGATCAAATTCTAATGAAATTATTCATGACAGTAGCAAAAAATGGGTAACAATTTCGGTAAAAACAGCAGGCAGTCCTCACCCAAGAAATAAACAATTAATTTCTCCATTTAAAAAGGAAAAATCTGTCTTTTAACTGATGTTCAATTGATTTTTCATTCAAAAAATAAAGCAAAGATGAGGATTTCGTTAGCCAAAATATTTAACAATAAGAAAAATGGCAAATATCATCTACTCCAACCGTAAGTGAAGAAGAAAATGAGACAAAGCTGTCGTTAAGATGATTTCATGGACTGAATCGTCCCCCAAATTCACCCAATGATGTAAAAATTTCTAATTTCTCAGGCACTGCGGGCCCCCCTCGGACGTACCCCTGGCGTCCGTACCCAGCCTCTGAGACAGCCCTGGCGATCCACCAGGAAGACGCCTCCCTTTCGACCGCCCTCTCAGTCCTCTACAACTCTGAATTCATCAATGGCAACGGTTTCTACCTGCACAGCAAAGAGGTCCTGCAGCAAGAGGACTCCAACCAGTGCAACAAGACCCATGTGCCTCTTCTGGAGGCCCCTGCCCCCCCAGACCCACCCCAGGAGGACCCTTACTCCGAGGAGACCCCAGTCCAAGTGATAATCGTCTCCCTCTGGTACTGGTGGAAGGAGGTCCTCATAATCTCAATCACGACAGCCATTCTCTTGAATTTCATGCTGACCCAACGGCTCCTCAATGCTACCACTCTTGTCAAGGACGCAGTGCTGCCTCCCTTGATCGTTGAGAGGCCTCTGCCCCCGAATGGAGCCCCTCCTAAGCCACCTCCAGCCCTAGATTGCTCGGGAGAATTCGTCTCCAGGTACAGATAAATTTTCTATTGCAGGTTTTTCCTAGATTATTGAGAAATTTAATGAAGGATCTGCTTATGGTTCCAAGAGACTTATAAAATTTCTATTGCGTGTCCATAAGAATTCGATTAGAACTAATTTATGGTTAATTATTAGCAATTAGTTATTATTCATTATTAATCAATTATTTTTAAATTCCATAAAATTCTGTTTGTTTTCTGTTTAAATTCCTGCCCTTTTGGCATTAGTATTTTTGTCTGCTCCATTTATTGTGAGTTAAATTTGTTAAAATGAATATCAATTATCAAATTAAAAAAAATAAAGTTTAACCCCTCACGGCGCCTGTTTAACGCGGATTGTCCCAACGGCCGGGCGACTTACGGCGCGTGAACTCCGTTTTTTAATGAACGATAACTTGAAAACAGTCGAACGAGAAAAATTGAAATAAAATGCATTGGCTGTATTGAACTTTGAAATAAACTCCTAGAGAATTTCTTAATTTCTGACACCAATTTCAATGTTTGCCGAGATTTCCGAACATGCTAAATTTATTTATAACAAACAAATTATTCAACAAATCGAAATTCAACTTCTCCCATTTGATAGAAGCATCATTGATGTATTTTCAGTAAAAATTTCAATATTTTTGGGGGAAATTTTGTCTAAAATTTTCATCTACGACTTTTGTTCATAGAAAAAAATATTATAAATGCATTGAAAAATAACATAAAAATAATGAATAATGAATAATAATGATAAAAATATGAGAATAAAAATCATTATAAAGTGATATTAAAACCGCCAAATACTCTATTTACCCTTCAGATACTTAACCGACTTCGACCCAGTGGACTGCCTGGGTAAGGGTGGCTACGGTGTAGTCTTCGAGGCGCGAAAGAAGATAGACCACGTGAACTACGCAGTGAAGAGGATCACCCTCCCGAACAACGAGGACGCGAGGGAGCGAGTAATGAGGGAGGTTCGAGCCCTGGCTAACCTGGACCACCAGAACATCGTTCGATACTTCCACGCCTGGTTGGAGTGCCCCCCAGCTGGCTGGAAGGAGGAGCACGACGACCTGTACATCAACAGACAGAAGTTCTCCCCCTCGGAATTCCCCTCCGAGGTATCAATGACACCTTCAAAACCGAATGCCTCTGTCTGCATCGACCTCCCAAACAGCGAAAAGTCCTCAGTTGATTCGGCATTCGAGGCACTGGAGCTCAACAAGGTCAACGACGAATCTTCCTTCATTGTTTTTGACGAGGGGAGTGATGACTCTGCTGTCACCGAAGAGATCTACGACTCTGCTGGCATCACAGAGGCTTCGGGATCAGCCAATTATCCCAGGGGAGACGATGGTGATGATGTTGGAGAAGAGTCAGAGTCTATAGTCTTTCGGAACACCTGCAGCTCTGCGAAAATCGTCGATGAGGTCGACAAGAGTGAGAGGGACAAGAGGAAAGCGTCCCTGTCGCTGAACCTGGGGCAGAGGTCCACGAGGAAAATCCCCAGAATGTTTCTGTATATTCAGATGCAGCTGTGCCACAGGGAGAGCCTCAGGGAGTGGATGAAGCGTCAGACGCAGGACAGAAATCCTGACAATGTCGAGAGTATTTTCCAGCAGATTGTGGATGGGGTTGAGTACGTTCACCTTCATGGGCTCATCCACAGGGACTTGAAGCCCTCGAACATATTTTTTTCTTATGACAAGAAAGTCAAGATTGGGGACTTTGGACTCGCCACTGCCATGACTGAGGGCTGGGAGGAGCCCAGGACCCCCAATGGGGGCGAGGGCGTGGGGAATGGTCTGCACACGGCCCATGTGGGGACACATCTCTACATGGCACCTGAGCAGATGAATGGACAGGTTTATAATTATAAGGTGGATATTTACTCGTTAGGGATCATTTTGTTCGAGTTGTTGAGCCCCTTTGGGACTGATATGGAGAGGATGATGGCCATCTTGGATCTGAGGAAGGCGATTTTTCCAGGGGGGTTTGGGGAGAAACATCCCAGGGCGATTGAACTTCTGAGGATGATGCTGGATGAAAACCCTGGGAAGAGGCCCACCACTCTGGGGGTCAAGGCGAGACCACCGCTGGCGAAGAGTGAGTGGAGGGTGGAGAACGTGGGGGACGAGGGCAAGTGGCATTTTGATCTGCCACAGATCAGCAGACATTCTTCGGTTAATAATAGCAGTAGTGGAGAGTCTTGGGATATTAGTGCGTCTTAGTTGCGTGAGGGACGTGGGGGTGGACATGTTATTGAGGGGAGGATGTAAGAGTGAATTAACGTTTATGGGAATGGGGTTCTGGAGAGTAGAGATTACTCTAAGATTTTTTGAAGGGGAATCTGTTGACGAATTGATTCATCAAGAGAATGGGAGAAGAGATGAGTTTTAGAAGTATTGAAAGTTTATTTCCCGAAAATGTGTAGAAGGCTGAGATTTACGGCAAAATGTGAAAATATATTTTTTGTAGCCTATTAAATTCTCTACAAAAAATATCTTTCAACATTTTCCTCTAAACCCAATCGTTCGAGAGTTACTCACAAAAGAATGATCAGAAACTTCGTCACTCATCTCTATTCCTTTCTCTCCAGTAGAATAAATGGCATGAAAGTTCCGAGAATTTACATTTAATTTACAAATGTTAAGTTTTAATACTTAAGTTCACCAAACTCAATTGTACCAATTATTAAATTCCAGTTAATAATTAAAAAATTATTGTTATCACAGTTGTAGATTAAGGATGAGAGAATGGGGAACGAGTACAACACTCCAGTGATGATAACTGTATTCACTAATGCGAATTCTTGTGATGTTTTTTTGCGAAGGAGTGCGACAAGGCTGTCCTCAATTTTTATGTAAATACAATGAACCAAGATATAACTTAATTTTTTTATAATAAAGATCATAATATCAATTGTATCTCAGTAATGATAAAACATCACTTTGTATTTTCAAAGTATTTATTGATTAAATCGAAATCATTGAAGTTCGATGATTTCTGCAGTGAGAGTGTCTTGAATTCATTAAGTTTTTCCCAAGAAAACTCGCCAACTCAATCGTACGAATATTTATTAATAATCTCAGTTACATTCCATCGGCAGCCACTCAATATTCTTCCAGATCCAAAAAACTCATCCTCCTCTAATCTCCGCAGATAAGACTCCCCAAAAAGTCTTCTATCTTCACAAGCGAATCGATAAAAAACATCACGAAATAATACAAAAGTCTAATGACGAAACCCCCAAAATTTCCGCTTCTTCTCCAGCTAAATATCAGTCACAATGGGAATGAGTTCATAAAAAAATTACTAATCCAGAATTGTTCACGGGATCCACTCCACATCATTAGTCTCGATCCTGCCGTGACTGGGGGGTGTCGTGCTGGCAGGCTTCTTCTCCTTCTCCTCAGTCCCCGTTATCTTGTGATAAACTTTGCTCCCAGCGTTGGCTACCCACTCCACACCGTCTCCAATCTTCTCCCCAGCCTTCTTGAATAAGTTCCCAATGTTCTCGGCACTGAAGGTGCCAGGGTTGATGTCGATGTCCACAGGATCCTTTCCGGTGTCGCAGCCTGTCTGGGGGACGATGCTGAGCTCGAAGGGATCAACTCCGAATCTACTCAGTTTAGCTCTCACTTCATCGATCTTCGATTTGTCGAGCTCCTTCGTGCGAGAGAGGATTGTTGCGCTCTGGCGGTGGGCGAACGCCAGGGACTGGCAGGTGAAGATACCCGCGTAGGTGTCGTAGTCGGTTGCAAAGACTACGTGCGACGCGGTGCCAGCAACACCTGGAGGAAGAGATATTTTTTTAAATCTTTTTGTTTGTACAGAATCGAACAAAAAAAAAAGGGAAATTTGAGCTGAGGAATTTCGATAGAAAATGTTTTAACAGAATAAGTAGTATGGAAAAATCAAATTATTCAATATTTTTTATTGAACAATTCTACTTATCCCTCATGTTTTAGGGCTTTTCACTGGTCGCTTTTCCCTATTATCCATTTATTTCCATTGTAAATAATCTCCCTGTCATTTGAATAAAATACAACCCCCAAGATATTTGTAAGTAAGAGCCCAAGGGCTGAGACTACGACTGAAACTATCATAACGTGTATATAATTTGTATATATATATATATATATTGTTAAATTGCCAATTTATGTTAAATAAACGCCTTTAAAATTTTTGGAATTCAATTCCTTTAGGAATTAGGGGGAAACTTTAGCAACGCCCTTTTCGAATATTTGTTCATTAAGCAGAGAAAGGAAGTTATGTTTTCTTAGCCTGTGATATCATTTAAATAAGCCAAATAGCGAATTGAAGTCTTTTTACTCATGAAGTAATGTTTTTCTGTTATATTAAGACCTTGTTGATAACCGAATTAATTGCAAAGACTGTGCTCCTGTAATTATAATAAGGTAAGAAAAGGAGAAATCACCGCGTAGAATTAAAATGAGTTAATAAATAGGAGATTTAATAACGAATAATTAAATAATGAATAAACAAATGAGTAAAATATGACAAATGGAAAAAAAATGATGGTGAATAAAGTTCTGTAAAGACTGATTAACTAACTAAATGAAATGGGTAAAATTTTATTTAGGGGAGGGTGGGGTAAAATGGACACTTTTGACTGTCTGAAATGCTCATGACGTGTTGAATTGTTCATGAAATGGAATAATCTCATTTTTCAATTAAAAGCACAATTCTTCCCTTTGTGACAAGCTCAGACTGAGCTCAATTGATAAATCTATTCCCTATTTATAAATATTTTTAAAAAAGTAAAAAGTGACCATTTTACTCTACCTTCCCCTGAGAGAATTTCGCAAATTGATTTTGAGTCAGATAACTTCTTCTCTATTTCTGTTAGTAAAAAAATTATGAATAAATCGTACTTACTCAACGGAAAACGAACTTGCATGCGTCCGGGGGTACTCGGCTCGGGCACCGTGAGCTCCCCAGTGTAATGGTACTCATGTTTCAGTGGTGTGAGGCCTGGAATAAAAAAAAACGTGAATCAACTGCGAGAGCAGCAACTAACAATAAACCACTTTAAACTCATTCATTTAATCGGTCTCGATCATGTACAATCCTCATTCGTTGTAGCCGGCATGACGCATCACTCAGAGAGAATCCTTCATAAAGTCATTAGCAGATTTTTTATTTTCGACTTCTTGTTCAAAGGTTTTTCCACTGAATTACAGCAAATTTTTTATGAACGATTCGACTTCTGGAGATTTCTTGAGTTCTATTTATTCATGAATGCAGGGAAATTACCTAGGACTGGATGATTGGAGTCTTGGGTGATTATATACTCCCCGGGCTCGTCCCCGCGGGTGTAGTTGTAGCTGATGCATTTACTGGCTGTTGATGTCTTCTGGATGACGTACCAATTGCCTAGAAACTGAATAAAAAAAAGGTTTTTCGATAATTCATGAACGGGAAATTTACGGATGTCCGTGTCGGGAGAATATCTCTGGAATCAGTGGGTTTAGAGGAAAATGTCATAAGTTTTTTTTTCTGAGAAATTTTAAGATCTACAAAAAATGTCTTATGGAATTTTCTATTTAATGGACTAGTTGCCGTGATATTTGCAGATGAATGAATAAAAAAATTATTGAGAATGAAAAAAAACTCCAATTTCACTCTACAATACTTAAAAAAACCCTCAACATTCTTCTCTAAACCCACTCCCTCTTGGAATATTCACTATCTAGTCTCTATGAAATTTCCAAGACCTCAGGAACCGCAAGAATAAAAAATTCTAATAATAAAAATTAAGTTATTTCTGGTAATTACCCGGCCCATTTGGAATCCCGGTTGGGGCTCCACCGTGGGGCACGACCCCATGTGATAAGTGTGCCCACTGGCCACCGCCAGAACTCCCACGAGAACTGCTAAACTCCTCAGCAAAACCATCTGTCGAAAATCAATCATCTGATTACAATAACAGAATTCCACAGGGTCAGCCAACCGGTTTGGTAATTACACCCGCGAAGGATCAATTGAGTCGATTCACTCGCCTTCAACCCACGGATGTGTCCCTGAGCACGACCAAGGACGTTCCCACGAAAGCAACTCTAAATATTGAATATTTAATCGCGATTTCATTGCAAGAATTCAAGAAGTAAAATTAATTCTTCTAAAATACTTTTAAAAAAATAGAAAACATTTTCACATTCCATTTTTCTCGTTCTCCAAGACGGAATATGAACGGAAATAAATCTAAATGAGGCATAATAATTTATAGTAATTGAGGAATTAATCTAAAAGCGCAAATAAATAAAATAGTGGAGAATGTCCGCGGTTTGTGAAACGAAAATTTTGCTCTAGTTGAAATAAAGGAAAATTGTAATGCAACTTACGATGACGAACGTCCGCACTGTGAATTGTCACTGTAAACAGCCACTGAACGTCCCTGAGTTTTATAAGAATGGGCCCTCTCCCCTCATCGTCACGCATCCCCACATCGCCTGAATGGAGATGACGAATCGTTCGTCGAAACGCGTCACAAGAGGCATCAATAGAATGGGACATCTTTCGAACGAACGATGCGATTTGGATGAGTCTTTTTTCATTTTCAAGCTTACGAGATTATCTTGAAAATGGCGGTAATTTTTTCAAATTTCACTCAGCCAATCCTGAGATAATGGCAATTGAAGAGGGTTAATTTTCCTCTGTTCTTGCCTAATAGATCGATTTTTCAGGTCTTGTTCAATTTATCATTATCTCGATACCGAGTGGTTTTAGAAGGAAAAGTATCAGGACCTTTTTTGTTCCTGGTGAAATTTTCAATAAAAAGTGTCTTATGATTTTTTCCCCTAGAATGACTGGTTACTGAGATAATTCTAAATTTATACAGATGAAAAAAATCCAGTTGTTGAATTTTCCCACTCCATGCTGTTCCAACGATATGATTAAATCTCAGTGATAACGAGAAAATTGTATGACGCATGCCGGACCGCTGACCCGACACTCCGCATTCCCGGAAAGTCTCGTCTCTCTATTGAGGGAAGACCCACGAACGACTTACATAATTAATTTAACGAGAATTAATCTGATCTAGAAACATTACATTATTTCTCTTTATTTTTCCAACTCCTCAGACAATCAACGTGTCACATGTCAAAAATTGAACACTCGTACGGTTTCGTTGTTTACATAATGAGATAATTCTCAATTTTTCGTTTATCATCCAAAATATTTACAAGTTCATTGGACGAATTGCCCTGCGAGCATGATGATTGCTTGGACAGGGAAGGAATGTGTATTATACAGACAATTGTGACGACGTGGCTGAAAATATGTTATGGACATGTTCTGCAGAAGATTTTATAGATGTGGGATGACAGGAATTTCAATTGCGATTCCATTCAAATTCTGTTGAAATTTAAATTCCAGTGAATTTCTATTGCAATTTCATGACATAAAACTCCATTCTCATCGCCTTAATCCACCCAAAGACATTTTCTCTAAAAAGATCCCCCAGACCATGTCCAAAAAATATCTCAACCATGAATTTCAACTCGAAAATAATGCGAAGAGTCAGCGACCTGTGGAAAACCCCTCAAATGAACCGACATCAAGATAAATAATCAAATGAAATAAAAAATGAGATACACAAAAGTGCGATTGAGTTAAATTATAATAAAACTTGAGAGGAATAATAAACACCGAGTGCATATCGACGTGAATATGGAATCAAACTGGAGTATTTAACGATTACACTTTAAAATCGAATTGTGGAGTTAAAAGAAACGACAGAGGTATTCCCGTGAACGAAGCAGTGGAGATTGTCGTCCCGGAGAATCCAAAACCACATGATTTTCCTCGGTATATTTATCACGTTGGAGGAAGTTTATTGAGATCTAGATCGTCGAAGTAGGGGTGCTCGAGAGCTGCACGTGCTGATATACGTTTCTCTGGGTTGTAGATGAGCATCGCCTGGAGGAGATCAACACCCTTTTCGTTCAGGGGCTTCACCTGACTTCCTAAATTATTTGACGTCCAGTTGGGAAATGTGGCTTTGTAATCTGCTAGTTGAGTGACACCAGGCCAATTTTCTTCTGTTGGTGTCTTCAAGACACTGGGCAAACATAAAACAAAAGAATTAATTAGTAATAATTACATAATTTTACTCGACATGATTTTTTAGATGACTTTTTCCTCTGAAATTCTTCACTATAGTGATATTTATTTATTATAAAATTATCGAATCATCTCAGCAAAGATCTATTCTAGATAAAAATGTAAAAGAACATTCTTTGTTGAAATTTCAGTTGAATTAATAAACAATATCTCGATATTTTCCTGACAGCACTTGTTATCGAGATAATTACATTCTAAAAAAGCTGATGTAAATGAGAATAGCTTGAAGATAATTTAATTTCATAAAACAAAAGAATTAATTAGTAATAATTACATAATTTTACTCGACATGATTTTTCAGATGACTTTTTCCTCTGAAATTCCTCATTATAGTGGTATTTATTTATTATAAAATTATAGAATTATCTCAGCAACGAGCTATTCTAGAGAAAAATGTACAAGACCATTCTTTGTTGAAATTTCAATTGAATTAATATAAAAAATCTCTATATTTTTCTCTGAAAACACTCGTTATCGAGATAATTAAATTCTAAAAAAGCTGATGTTAATGAGAATAGCTTGAAAATAATTTAATTTCGAAGAAAATTAATGAAATTAGAAGAAACTGAAGAATGAATTACCGAAATATTCTGAACAACTGATCAATTTCACTGTCCCCCTGGAACAGTGGCTTCTTCGTCGCCATTTCAGCGAAGATGCACCCTATACTCCAGACATCGATGGCACACGTGTACCTTGTGGTGCCTAGGAGGATCTCGGGAGCCCTGTACCAGAGGGTAACGACCTCGTGTGTGTAGACTCTCACTGGAATGCCAAATGCCCTTCCCAGACCGAAATCAGCGACTTTTATTCCGCCACGCTCGTCGATGAGCAGATTCTGGGGCTTCAAGTCACGATGGAGGACTCGTCGTGTGTGACAGAAGAGCACAGCTCGTGTGATCTTAAATAAATACGATTATTAGCTATTATTCTCCCATAATTTCGTAGTAAAAAATGGCAAATCATGGAAAATTAAAATTTCCATTTTTACTTACTATGCATTTATTTCGAAAACTATTGGTTTTAGAGGGAAATGTCAGAAGATCTTTTTTGTGGGGAATTGAATTCCTAACGAAAGATGTCTTCTCATATTTCCTCCTAAAGTCACTCCTCACCGAGGTAATTACGTGTTAAATTCCCCAATTACTTCAAGCCAATTATTTTCACGTTTTAAGTATTCACCTGGTACAAATACGACTTGACAGTATCGGCGGGCATTAATTTTTCATTCCCCAGAGTGTCCATATACTTTTTGAGATCCATGGTGAGATACTCGAAGATGAGATAAAGCCTGGACTCCTCCATGAGCACATCAATCAAGCCCACGATGTTCGGATGCTTCAACTCCTTCAGCAAGGAAATTTCGCGGATGGCTGTGGAGGGTATGCCCTCGTCATCGCTCTCCAGACGAATCTTCTTCATGGCAACAATTTCCCCAGTTTTCTTGTGTTTCCCCTTGTACACGACGCCATAAGTGCCTTCGCAACACAAGAAAACAAAACGTCAGAACCTCTGGGGCTCTTCAACGTCACGAAAATTGTCGACACAATGATCGAGACACTTTTTCCGGACTTTTTGCTCTCCAAAATCACGAGTTGAAGGTGAAAAAATGGAAATTGTGGGGAAAAACCCACGTGAGGACGAGATTTTGGTGACGTCGAGGGACAGGACCGGCGGTGAGATACGTTTTTTGGTACTTACCCTCGCCAATCTTCTCGACCTTCATGAAGTTCTCCATCCTGCTGATTTCACTGTGAACCTGACTCACGTCGGTTCGGTTATAATCCCGAAAAACACCTAGTTTTTTCACTTTTAACTGAGGAAAATGAGGGCTCAATAGGCGGGATGTGCATGCACCTGCACGAACGCTGACCGTTCGTAACGCTCAAAATTCAAACGCGCTCGCCATCTTGGATTGAGAGGGGATGTTGCCATTGGCTCGAGGGCGAACTGCTTCGTCCAATGGCAATTCCCATCTTTGTTTTAGTTTTTTGAATCGAAAATCCCTTGGGCATCTGTCAAAAGACAGATTTTTTCATTGGGTGGAGAGGGCCACTATTTTTACGTCAATTGTTGCCTATTTTTCATTGTAAAAATGAATTTAAAGAGTACAAAATCATCTCACGACTGTTTCCCCTATTTTCTTTCTCATTTTTATTTGGAATAAATTCAGATGACGATGAGTTCTGCAAACGTTTTCACTCGACGAGGAGCAAAAATTTTAAATAGACCTCTCTCTCAAAAAAATCAACAGATCTTTTTAAAACAAGGGTATCTCAAAATTCATGTGAAAGCTCGTTGTCTACATCTAGACATTTTTTAATTTTTTCAAAATATTCATAACTCAGAAACAGATTCATCAATTGAGCTCATTCTAAGCTCATCACAAAGATGAATCATTGTTTTTCAATTGAAAAATAAAATTATTCCATTTCATGAACAATTCAACACGTCATGAATATTTCAAAAAAAGTCAAAAGTGTCCGTTTTACCCTACCTTCCCCTTCCCTTGTTTTATTCGACGTCATGATGTCGTCGCGACATCTGTTATCACCCGCCACAATCACCTCCAGATTTCCCTCTACAACCCCGCCACCACGAATCATTTCGCACGTTAAAAAATGGCGGACTGCACGGGTGCGTTTTGTGATACTGTTAAATAAACTATTCTCATAACACATTTAATCGCCACGATAACCCTCTCAGCCATTTTCTCAACAATCCCTCAGCCCTCTGCTCTCCTCCCCCATCAGCCCTTCGAAGGGACAATTCACGATTAAACACCCTTCCCACGTACCTCTCCGTTGTTCGATGTGCGACGGTTACTCTATTTTGCTTGTGATGACAATGGATCTGTGCCCTTCTCATCGAATCTAGGATTACTCTTGTTGGTGAATAATCTCGAATTGCTTTGTTGATTAGAGAGCACGGAGGAGTCCAACAGGCCCAGGCCGCCGATAATCATGAAGTTCGACGCACCGGAAGAGGCCAGTGAGAACTCAGCCAACGGTTCGTTTATTTATTCCATTAAATTCCGTTTTTTATAGTTGAAATTGCTGGTTTTACGCCGGCTTCGTTGAATTTATTCACGTTTTACTCGATCCTCTGAGTTATCTCTTGGGGATTGGTGAGGGAATAGGTGGGAGGGTTCATAACCTCAATGAATTTGCAGACGAAGCTGAGGGACAATCAGGGGAGGACAGCTCCCAGACGCCGTCCTCGCCCTCCTCCAACTCCGCCCTCAAAATCCACAGTGAGTAGTCTGAATTTCTAACGATTTTTTCAAGTCCAACATTGCAAATACTCTGAAAAATATATTTTTCATCAACTGAGAGACAGAATTCGCTGGACATTAATTCATCAACCCTTGGTGATTATTCAGAATTAAGTAGACAATATGGGGCTTGATTTCGCTCTCTGTTTCCATTTTTATTTTTGGAGATCTCCAGTAGATGAATTATTAATTGGAAAATAAATTCTGTGAGAGCCTGTGTGAAATTATCTTAAAAAAATGTTGAATCCAGGGAAAAATGGAAAGACTCCTTTTTCCCTCAAAGTCCAGAATGAGTAGTTGGAATTTCTAACGATTTTTTCAAGTCCAATATTGCAAATACTGAGAGAAATATATTTTTCATCAACTGAGAGACAGAATTCGCGGCTCCATGCTGATGGACATTAATTCATCAACCGCTGGCGATTATTCAGAATTAAGTAGACAATATGGGGCTTGATTTCGCCCTCTGTTTTCATTTTTATTTTTGGAGATGTCCAGTAGGGGAATTATTAATTGGAAAATAAATTCTGTGAGAGCCTGTGGAATTATCTAAAAAGCTATTAATTTCAAGGTAAAATAGGAAAACTCCTTTTTTTCCACTGGCATAATTCCACATTCATCAACATGTCTAATTATTAGAAACTTCACTCAAAAGCAGAAGAATAAAGTAGCTCCACCCTTACGGTAAATTCAAAGATTATTGAAAACTGAAAAAAAAAAATTCAGAAAACTCGATTACATTCGGAATCGTAATTTTTTTCTCAATGGTCGTTTTGTTTTTCAAACAAAAAATGTTTAAGAATCAGGATTTACCCCAGTGTCTTATGTGAAAATATTCTAATATTTCACATAATATTCTAATATTTCTATTGTAATTGAAGATTAAAATCTCAATATTTTATCCAAATTTTTTGACGCCTAATAAAAAATGATCTACCGTTTTGCAAACAAGTTCTACCATTTATTTATAAGAAAGAAATGTTTGAAAAAATATTAACGATTTGCGAAATTCAATTTAGATAATACTGACTGGGTATATATATATTTTTTTCAAATTTTTCTCACTCAATTTAATTGGAAAATTCCAAAACTGAAAATATTCTAAAGTAGCGTAGCCCGGCCAGAGGATGGCGCTACTTTAACCGCATAATAATCCTTGCAGGTCCAGTGTTGACAGCCTCAAAATTCGGCAACTCCTTCGGCATAAGTGAATTCAGCAAATCATCATCGACCTCAGTCCTGAAGCCCTCGAGCCTCCTCCGGCCCTCCCAACTGACTCCACTAGCAACTAATTCCCCCAGCACATCCCTGACCCCCACCGACACGTCGAATCCCTTCACTAAAGTAACAGACAGTGCATTGTTCGATGGAAACGGTGAGGAGGTTAAAAAATCGAGTGAAGACACCCCAGAGACGAATAACGAGACAAAAAAGCCAGAGGAGGCGCCAAAGTTCCTGCCCCTGGGGACGAGCTCCAAGGAGCATCACGAGAACAGTGTAAATAGTGCAGTGACAGCTAACTCGTCGGCCTCGAGCTTCGTTTTCGGTCAGAACCTCAAGGAGAGGGTGACTGTTGCTAAAGAGAATGATAACGACAATGGGGAGAGTGAGGAGCAGGAGGAGACGAGCAAGGAGGAGAAGAGCAATGAGAATGGTTCCTCGGAGTTGCTGTTCTCCAGTGCTGCTGCTGTCTGTCGAAGCACTAGCAGACCTGGACTCACTCTGACGCAGGCTGCCCAGGAGATGGAGGAGGCCAATCGTGCTAATAAGAGGAAGTACAGCCAGGTTACTCTTCTCACGGGCGAGGAGGGGGAGACCAATGTTCTTCAGATCAATTGCAAACTTTTTGCTTTTGATAAGGTGAGGCTTTCTCCATTCTTTCATTTTTTTCAAGCCTGTTAACGTTTTTAAAATTATTCTATTGATGAATTTGTATTGGATATTGATTTCGAATAATGAATTTTCAGTGGGACTGTAACTTGATAAAAATTTCCATCAATATGAAATAGAATTGAATTTTGAAGTTCTCTAATTAATGGTGAATAAAAATAATACGTATAATCATGATGAATAATTAGCAAAAAATATGATAAATAAAAACTTTGTTTTTATTTATCACATAAAATGTTCGATAAGTTATTGGAAATGAAAACTTCTAGGCCATATACCATAGCCACATTCCTGGCAGAGATAGACTCTAAAAGTCTAAAAATTCTTCATGATTGCATTAAAAGAGATAATATAAGAATTTAAAAATATGTTCACAGCAACTAAATACAGGTTGACAGAAAAACCAAAGTTTATATGTAAATAATACTCGAATGAAGTTATGTAAATAATCCACCGACGGATTAATACTTATCAGTACAAAAATGAATAAAAAATAAAAACTTTGCAATTCCCCAGGCAACTAGTGGTTGGCAAGAGCGAGGGAGAGGTACCCTCCGCCTGAACGACCGTGACGACGAGTCCCGACTCGTTGGACGTGCAACAGGCACCCAACGACTCATATTAAACACTAAAGTATGGCCTGGAATGACAGCTGAACTCGCAGGGCCGAAATCACTGAGGCTAACTGCCATGGATGTTCACGGTGACATTAGGATTTTCATTGTTCAAGCAGCACCTAAGGAAGTCGACCAGCTTCACAATCTCCTAATGCAACGACTCAAACGTGCGAAGGAACGTCAGCCAAAAAAATTAGCCACTGAACACTGACAATTGATCACTATTTTAATTTGTTAAATGAGTGATAAAAACGTACCGAGACTCGTGTTGAGACCATTATTGACTGATCATGTTGGCGGATAACTTAAAGTGGATTTACTGGTGTGCGATTCCAGTTTCTTTTACCTTTGCGAGTTTATTCAGTGGGGAAGTGGTGGAATTTAGGGGAGGGGGAAGGGCAAAATGAAATCTAATAGGAAACAACGTTTGAAAACAGTTGAGGAAATTTTTTTTTTGCTTTTTTAGATGAGGTCAAGTAATTGTGACCTTCAAGACCTTTTGACCCTCAACTAAAAACAAAAAAAGGGTTTCAAGTAGACGTTTTCCAGATGTTTCAGTTTATCACGAAAAATGTTCTGTCTCCCTTAAATTCTGAAATGTTTATTAAAAATTTTGCGATTGATTCCATTTGACGTAAGCTTTGAGCTTTGTTAATTGTTAATTTATCTCGAGAACGAGTGATTTTAGAGGAAAATGTCAGAAACCTTTTTTTTGAGGAATCAAATTTCCGATTAAAAGTGTCTTCTGACATTTTGTCGTAAAACCAAAAGTTAGGGAGATATTCTTATGTTTGAAAATCGAAAATCGACTCTTCTCCACTGATTTAAACAACAACGCGATGTTTTTTGTACAATTTTTGAGTTTGATTATTAAAAATTTAGGATTTTCCATTTCCTTTCGCCTCCGATACACGAGAGTTTAAAAAATCTATTAAAAAACAATAACTGAAACAAACACGTGACCGAAGTGGACGCATCAATTTGATGATTTGAGATACGAACTTTTGAAGGATTTATGCGAGAGAACACACGTAGCATAATAATAAATTATGTATAGTTCTTACGGGTAATGAATGTTTTTTTTTATTTTTTATGAAAATTTTAATTTTCCCCCTTTATTTCGTGAAATGAGTCAGCAGAAAGGGAGTTCATCGATTTGAGGGGTTTGAGTCGATGGATCTAATGAATTGAATCTAAAAATCTGCTGAGGAACGATAAAATTGAATAAAAGTTGATAAAGCGATTGAATTGTCTTTCTTTTATTTTCACCCCTTTCAAACGATTTCTTATGCAATGTCTTCACGTTTCGTATTATTTCCTGGAGGAAATTTGATGCTTGAGAAATGCTGTACTTTCTTGTGATTTTTATCAGTAGAAAGTTTAATAGAAATTCAATAGAATTTTTCAGAGAATTCGCTGGGTTTTTCACTCGCGATTTCAATGAATGATTTAAAAAATGTTTACAGTAAAACCAAAAGAAACTAATCATTTTTACCAAATGCAATAAATATCACATTCGTTTCCACATGGAAAATAATTACTCGATAAAAACAATTAATTTACCTAAGGCACTCTCACCCCAAAAATGACTAAAAAATCATGTTAAATGGCGCTGGTGGTGTAAAAATCATGCGCAGTTCCATCGAAGATTCCATCAAGTTGTTAAAAAATATAGGTATGGCGGGCGGTATTCAACGCTACCGATATTTATAGACACGTTGAGATTTTCGTAGCAAACCCACGGCGTTTTTAGGCGTCAAAAAATCCGGTATCATTTGACCCCTTGCATTTAATCCATCCTCACAATATCAGCCATGTGATTCATCCTCATCCCCTCGTTCAGTTTGAAAAAAAAAATCATCAGAGTTCAATTAATCAGGGACTGGTGCCTCGTGATAATGATTGAGCTTTTTCGGGGGCTGTTGAGCTCCCCATGGTGACGAGTGACGTTCATGAAAATATCATCGAATTCCGGAGTGAATCATCGGAGAAAGAAATCATCGATTTTTAAACTATGAATCACAATTTTTTTTTTAATTTGAAATTCTGGTTTTTGTCTTTCACTCGCGATTCTATTTCGAAGCCACGTGGACGCGAATGAAGTATTCCAGAGCTTTTTCTAGGGGTTTTGTATTTATTTGTTGACGGAGGGATTAATTATTGTTGATTATCAAGAGACTGATTGGGAGATGTTGGAACTACCGGTGAAATCGGGGTATCGGCGTTTTAATTGACTATTTTACTGGAGGCTCTGGAATTAATTGGGGGAAGAGGGTTTGGTGATGCATTGAAAATCGAAATACGGCGAAATTAGTGGCACGAGGACTTTGTAATATTTATAGACGCCTCATTTTGGTTTGTGAGAGTGCCGGACAGAGGTGTGAATCGACGCTACTCGTGGATAATACTTCAAATTAACATTTCGAAGTGGTTTTGGAGATCCGAGCATTTCGATAGAATTAATCCGGTCGGGATAGCAATGGGCGGGAGTTCCGGAGAGACTTGGACTGGTGAATGTTAATCAGGAGTTGTTTAATTGGGAAAGGGGTAATTAGTCGGGGGGGAAGATGATGTTTACGGGGGGAAGGTCCTCGCACTCGAAACGCCGGAATGCGAATAGTAGTAGGAATACTAGTAGCAGTAGTAGTAGGAAGTGTGCACTTGATCATCGACTGCCACAGCCCAGAATGGGGCCAGAGGGGTATACCTACAGGTGAGTAATTAATTTTTTTGTTGTTACAGAATTTTTTTGCAATATATGTCTCACATAATTTAATAATATATATTTTTTGTTTTGAATGAGGGTCTGGTCACCCTTAATGACGCTCGGGGTTAAGGGTCAAATTTTTTCGAAGAGCTGACGACATTAAAAAAGCGAAAATAATCCTTTTGATGAATTTTCTGCAATTTGTAATTTTAATCCTAAACGATTTAAAGGTCACTTGACCTCCAAAACCCTTTGACCCTAAAAAAAAAAGTTTAAATTATGAAACAGGCTTTTTCCCGGTGTTTCATTCTGAAGTTTTCGTGCAGAATTTTAAATTTCTAAAGATGTTAACATTCAAAATAATAAATAAATTACATTTGAAATAAATAATGTCCGTAAATTTTTGCATTCACCCACTCCCTTCACCCCCCGAAAAAATCATCTCCACTCATTATCGATTAAGCAATTAATGGGTCGATTAATTGGTTAATGAGTTGACGAAAATATTTTCCCCCGAAACAGAACGAGAATTCCATCGCCACTGAACCCAGAAGACCTGCCATCCCCGTCAGCAGGAAGGACATACGTCTACCGAACTAGAGTCCCCAGGCGCGATCTTACCGGGGAGTCAACCTCCTCGGCCACTCCCCTCCCGGATCATGACCCGGGTGGTCCCATCACCCGGCGACGAGGAGCCGTCAAGCACAACAAAATTCACGTGATAAGGGGCCACAGACTCGTCGCTAAATTCTTCCGACAGCCCACGTTCTGCGCATTCTGCAAAGACTTCCTCTGGTACAATCCTATTACTCTCCAGAATTCACCGGTGAATTTTCTAATAATAACGGTCAATCGTTTTCTCATGCATTTTTTTTAGTTCAGGGTTTATAAGTGTCGACTCAACGGGGTTTTATACATATTTTTAAGAATCTGGTGACGTACGTTGGAGGAGAATATATTCGAGATTAATAAATTATGCAATTGTTGTTTGGGAACTGGTTTTTGGGAATATCTCGGCATCTGGAGGGGACAGCCAATTTTTTTTTAGAGATACGACAACATTTCTCAAACAAATTTCACTTTTTCCTTGAATTTAAAGAACTTAACTAATAAATGAACAATTTTGTTGCGTCAAAAACAAAATTACTCGTTTTTTCATTAAATTTTAAGGTGATTTTTTAAAATATCTCACAAAATAAATGAATGAGTTCATTAATTGATACATTCTTCTTTAAAATCTCTCAAACTAATTAAGATGGCGAAATTTTTATGGAAACGTTTTTTATATTTCTTGAATTTCCATTTTTTTTTAAATGTAACTTTGAAAATTTGAAGGTTCTCAGATTTTTTTAAATCTAAAATTGATGTTGAAGTTCGTTTTATTTAGTTTTGATTTTTTATGCTGTTTAATAAATATTTTTTCATGCTTTCCAGGGGCTTTGGAAAGCAGGGCTATCAATGCCAAGGTGCGAGGTCGTTTATCACTTTTTTCTAAGTACGTATACGCCCCGAAAACATGTGATATTATAATATTTTCACTCTGGTTTCAGCCTGTCAGACTGCAGTCCACAAGAAGTGCCATGACAAACTGTTGACGAAGTGTTTAGAGAGTGGGAGAGACTCGGAAAACACTATTGTAAATGGGCTCATAGTTATCAGCATGCGTTCATGATGGATTCAGTAGTGAAATGGTCATGCGGGGAGACACACGAAAAAAAAGAAATTGAAGAATCTAGCGTTTTCCCCAAGAAATTCCATTGAATTTCTATTGGAATTCTATAAGAAATCTCTCGATGTTCTATCAGAATTCTATTAGCAATTTAAAAAAAAGGAAAATTCATGCCCATGAATTCTTGAAAAAAATATCTCAATAGAATAAATTGTACAGGAAAATCAAATTCTACTGATTTATTCTATAGAATGTTTCCCGTAGAATATTTACAAGAATTTTGCAAACATTTTTATTGAAAAACAGCGCAGGTAAAGCTGCGGATTTTTTAATGAATTTGATTGATAATTATTTTATATGAAATTTTTCCCCACAAAAATTAAAAATCAGTTTCCTGCATTGAAAAAAGTTTTTTTCATAAAAATTTAAAAATATATAGAATAATGGGCAGGAGTGACTGCTTCTGATCTGTTTTCTTCTATTAGTTGTTGTCACTTCACTACTGAACATCTCAGTAATTTATTGACTTTCGAGTTTGGAAGAGAAAAAAAGTGAGGATGCCTGCATGACAGCACATTGATCATATTCACTTAGCCAATTTATTTGTTTTAGGAAGCTACTCGACTCTGATTTATTGCTCGGGTGTTTCAAGCGAAAGCGTCTTGATGGAGCATGAAAGCTTCGTGTGAGCGTGGGATTGCATTAATATCGTATTTTTTTCATTTGTAATGTTTTCAATTATTAGAAACATTCAAAAGCTATTTATCTGTGAAAAAATCTCAGAAATGAGGAAAAATCTGCATCAACTTCATCTCAGAAGAGGGGTGGAGCAAACAATGCGAATAAGATAAATTCCTTTCACTTCAAAAATTGAAATTAAAATTGAAATCTTTAAAATGACATAAAATTTCTTAATTCCACTTCGTAATTTGATTTTTCTCATGTTTATAAAAGTTGAATTATCTCCATAAATAAGGAATTTTACGAGAAAATTCCAACAGACATTTTTTGTTGCGACTTGAATTCTCTACAAAAAATATCTAATGACATTTTCTTCTAAATGCTCTCCTTTACGACATAAATCGAAAATTAACAACAATATCAGATTGTAGTTTAAAAGAACGGGGAAAGAAGAAATCTTTTCGTCGAAAACTTCTGATTAAATTATGCAATTTGGAAAAATCTGGTCTCATTTGAAAATATATTGAGATATCGATAATTAAAAACAGTTAATTTAATCTTGAGTATTCACGGCTTCATTCTCGCTCTCATTTACCAATGAAATAATTAACGATTGACGATATACCATTGATTGGATTTATTCTATTCAGTACTTGAGGGAACGATTCAAGGTGGATGTGCCCCATAGGTTTCGACCGCACACCTTCATGTCGCCAACGTTCTGTGACCACTGCGGCTCAATGCTCTACGGATTCTTCCGCCAAGGTCTCAAGTGCGATGGTAAGTCTGTTTCTCCTTTCGATTATCTACGATTGCCAAAGTAAGCAATCATTTAAAATCATCACGATCGTGTCTAGAAAACCTCGATCATATTTCTAAACATGAATTTAATTCACGATTGAATTGTCCTTCAATTATTTTTCGGAATTCTGGTAATTTTGGTAGTCAATCTTACCTCGTGGAACACACGATCCCCTTAAGGACGTTATTGATTGACTCATTCGCCCCTTAAGAACTCTTGACCTTCCATTCCAAAGGTACGTGAGGGTCGTTCAACCCTCCTCAGCCTCCTGAAGGAATTAGGCCAGTCAAATCAGTAGCGAAGTGGTCAAACGGTTTGAGTCAATTCAGTCTTTAGTTGAGTTTTCCAGAAATATTTCCGAATTTAAGGGAGATAGCGAAATTTTCATAATAACCTTTTTTGTAGAGCGAATGGAGTCCTACTAAAAAGGTTATGAGAAAAATTTTGCCATCTCCCTTAGATTTCGAGATATTCATTGACAACTAGCCAAGTTTGACGATTTCGCTACTGAAATTACGATTTCGAAATCAGGATGATAGAAGAAGATTAAAAACCACAGCACACCATGCGGAAAAATGATATGAAACCCACATTAAATTTTTGGGATTCTATCAAACCGGAAAATTCTATAAAAAAAATTCAAAACTGCAAAATTAAGCGTCCGCGTGAGCTTTTTCGCTTTGTACTGACGAAACCGCAGCAGATAAGGTAAAAACCCATAAGACATGATTTGCAGAGCATTAAATTTCCTACAAAAAATCCACTAGCAGCATTTTCGTAATTTCAACCGTTAAGCCGCCAACCGCGCTCAAAGTAAAGTTCTTACTTGACTGGCCTAAACTTCTAAATCCTAAGTTACCATCCGAGACCAGTCCGTAATTCCTCTCCTACCGAATGACGTTACTTCAACAATCGTCATTCCGAAATGAATATATAAAAAATAATGCTCTCAATCCTCCCCCCCTCCCCGCCCCTCCGCCCCCATCTATAATTACCATTAAGTAATGAAGCATTGATCTTATCGATTTCTTTGGCTCCCCCCGAAATACTTCGATTACGGTTACATCTCCTGGCGCGTAACAACTTGAAATTTTCTGGCGCACTTCCCTGTGTCCCCTCATCCCCCAGCATGTCCCCGCCAATTGGTCCAACATTTTCCCACAATTACAAATACTAAATGTTTTTTGGTTGGTCAGATCATTGTGAAAATGTTATTAGCCAGCTTGGATTGCTTGTTGTCTATCTATACAGTGTTGTGCTAGGGAAGACCTCATATACTAGAATTCTATAATTACACACTTGGGTTCGCTGGCTTAAAACTCAGTCGGTCTTGGCTCCCTGAACCGTGAGAACGGTCTTTTTACTGTTAATTGTCTATCACGTGAATTGTCCAGTGACACCTTGAAGTGAGTGATACAGTGAGTTTATCGATTTTAATCGCGTTTACTGTGGTGGAGATTCGATCGGAGACGTCAGGATGTCGTACTATGGGGACAGTATGTCTTATTACTACGGGGGAGGAGCGTTCGCCAATCACAGCTCGCTGATGACAGGCACCGGAAGGTAAGACATCTTCATATCAGGGTTTTGGCCATTCGAAAAATGCTCACTATGCTTTGATGGGGCTATTAATACAGCCGAATTGGCTCCGGAGGTGGCGATTCGGGGGAGCTCTTCGGGGAAATATTTGTTGCTTAATTGTTGGGGTGAGGGGTTGTTCAGGGGGAGAGAATTCATCTTTGCATTCTAAAGAACGGAATGAGAAGATGAAGATGCATGAGAATTCTCTTAGATATTTGTTTCATCATTTTTTAGGGGGAGATGTTCGATTAGAAAATCTAGTCGTTCTTTCAAAATTGCATTAAGTTATTCTCGAAAGTCTCCACTGAGACAAAAAATAACTTTACCAAGTAAATTTATTAATTACAAGAAAACCCACAAATTTCAAATGTAAATATTTATGGACATTTACTTGTGGCAAGCAAACACGGACGAAAAAATTTAATAGAAAAACCTATCGAATTCGTTGGAAAATTCTATTGAATTTTAATTGAATTGTTCTATTAGTTTTTGGCCGATTCTGTTGAAATGTTCAATAGTAAATATTCAGTAGAAAAAGTCAATAGAATTCAATTTTTCTATATAACTTATTCTATTGAGATATTTTCTATAGAATTTCCTCGGCTCAAATTTTCCAAGTTTTTTCGTTTGAGTTTCTGATGAGAGGAAAAGAAAAATAGAATTTTAAAAACTTAGACAATTTGAGTCGAGCAAATTTTATAGAAAATATATGAAAAGAATAAGTTATATAGACAAATCGAATTCAATTGACTTTTTCTATTGAATGTTTTCTATTGAACATGTCAATAGAATCAGCCAAAAACTAATAGAAAGTTTAATAGAAATTCAATAGAATTTTTCAACGAATTCGATAGGTTTTTCTACTGAATTTTTGCGTCCGTGAATTTACTCAGCAAAAGTAATTTTTTTTCTCAGCGTATAAGAACTCTATTGACAATTATGTTAACGAAGAAAACTCTTCACTTGGAATTTTCGTATTGTATGAAATGCAATAAATGTCAACGGCGTTTGTTTGCATAAAAAAATTACTCGATCTGAATAACAACGTTACATTCGGTGCAATTTTCCGTGAAAAATCTCTCTCAAATTTTCTTCTAATAATAAAATTGGCATTTAACAAGATGGAAGTGCATTTGTTTGATCAATTCCTCGAAACATTCTTCAAAATTCAATTCCCGAGACTAGGTCAACAATCTGTCATTATCGCTTGAGATCGTGAATGGCCCGAGAAAAAATTGTCTCTGTAGTATCATCCGCTAGTTTCTTTTGAATCAGACACGATGCGCTCGCTATTTGTCATCCAGCCAAATGTTCGGATGGATTCGAGATCGACTGCGTCTTCGATACCATTCCACCGAACAATTGCAACAGCTGAAGCATTTTTCAGATTCCCTTCGCCTCCACCTTTGAGTTTTAATTACTTTTTCGAATCCCAATTGTCCGGCTAGATACCGCTCCCTGGATAATTATCCAGTTATGATATTCAGGGGTAATGTGATCGAGAAAGATCTCCCATTGCATCAGGAAAATTCGCTGCACTTGAGAAATCGCGTCTTATGATTGCAGAATGAATATCCATCATCATAAACTAATGAAATTAACCCAATTCATCTCGTTCAATAATAATTGGCTGGATGCCAATCAGATCAACAATTATAATCGCCCCAATTCGACACCCACGTGGAAACCCCAAAATTGCACAGACTATACCTCATTCAGGCCAATTGAACCCCTAGATGAAAGTGACGCGCGTGTAAATATTCAGCGACAATTGATGCTGTTGAACTAGTGTCTCAAAGAAAGTCGTTCAAGGTCCACGTGTCAGATATAATTTTAAACAAGACGAATGTGTATCGTCATGTCTTCCAACTTGTTTATTTACGATTAAAAATAAGCACAATGTGACGTACCAAAAACGCGGTAAATTACGTAAGAGGAGGGGCTGGGATTATTTCTATTTTCAGGGAAAGGAAGTCATTAAATTAATTTTTTAGAGGCTTTTTTAACGGGAATTAGTCCTTCATTCCACGATTGTTTCGTCCCGAATCAGATTCTAGTAAAATTGTTCACGGTTGTGACGGTCATAAAAAACGATACGTCGAACGCCAGCGCATCAATTCTCACAATCATTATTATTAATCGTATTAATTCCAATCAGAAATGAGACAGAAAATGGGATAAAACTGTCGTAGAATGAATTCCTTCCTGAAATAACAGGCCAAATTCCAAAAAAATCCCACCATAATCATCACCTTATTTTCCAGGGTCTACACGCCCCACCGTTTCGCCCCGCACCTCTCGACAATCTCGGAGTCCCCCCTGAGTAACTACCGTCGTTACGCCCCAGTGATCCTCCCCTCCCGCCCAAAAAGAATAATCGACACAGCGGACATCGACGTGTCAACCCCGCGGACCCTCCACGCGGACCACTCACGCCCGGGGAACCGTCTTCGCCGAGACCGCCCGACCATCAGGATTCGCTCGCAAGCCCTGAAGGACAACCCGACCCTGCGAGAGCACAACGAGCGCCACGAGAAGACCGTCGGAGAGCTCCTCCGGGAGAAGTTCTTCATAAAAGACAAGAAGCCCCCCGAGGATGCCCCCAAAATCCGTCAGCTCGCGCACGAACCCCTGGAGGACCCATCAGAAGCGCCGCAGGGCAAGCTCACCAGGAGGATGACGCGTCGTCGCTCATCAGCGGACATTCAGATGGACCCGGGCCAACTGGAGCGAGAGCTTGCAATCGCCCAAGTGCAGGCGGAAGTGCTGGACAATCTAGTCGCCGAGGAGCAGGCGGAGATTGAAGTCGAAGTGCGGAGAGGAACTCTCCTCCACAAGAATCAGCTGCGATCGGCTGCAGTCGGCAAATCCGAGTCGGAAGCCGACAAGTCTGACGACACCAAGAAGAAGATCCCGAAGAAGATCAAGAAGAAGAAAAAGGGAACGGACAAGCCATCGCCGCCGTCATCGGCGCCGTCAACCCCTGGTGAAGATGGAAAAGACCCGGCGAAGGGGTTCAAGATCGAGGCCTGTAACAGCGTCGGCGACTTCTCCACGATTGTAGTCAACGCCAAGGACAAGCAGAAGGAGATCGAACTCAGGGAGAGCGTCAGATTGCCTCCACCGAAAGCAGCACGTAAGATGGAAGAGGAAGAAGTCGTTGTTCTACCCATCAAGAAGCCGTACATTCTCGACAATTCACGCAACAGCGTGTACTTGACCCTGAGGCAACAAATTGCAAAGTCATCGGGGCCGAGGGACGATGAGGGGGCCACCAATCAGCGTTCATTACGATCGAAAATGGATCGTATTAAGAAAGAGAGTGATTCAAAACCTGCCAATATCCGGGCTAAAGATACATTTAAGAGTGATACAGAGGTCGGAGGAGTGATCAATGTTATTGATGAAGAGACTAGTGCTGCGAGGTGTGAGATCACTTCTGATGCGAAGCTGTTGATGAAAGCATCGGAGGAATTGTCGAGAGTTGGTGGAGAGAGTTCGCAGGGTGTGATTGATGAGAGTGCAGTGGAAGAGACTCGAAAAAGTTTGACTCGTGATTTTGGGAAAGATGTTTGTGAGGATATGGCAATTACGAGTGAAGATTGTGGTGAGGGAGGGAGCCTGTGGGAATTGCGTGGGGCAGGTAGCGGAAATTCCCAGGTAATCGATCAGGGATCGGTGAGTGGGGGATCTCCTGTGGGCAAAGGGGGAGATCCGGACATTCTGCGAAAAAAGGAAGATGAGGTGATGGGGGACGCTTGCAGTGAGTTAAAAATATCAGACGGGAAGAGTCAAATCGCAGCTGGTCGGACTGACATCTTGGAGAAAAATAAACCATTGAGTAAGCTGAAGTCTTCTGTAAGTGAAAGCAGAATTTCGGATTCCAAATTTGATGGGTTGAGGAAGGAGAAACTGAATAAGTCGAAGTCCTTGTCTGTTGAATCGAAGGCTTCGGCAGTTGAGAAAGAAACTTCTTTAGAATGTAAGAAACCTTCTGACGGAAACAAAATAGCTATCAAGCAGGAAACACTTGTAGAGAAATCAAAATCGTTCTCCATTGAGAGTGCAGTCTCCTTGGTTCCTAAAGTTAAGATGATTGAGACGACCAAAATTCTTGATGAATCTAAATTTCCAGTTGTGAAAGAAATTTCGTCTGAAGACAAGAAGCTTGTGAATGAATCCCAACCATTGTTAATTGAGAATGAAATTCCCTCGATTCTCAAGCCCGAAGAAAGCCTTATCGAAAAGAGCGAAAATATTATTGACGACCTGAAATCTTCAGAGGACATAAAACCCTCTAACGAAAGCAACCCTTCACCCCTAGAGAAGGAACTTCCCCCAGAATCCAAAATAGAAATCAGAGAGAAGGAACCTCTTGAGAAGTCAAAACCACTCCAACTCAAGGAAGAATCCACTCCTATTAAAGAGGAAACCCCGGAAAACTTCAAGCCCCTCAGCAAATCGAAATCCTTCACCGATAGTGCCCTGCCCTCGTTATCCCCTCCAGACCCCCCAAAGCTCAAACCAAAACCCAAAATGACCAAATCAAAGTTCCTCTCCACAGACAGTGGAATAGGTTCCCTAGAGCTTGACCTACATCACCCAGAGAAGAAGACAAAAAAGAAGCTCCAGAACTCGAAAGGTTCTTCCTTCGAGTGCGACGAGGACCCGAAACCAAAGCTAAAACGTTCGGAAAAGCCAAAAATACCGCCAGTGAAAAAACTAAAGAAGAAACTGACAAGTGCAAAGTCCCTCCCCCTGCCGCTGCTGAACGATCCTCCAAAGGACATAATCCTGACCCGAGTGTCTCCCACCGAGGAAAACCCCCCAAAAGGACCCTTCAAATCCTTAAGATCCTTCCCCCTCGCAAAATCCGAGCCCAAACCCCTGCCCCCACTCAAAGAAGACGAAAAAACCGATGAGATAGACTTCTGGTCGGAGATTCGCAGTTCATCACCTCCGAAAATAGACCCCCCAAAACTGTCATTAAAGCCTCAATTACCCGACGAAATAATAAGAGATGAAGTTAAACCAAACACTAGTGAAATTATCCAAGATGCAATAACGAAAGAAGTCAAACTCCCGGAAGCTATTTTTGACAACTTGAGTTCAGAGAACTCGTTGTCGAGCGAAAGCAATTGTGAAACAGCGGAAACTACGGGAATGGAGGTATTATTATCCCCGGTGAGTGAAACACAATCTGAAGTGCCTGGAGATGATGTGAAATCGGTGGAAAAAGGAGCTGTCATGGAAGTTGGATCGACTGGGGTTGTGGAAACAAGCGATGTTGAGACGACAGCAAGAGATGAGGACAGGAAGCTTCTGTTAGATGTGTCCGGCGGAAGTGATGGACCTGCAGAACAGGTACCTGAGGAAGGTTCAGAGCCTTCGACGCCTGTTGTGGAAGTCCCTCCTTTGTTGACGAGTGTTGAACCTATTCCTGAAGTACCTGAAGCTCCTGAAGATGAGGACGAAGACGACAGTCCAGTGACCCCAACTAACGAGGACGCGAGTGGGGGTCTATCAAAATGGGACAAAACAACAGACCTCACGACGTTGAATGGCAAAAATGTCCCCTCCAGTGATGCTGGAAATGAGGTCGCAACGCCCAAAGTATCGAAGAAGAAACTCAGCAGACGGAAAAAGTCTGGCAGTGAGGACACGATCGTAAGGAGAGTGCCGGAGAAAATCACAAGTTCGACGGAGGTTTCTAAGGTCTGTCAGTTCCCGAAGAAGAACTTGAAGACGAGCCCTCCTAAACCTGCGAAGCGACCCATTGATCTCAACAAGATGTTCTATACAACGCCCTCGTCATTGCTGACGGCTACCCCGAGGGATCTGGCGAAGGTCAAACGGGTCAAAGTTAAGAAGGAGAAGCATCCGGTGAGGACACCCTCCGCCAGCAGTGACAGCACCGGAAGCACCAGGAGCAGCCAGGACACGACCAGCTCCAGGAGCAATTCTACGGAGGTGGAGGATGAGAATGGGCAGAAGAGGATCTCATCCACCAGGAGCAATGACTCCGGATTCGACGGATCGCCGAGATTATCTAGTACTGTGTTTATATTTTATTTCATTATTTTTAGGTTTAAGGTTTGCACGTATTTGTGGTTGAGGAGATACGTGGGAGGGAGATTTGGAGGGTGCGATGCCGGGATTTTTCGGAAGTGTCAGAACCTTTGGGTAATTGGCAAGAATTGATCTGTTGGAGTTAAATTAATTCGTCGTCTTTCATCACTTCGTCAATGCATTTTCCTGCAGTTATCTTTGAACGGAAAGGATTTAGCGGAAAACCACAAAAGACCTTTTTTGCAGAGAATTTCGAGATCTACAAAAAAGTATTGTGTCCTTTCGTCGTAAGACCAATAATTACCGAGATAATTGCGGAAATAGTGGACACGGGAAATTTTGAATTCATGAAATTCTTATTTGTCTCGTTAACTCTGAAATTATCTCGCTAATGAGTGGTGCTAATGAGGAATGTCTCTTGTCGTTCGTCTCTGAACCCATTAAGTTCAAAGAAATTTGGAAAACGCAATGAAAATGTCGCCAACGATTCCTCCAACTACTCAATCATCAAATAAATCTCCCTAAATTTTAATGAGACAGATTGGTCACTTCTCCACGAGATGTGCATTAAAGCATGATAAATTTCTGGATAAATGCTTATCTCCTCAACTTCGCACTGCTCAGATGTTAGTAAAATTTGTTTCCAAATGTTTATCGTGTATGTGTACGAGGGAAAGCGCCGAAACTATGAAATATCGCATTTAAATGACGACAGGGAATTGAAACCCGGCCAAGATTGCCTGATGTCGCGCCGAACCGATCGATTTGCGCACATCAAATCGTTTTATTTTCTTTCATTTTTGTTCCACGCGTCGATTAGTCGCCGGAATTATCGCCATTATTCCTATCTGCCGTTAATGAACTCGACCGTGAGTTTATTTTTATTGGAATTGGGGGTAATTTGTACGAGGCTTTGGGAGAAGATACAGGTGGTCCTGCTGAGGATGGGAGTTTTTTGCTTTTATTTCTGTAAATAGACTTTATGCTTTCTTGTCTGCATGGACGAAATTAATCACATCATTCCCCTCCTCTCTACTAATTAGTAATTAATGTTGCGAGGTATTTGATGAGGGGAAGGGACGACTTGAGAGCCAAAGGGATCGATCCATGAATTTAGAGAACAAGTTTTTTATTATTCGGTTGCGAAGAGGTGAATGTTTTTTTAGATTGTGAAATTATTTTGGCAATGTCGGACTTTTGTGTAGCTCTTGTTTTTTTTGACAAAAAGTTTGTTTTTTAAAGTTTAATTATTAGAATTAGTTTAAATGTCTCATTTCGCCTTCAATTTAAGACGAAAAATCGTCTTGACACCATTTCGCAGCTGAATTTTTTTCTTTTCCATTTCCTTAAAAATTTTTTCTTGGAAAATTATTTCGAGTAGATTGCGACATGGCCTGTCACAAGAAATGTGAAAAATTAACCGGAAATTTGTGTGGACTCAACCAAAAACTTGTGGCCGAAGCCCTGCAGGCATTGAAACGAGGTAAGACGACAAAGAAAATACTCCAAGTTTATTAATAAAATTATTTTCACTGAAAAAAATGAGAAAACCACACGATTTGGATGGATAAAAGCACGATCACTCCTCTCGCCTCCGTCCCGATATATCAAAACAATCTTGGTGCTGAATTTTCCCATTTGTTAGAGCGTTTATCCTGCCAAAAACTATTTCCGTTGAAAAATCTTCTCTCTTTGTTCGGAAAATCTAGTCTCGTCGCAGCTGTCTCTGTTTTTGTTTGGTTGACGTCAGGTTCGGTTTATACTACTAACTTTTCCGCAGATTCAAGACGCTTTTCGCTGTTGACCATCGAGGAAGACTGTTCGCAGTCAATACATTTCTTGAGATTCATTATTTATTTTTCTTCCCAAGAAAATCCCGAGTTTTTCCCACAATTTTTTTTTTGTGCTGTGAGGCGATTTTCGTGACTCATTGAGACGTCTGGAAGACACTTGTGAGAATCATGGGTATGAAAAAATTAAATTAATTGAGTAATTCATTAACTAGAGGAAAAAATGATTGATTTGAAAGAAATATAATGAACAATTTTTTTTTAATGAAGAAAAATGGAAAATTCAACTGTGGGAATACGTTGTGCCTTGATTGGAATAACAAGATGGTCATGATACGTATCCGTTTAATTTTAGAAAATTATTCTATGTTATTTGGTTCTCACAAAAGTTTCAGCCAGACTCTGCCAAATTTAAGGGTCCTAATACGTGTTTCCAAAACGTGATATCATGAGTACAATAATATCCTTGGCAATGAATTTTAATTTTGAATTGCATCTTGGGATTCTATTATGAATACGAAAACTCAGTCAACTTTTTCTGTTGAGACATTTTCCATAGGAATTCCTCGACACAAATTTCTAAGTTTTTTCCATTCTATCTTTTCATCTCATTAAAAAAAAACAAACAGCAAAATTTCAGTCAATTTTATTGATTTTTTTACTATGAAATATTTTTCATGACACATTTCTATTGTAAAAAAATATGAAAAACTAATAGAATTTCCTAGCGAATTCGCTAGGTTTTTCCATATTTTTTTTTTCGTAAAAATTTGCAGAATTTGTGGGTTTGGGGAGAATTTTTTATTCAGTTGGAAAAATTTTGGAATTCTCGTTTGGACTAATTTGGTACGTTTCCACGTTGTCGCAGTGTCGGCATTAGGTCGTCAGTACGAACTCACTGGGAGTCTCTTCCGCGAGGGTATATTTAGTGCGGGAATACTCTCTTTGCACTGGGAATCTTGAGACTGCAATTATCCAGTTATTTCCTGGTTCACAATAAGTTCAACTTGAAATATTTAGATGGGAAATGTTTTAGGGGAGATGGCTTTTTTCTGGGGCATCGTCGGAGAAATGGCTATCAATCAATGCCGAGTGGTTTTTAAAATCCCACGGACGGCGAAATATAAATAGAGCCCGAAAAAAACTCAAATTCATTTTTGTTTTCAAATAAAGAAAATAATGAGAGATGCAGAATTATTGTGGCGACAATGAATATTTTTCAAAAATGTCTTTCACATATTATTTCACCTATTGATGATATCAAATTTCTATTTTTCTTCATTTTAAATTAAACTTTTGTTACATCGCGTAGCGATATAATCGCTGTTTTAATAAAAAAGATTAAAAAAAAAAATTATTAATTAAGAAACTTGTGACTGGAATTTGATTTGTCTATCCAACTAACTTCGTTTGATTTTTCATTTTCGAAATGTTCAATGGAAAATATTCTACCGAATTCTCGGATGGATGGATAATGAAACATCACGAGTTTACATAATCCCCGAGCCGGACGTCCCTCCTTAAAATCCTTGCAGCCTAGTCATTCAACCCTCGGTATTCACCTCGTCTCCATGACCCTGAGTAAACGACGCTGCCCGTCTCACGCGCCACTTAATGCATGTAACGCGTCAAAACACCTGTCCCCAATCGTTCAGCCAGCCCACAGTCCATCTAAAATCACAAGACCCGCGCCTACCCGTCGGCCCGCAACACCCCTAGCCCTCGTGACAAACGACCCGGTAAAAGTATTCGAAAACAATGTACTGGCCTAACGAAAATCAAAGAATAGTGAGGATAAAACATCTACCGTTGGAGCACTCTGGTGATAATGGCGTCCTTGCACGTGTACCCCAGAAGATGCATTTGATACAGTCATCGCACTGCGCGTCTATTTTCGAATAAACTGACACCAGCCAAAAGTGCATCTGGGCAGGTATCGAGCAACCGGGGATACTTGCCAGTGCAAGAGACAATTAAAATCAGGGTCATTCGAGGAAAACTCACAACCATGACCAGGGAAAACTACTTCCTAATAGTATTTTCGGTCTATTATAAATATACGATATTAGGAAACACGAGTGCTAAAAAATTTATCCAAAAAACTTGCTAATTTACGATTATTTTGGTTTTTATTGTCCTGCAGCGCCTTCACAATCGTCCGACAATCAGAGGAACTCAGACAGTTCGGATCATGTTCATGGAAGCGGCAGAATCACTCCACCGGCTACTAATCTACCGAGGTTTAAGAAATATACTGTTGAAGACTTCCATTTCCTCAAAGTAAGTGAAATAAATATCAATTTCACGAGTTTTTATGGGTATAAACTTTGATCGAGCAACTGTTTCACGGAAATTGCAAAGAATTTCTCCATTAAAATTCAGAATGCGTTGAAAAATGAAGGGAAACTGTAAATTTCAATTAAATTATTCCATGAAAAATTCATATTTGATTTGACCTTTCATCCACTTCCGCTATAAAGACGAAAAAAAGTCCCTGAATTGCCAAGTTTCACGACAATGCACTAATTACTTAGATAATTACCAAAATTATAAAATTTGAATTTGATTAAAATCTCAATAACGACTAGTATTTAGCGAAAATATTAAAAGTCGGCTCTGTCTGCCAAAAACACTCCATTTCGTCCCGCGCTTCGTAAAAAATTACGACTAAGCAAGTAGTAAGAAATTGAGTAGTTATTTCCGTCAATGATCAGCCGCGGAATACCTGTGGTTATGGTTACGATCGAAGGGGCATTAAATCCGCGTATGAAAATTTTCATTAATCATAAAGTTAGTTAAGCAATTGCGAAGTGGCTCTGGCTGCCAACGGCTATTTCGCACTCGGTTGGAAAAGCCCGCTATGAATTATGAGAGATGTTGCACCAACAAACCCACGGGTACACGCTGAATTACCGTCATACCAGTCTGTCGAGACAGAATTACATCAAAATAATTCAGCCTCGGCGGTAACTGAGTTTATTTAGGAAATTCTTATGTATTTCTGGGGGGTTGCGAGTGCTGTTGCATTATATGTTTAAACAAAATATTTGTGATTTGCGTCAATCACACGAGAAAGACGAATTCAGTATTAGCGAAGTGGTACAACGATTCAATAAATATCTCGGAATCTAAAGGAAATGGCAACATTTTTGTTATAACCTTTTTTGTAGAGCCGATTGAGAGCTATAACAAATGTAGTTACGAAAATTTCGCTATCTCCGTTAGATTCGAAAATATTCCTCAAAAACTCAACTGTGAGATAAGTCGACTTAAGCCGGTTTACCACTTCGGTACTGAATTGAATTAGAGGAATTAATTTATCGTTTTTATCAATACTAGCGAATGGGCGCTTCGCGCCCGTCGCTAGATTATATTATATTATGTTAATTTATTTTATTGTTTTCTTTCCAATTTTTCTTTGCGGTTAGATTAAATTAAATTTATTGGATTCTAATCCCATTGTAGTATACAAATTGTGGGAACAGTTTTTTTCATTTTCAAATGAAGAGATAATTATGTTAAATAATAAGGAGAGTATTGATACTTTTTTTGGGATGATGATCTATATATTTTTCACAATTACATATTGTTCAAAAATTTCTCTATGTACTACATTTTTCATATAACTATTTCCATCTTTTTCATTTTTTATGCTACCTCCTTAATTTTTTTTTAGATGCCGAAAAAATATCAATATGTTCCCTTTCTATGATCTAATTTCCATGGAAGAAAGTGAAAAAAAAAACAGAGATACGTGATCAGTAAGAAAATAAAAATTTCGATTTTTCAATGTCTCCGGAAAGTTTTAAAATTGATATATTTTTTCAAATAATGGAAGAATACCCATCAATTCAATTTCTATCCTCACATTTTGATAGAATACATTAAAAAAATAGCAAAGAATAAAAATCGGAGATAAAATTTTTTATAGGATTAATATAATGTAATAATTCAGGTGCTCGGAAAAGGAAGTTTCGGAAAAGTCCTCCTAGCAGAGCTGCGTGGCACCGACTGCGTGTACGCAGTGAAATGCCTGAAGAAGGACGTTGTCCTGGAGGACGACGACGTGGAATGCACCCTGATCGAACGAAAAGTCCTGACCCTCGCCACGCGGCATCCCTACCTCTGTCACCTCTTCTGCACCTTCCAGACGGACTCGCATCTCTTCTTCGTCATGGAGTACCTCAACGGGGGTGACTTGATGTTCCACATACAGAAGTCCGGACGATTCCCCGAGTTCCGGGCGAGGTTCTACGCCGGGGAGATCTGGTCTGGACTGAACTTCCTTCATAAAAAGGGGATTGTCTACAGGGATCTCAAGCTGGACAATGTTCTACTGGATTTCGAGGGTCACATACGAATCGCTGACTTTGGAATGTGCAAATTACAGATCTTCTTGGACAGAACTGCTGATACTTTCTGTGGGACCCCGGATTATATGGCTCCAGAGGTGAGAGTTGATGGGTTTTGGAGAAATGAGAGATGAGGGGGGATTAATGCAGAGAAGAATTCATTATTTTTGTTGAAATAAATTAAGAATGATGAATCTCGTGCTGCCAATCCCCAAAAATTCATAATTTTCGTCTCACGATGCTCCAATTAAATGAATTTTAATTCATTCAATTGTCCTATTTTATAAATCAATTGTTTTGTTTTTTTTTAGATAATCAAAGGTCTCAAGTACAACCAGGCTGTCGACTGGTGGTCGTTCGGCGTCCTCCTCTACGAAATGTTGACCGGACAGTCGCCGTTCTCCGGCTGCGACGAGGACGAACTCTTCTGGAGTATTTGCAACGAACGACCATTCATCCCCAGATATCTTTCGCAGGAAGCCATGGACGTGCTTGTTGCTCTCTTGGAGAAGGACGCGGGGAAGAGGCCCATGGGTCACGAAATTCAGGCCCATGCTTTCTTCCACGTGAGTGCATTTTCCACGTTAACATTTACTGTTTATAAAAATTTTACTCAAGTTGTCCTCAAAGTAAAATGAAATTAGGAATTCTCCTTCAATTTTACAATAGTGTTGTCAAATTCTTTTAATTGATCTCAAAGTATAATTCAGTAGCGAAGTGGTAAAACGGTTTAAGTCGACTCATCTCCCGCTTGAGTTTTTGAGGAATATTTCCGAATTCAAGGGAGATAGCGAAATTTTCGTAATAACCTTTTTTGTAGAGCGAACTGAGGGCTACAAAAAAGGTTGCAACAAAAAATTTGCTATCTCCCTTGGATTCTGAGATATTCATTGAAGACTGGCCAATAGTCAAAATTGGCTTAAACCGTTTTAGCACTTTGCTACTGAATTAATTGTGAATATTTCAGAAGAGTAGAATATTCCATTCTAAATGATATTAATATTCAAATCTGCACATCAAATTTACCTAAAATAAAATTTCCTCAACATTTTGAAACGAATATTCACTGTTCAATGGAAGATTTACCTTCTTCTTACTGTGAGAAAGATCTATCGAGGATCTCCAATTGGAATTTCCAAACAGAATGAATGAGAAACTACTGGACGACGTGTGTTCAACACGTGTGTCGCTTTATCAGCAGCCGAGAAATTGGCTGTCTGCCCTAGTGTGGACCAAATCTACTTACCACCAATTCAGTGTAGTAGTGGATGAAGTGGTTAGCATCAGACCAGTTTTGTCTTGAGGGTCAAAACACTCAAGAACATTTAGAGTTGAAGACCAAATAATAATAATATTATTAAATAATATATTATTATTATTATCAACAACAATATTGTTATTATTAACAATATTATTTTTTATTATTTAATAATTATTTAATTTTTAATTAAATAACTCAATAGAAATAATTATTAAATTGAATTAAATCGCTCACTCCGAACGACTTTGATGGCCCTCAAGATGATTTGATCCTCAACTACAAAAATTCTAAGGACGATTTTACCCTCAAAACCATTCTTCCCTCAATGAAAAATGAAAACAAAATTTCCTGAATCTTCGTAATTCTAAATAATAATTTTTCCCAGTGTTCAATATTTTCACTCCAGATTTTTCTACCTCATCCCATCATTTCTCATTTAAAGCCCCGATTTTTTATTTCTGTACAGTCACTCTCCTGGGACAGACTAGAACGAAGATTACTGGACCCCCCATTCAAGCCAGCCCTGGAGCACACCCTGGACACCCGTTACTTCGACACAGCTTTCACAGCTGAGAAGCCTCGTCTGACCCCCGTACCTGAGCAAATCCTCACATCAATGGATCAGGGTGTCTTCAGAGGATTCTCCTACACGAATCCCAACGCCACGGACTGAAAAAGGGGAATCCCCTCAATCCCGGGAGTCAAACAAACCACGTGCTGTGATTGGAAGCGTCCGTTTCCCCGTGAAAATGAACGCTAACTGGGACAATTCGATGGAGACATCCTCCCATCGTCAGTCCTCAGCTGCTGAATATTTTTTAGAACCTCATTGTAAATTAAAAACCACGAGAAACCACTGAGACAACGTTTTTAGTCTCTCGTTTGCAGATTTTACGATCATTTTAATATTTTTAATTAATGGAGATACGGTGTTATTTCATTCCACACAACCCACACATCAATCTACATCTTATGAATATTCTCACCGATGATTTAACGATTTTTTAATAAAAAATATGGAATACGCATAAGACTGTATTTTTGAATTGAGTCGTCGTGGAAGGAGAATCTGATGAATCTTAATTTTTTTTCTATTAGAAATGTTGATGATGGCTAGAGGCAAAAATGAAGATTCATGGAATTGTATGTAATAAAGATTTATCTAGTTGTTTAATAGCTGTAGATTTTTTTTTCATTAATTGTAAGAGAATTGCAAATTTTTCGATTAAAAGAAGGTGTTTGGTGGTACGTGAACTCCGTGAATACTGAGTTTTTATTTTTTTTCCTTGAGGGCTTTTTGATACTCCGAGGTTATTATTGGGGGTCTACAGGTTTGAGCAGCTGAGGGACACGTGCAGTGGAGTGGATTTTTATAGGGCGGGGGAGATATTTATGGGAGGTTTAGGTCTGCGGTGTCGTAAAATGAAGCAGAAATGAACGAGTGGATTTTTTTTGGATGAATGAGGGATTATCGTCGCACAGAGTTGTTGCGGATAGGATTTCTGGGGATTCAAAATATTCTTGAGGAGTAAGCGACCCTTAAGGACGTTAAAATGGAAAGTTTGAGGATCGTTTGGCCCCAAAACAATTTAATCTCCAACTAAAAACAAAAACAAAAGTCTCCGGAATTATCCTTAACAGTTGTTTTTCTGACATTTTCTCGTCATTAATTTCCTCACCATTAATTTCCAAAATAAATTCCCAGCTATCAAAATCAAATTACTGCGCCACACTGAAATTTTAATTTATCTTTAAACATCGAATTCAATTGCTACAAGTTGAAAGTAATTCACGAAGACGTTTAAGTGGATGAAAATTCAGGGGCAATTGAGTGGCCATCTGGAAATATTTATATCCATCCATCAGGGCTGACCTCAATAGATAAACATTGATATTTATTGATTTATTTTTATTTCTCCCTCGAGGGCCCACTAAAAGTCTCTTTTCCCCTTTTTTTTCCTGGATATTTCTTTTTTCTCTCGAGATCTTTCTGTTTGGCTCCTTGGCTCGGCTCCGCGCTGACTGTGCTAACTTTAGAACCCCCGAGGAATTGGCAAACAACGTCTGATGAGCGCCAAGTGGAGAGTTGGATTTTTTTTCGAGTTTTTTCCAATTTTTAGTTCTGCGAATGCTGAAGCCAACCTCTGCGTTGGGGGCTAAAAGACTTACAAAATATTCTGACGAGTATTTTTTCGTTATTTTCAAATATCTCGCGAGATTGAATGTCAATAAAAGATAATTTAATCATAAAATGAAACGTAATGAATCCATCTGGTTTCATCGACAGTTTTCGGTAAATATCTTCGAATTTAGAGTAGATAGCGATATTATTATTCAGACCTTTTTTGTAGCTCTCGAAATTCTCTACAATAAAGGTTGTAACATGAATTCTGCTATCTCCCTTCAATCCCAAGATATTCAGCAAAAACGAAATTCACAATTGCATTCATTCGTCTTTTCCTCGAATTCCCATCAATTAATGAAACAATCAGCAATTAAATTCAATTTCCGTGCGAAATGAATTGAAAAAATTAATCTAATCATTCGAGGAGTCTTTCCAAGAATAGGAATATAATTAAATTTCGAAAAATTCCGTTATCGCGCATAAAGAAGTCTTTAATCGTCATCAATTGAAACGGAGATGCTCATTCGCGATTAGCCCGCACGTGTGAAAGCCTGGCCTCTGTCCCGAGTTTATCGGCCGCGGTACACTTAATTGACCGAGGCAATAAACCAGGGTCCTCGTACCCACGTGAGGGCATCAACCGAAAAAAACAACTTCAGCAAATCGCACGTTCAGTGCTTGAGGTTCTCCGGATTAATATTTTTCCATTCCATTTGAGAATTTCCGAGATACGCGGACTGTTCTATTTGCGTCATCTTAACTCTAGGGACCGAAAAAACAACTCTTGATGTCGTCTCACTTTTACCCGAATGGATCACTTTCCACTTCCGTCACCTGCCTCTTGGGTAATGAATAAAAAAAGTGAGAAAAAACATTTCTCGAGGTTCTTTAGACTAAATAAATAGTAGAATTAGAGAATTGCGGTCGAACACGCATGAATTTTATAGGATTTCTATGGAACTTCTCCTGAAATTTTGAGTCTATTGAATAGTTCCGCAGATTTACTGCGTTTTTTTAAAACAGAAAACGTTCAATACAAACTATATGAATTTTCAAATTTTTTTCCTTTCTAGACGTTCTATAGATTTTTAAAAATATACTTTCCATAAAAAAATGTATAGAAAAGACGTTTATGGAACGACTTGAACAAAAAAATCTAATTGCATCCATTGTCTTTATCAGATCAGCAGCGAAGTGGTAAAACGATTTAAGTCGACTTATCCCTCAACTGAGTTTTCGAAGAATATCTTCGAATCTAAAGGAGATAGCGAAACTTTCGTCCCTACATTTTTTGCAGCTCTCAATTTGCTCTACAGAAAAGGTCTCAACAAAAATTTGGCTATCTGCCTTAGATTACGAGATATTCATTGAAAACTGACGAATAGTCAAAATCAATTGAATTGAAATTGTTTCCAATAGAAGTCCAATTCTACATTTCTGATCCAATAGAATTATTCATTAATTCGCATCGCAACATTTCCGTCCGGAAATGCCCCCCGTCCCCCTTCTCCCCGCGATTGACCACAACCAAAAAAAACTCCGTAATTTTCTGCGTGGGATGACATTAACGATAAGTGTAGAAAGAGTAATTCGACGATCGAGAGCAGTGAGTTTCATCCCAGGGACGGACTCAATACCCAAGCGCGGGTGTTCCCTCTCAATTTTATAAATAGCCTTAAAACTTGGAAGTTACGAAGCGATGCGTCCCTATCCGGTTATTTTAGTGTGTCTCGCGCCGGCCCGTTCTCCTTGCTCCTCATTTCCTCCTGCATCCGAGGCATCCCTCAGTCTAGCTCTCCACCTCATCTCCAACGCATCATCCACGTGCTCCCACTGTATTCAAACGTCAAAAACGAAGGCTGAGGACAATTGTTACGTGAAAATACGCGCAAAAGTCTGTGAATAATTGTTTTTTTGCAAGTGTCATCCAATTGTTGAACAGCTTCATTGTTGACATGCACAAACGCCTCTTCTTCGCGAGCCGGGGCGTCAGTTGAGCATGGGATTTATTTATAAACTCATCTCGAGAATGGTAGACTCTACATCAACGACTTGAATCGTTTAATCCCGTTTTGTAGAGATTGAACACTTAATTTAGAGAATTGAGAACAACAAAATTGTGAAGTCGTCAAATTGAATGGGAAAAGTTTAAATCATTTTTTGTTCTCTTGAGGGGGTTCCTACACTTGAGGAGAAAGTCAAAACAACGAATTTAGGGGCAATTTTTTTAATAGAGGGAATCGAATTAGGTTTTTCATCTCGTGTACTAGAATTCACTCTGAATTCATTCTATTCGCTCATTCATTTCATTCACTTGAGACCAAAAAATTCGCAAATGTGTGGATTTTGAAATGCAAATAGGAATAGAATTGAGAAGAGAAAGTTTGAGTGATTGAAGAATTTTAATAATTTAATTGAATTGAAAAAATAATAATCCCCAATTTTTGGAAGGAGGAATTATAGATTGAAAATGATGAAGTGAAAATCATCCGAACTCATTTCCTCAATCTTATCAAATTAAATAGGAAAAAATTGGAAAAATCTACAATTCACGAAAAATCAAAAACAGAATTCTTCAGACCATCGAAGATGTCCAACATTAGTACACAAAATAGAAATAGCAAATCAATTGAACAATTGAATCCCTTGAATCAAAAAACACTTATTTCACCAGCTAAATTTCAAAAATACATTCAAAACCTCCAGGTCTCGACCAAAAAACCATTAATAAAGTTCTTCAGGCACTCAAAGAGTCAAGTTTATCGCCAAAAATCTAAATAAGAAATTGTCCGAACAATTTACCTAAATTCTGTCCCATTTCCTGAATTTCAACCCCTAAAATTCGCGAAATAAATCCCAAAAATCGTAGAAATCTTGACATTTCGACCAAAAAAAACGAAAAAATCCTGAACTCCACCAAAAACCCAACGATCAAATCCCCAAGCAATTATCCCGAATAAGGACCTCAAGTAAAAAAAAAATGCCCGAAAACTCTTAAAACCGATCCAACACTCAATGCCAAGGATGTTCAGTTCATTGCGCCTGGGAACGATGCGTTCTCGTGACAAGAGTCGCGCGCGTCCCGGTAGTGTTGCAACAAACGCAAGTTCCGAGGACAATCCGCACAACTCGCACTACGGCTCCCAGAAGTTCCTGGTACTGGACGATATAGAGACGGGTCAGCCCTCCGGAGTTTCCTCGAAAGTGGCTCAAGTTCGAGTGGAACGAGAGGGTGGGAACCTCGGGGTGACCCTGAGGGGAGGGGTAGCGCGGGCACTAGTGGTGACGGGAGTGAAATCGGACGGTCCAGCCGCCAAGGAGGGGAGGGTGAGACCGGGGGACCGACTCCTGGCGGTAGACGACACGGAATTGAGGGGCTTGAGCCTGGCGGAGGCGCAGAGGGCCCTCAGGAGGAGCTCCGACGCACCTGTGGCGTCTCTCACGATTGAGTACGACGTGGCTAACATGGAGGAGGCGAGGGCTGCCACCTCGGGTCCCCTCCTAGTGCAGTTGGAGCGAGGACTCTCCGGTAAAATAATGTCGAGACTTTTTCCGAAAATTTCGGTTCCGCAGGAAATTTTCCCATTACTGGATAATAAAATTGGATGAAGAATGACACGTACGAAAGAATTTCACGGAATTCTATTGCATTTCTATTGAAAATTCCATTGGTTCTTGGCCTTATTGAAGAACTATAATGGAAACTATTTTATTGAAAACATCAGCAGAATTTCATCTTTCTCCGCAACTTTTTTTATCAAGACATTTTCCATAGGAATACCTTGACATGAATTCTGTATTTTTTCCACTCTTCTTTCTCCTTTTGTTAAAAAAAACACAAAAAAAACATTTCTACATAAAACATCTCAATAAACTAAGTTCAATAGAAAATTCGGTAAATAATGAAGATTGAATGAGTAAAAGGCAACTAAAAACGTCATAATGACTGACACACTCATTCCATAAACATTCAGCCGTCATATACACTCTGACAATATCAAAGACCATAATTCCACACCTCATGAACCCCGAAGACATAAACAACGTGTCCCATCATCTCCCCAGTTTGTTTACCCATTCCCTCAACCCGAAACTCTCTGTTTACCAGGGGAGTTGGGATTAACAGTACGTGAAACACCAAGTGGTGTGTATATAGAGAGTCTCAGACCAGCCAGCACCGCAGATCGTTGTGGTGCACTGCAGCCTGGCGATCGTCTCCTCGCGGTCGATGACACACCCGTGCACGATGCAACAGCAGCTGCCAAACTGCTCAGGAATGTCACTGATAATTGCAGAATAGCGAGACTCCAGATACTTCCCAGACCACCGAGCACGTCATCCAGGACGGTTAAGAGGAGGGCGCAGCCTCAAGCTGCTAACCAGACGCTTTACACGAAGGAGAGTCTCACTGTTCTTCTCAGACCCGATCACAGGGGACTGGGGCTGGCACTGAGGATCGCCGATGACGGAATTAATTATGTTGTCGACCTGCTGGAGGCGGGGGGGCCTGCCGAGAGGAGTGGAGTGCTACTGCCTGGCGATCAGATCATCGCCATCAACAGGAGGATTCTGAGGGATCTACAGCCTGCCGAGGTCGCGGCCATTCTCGAGTCTTCGCAGGTTTGTAATGATGGGGAAGTACAAGGATTGTAATTCCCAATGCAAACATCACTTGAATTTTCATCAAAACATGAATATGCGGCACCGAATTAATTAATTGGATATTCAAGAATATATTTCCCTGAATTTTCCTGATTTCTATCAATTTTCGGGGGATAATTGAACTGGAGGTCAAGTTTCCATCGATTTTTCATACGCCTGCCACAATTCTTGTTAATTCCCTCGACAAAAATTTCAGAACTTTCTATCTCATTTTTCGTTCTTTTTTATACTCGAGGAATGTGTGGAACTTCATTTATCTAGTGGACATATTTTATCAAATTCTATGAAATTATGTAAAAATCTATCAATTTTCTCATTTTTTGACATAATTTCACATTTTATGTCATAATTTGTCAAAATCTGACGACCCGATTTCCACGAGGGAAATTTCCAAAAAGTATACCGAAAATATCTGCCAAAAATCTTCAAGAACCCTATAAATCCCCAAAATAATCTCAAAATTCATTTGATTTCATACGCCTGCCCCAATCCCTGCAAATTCCCTTGACAAAAATTTTTGAACTTTCTATCTCTTTTTTGTTCTTTCTCATACTCGAGGAGTGTGTGGAACTCTCACTAAACTGGCTAGGTATAAATCGACACTTCAGGGAAGGCTCCTGCTTCTCTGAGGTACGACTGATGAAATAAGAACCCCAGAACCCCGAAATTAACAGAATTTTTCAAAAATCCGTTGATGGCAATAGGTGGAACTAGTGACGGAGTATAAGGTGGGGGGATCGGTGGTCCCCAGCTCAGGAGTATTCACGGTGAGAGTGGCAAGACCCCTGGGGGGACAGCCGGACCTGGGGCTGACCGTCAACGAGGACCTGGTGATCGCGGAGGTGAGGAGAGGCTCCCTGGCGTACAGAACAGGGAGCCTATCCCCTGGGGATCGGTTGCTGGCGATCGACGGCCAGAAACTCGACCCTGGGGATTTGAGGCAGGCTGCACAGCTTCTTCATCGGCCAGGGAGCTCTGTTGTTGCTCTCACCGTGAGGAAACCCGACAGTTGCAATGATCAGAGGTGAATTTAATTCAGTAGCGAAGTGGTAAAACGGTTTTAGTCGACTTATCTCTTAGTTGGGTTTTTGAAAAATAGCTCGGAATTTGAAGGAGATAATGAAATTTTCGTAATAACCTTTTTTCTAGAGCAAATTGAGTGCTACAAAAAAGGTTTTGAGAAAAATTAAGCTATCTCCCTTCGATTCCGTGATATTTACTCAAAACTGGTCAATAGTCAAAATCGACTTAAACCGGTTTACCACTTCGCTACTGAATTCATTTTTTAGGAATTTAAAGAGAGGAAATGAATTCAAGATGGAGAGAGTTGAGGGTTAAACGACCCTTAAAGACGTTTGAAATTGAAGGTCAAATGGTTTTGAGGGTCAAATAAGGCTTAAGAACGTTTAGATTTGAACGTCAAATAATCATTAAGGGGAGACTACTCAGTTTTAAAAGTCGTGGGTTATTAGAGTGAGACTTTTCATACATTGAAGATCGATTACGTAGATCTGAAAACGAATAATTAGTGCAAAAAAAAATTTTTTTATTGTTCGTTTGCCCGAAAACGCTTAAAATGCTAAAAATAGTCCAGGGCCTCCAATTTTTGAGCTACAAAAGATTTTTTTTTTTCAAAATTTTCGAAAAAATGTGTGGAACAACAATTACGAGCCAGTTTTTCGGAATTCGACTCCTACACAGCTGCTTTCGGTTTTTTTTAATGTAAAAAATTTACTATTTGTGTAAAAAAAATACAAAAAAGTAAATTTAGCCATGTAAGAGGAGAATTTAAAAAAAATAGCTCGTAATTGTAACTCCACATATTTTTCCGAGAATTTTGAAAAAAAAATCCTTCGTAGCTCAAAAATTGGAGGCCCTGGACTGTTTTTGGCATTTTAAGGGTTTTCGGGAAAACGGACAATGAGAAAAATATTTTTTTTTGCGCTAATTATTTGTTTTCAGAACTATATAATCGATCTTCAACGTATGAAAAGTCTCACTCCAATAACCCACGACTTTTAAAACTCATAATAGTCTCCCCTTAAAATATTTAGACTCAATCAAAGTGATCAGGAAGGGTGACTTTGGAAAAAAATACGACTTCGTAATGAGTAACGCGCGCATTCACTCGCGAACTGAAATTTTCTTTTCTAAATTGTCTTCTGGGGACTTTGGTATTTTTAGAGATGGAAGTGTCTCGGGGAGTGTCTCCGGAAGTGTCGCGGGGGATCCGATAAGCCCTCAGTACCCCTCGGGAATCCTCAGATCCGCCAGAGAGAGTTTACCGAGTGTCGACAGTGCTGTCGACTCCTGGGGAGAGCTCGGGGAGGTCAGTGGGCCCGAGATTATACGACTCTGGGACACTGCCTCCATCGACAGTGGACAATTGGACCTTCCCATGTCGTCGTATCCCGGGTAAGCCTTTCCCTTTTATTTGCGTAGAATTATGTTTTGCAATAATTAATGATTTAACAAAGAACTCCATTTCAAATTTAATATTCATACGAATTCAGTAGTGAAGTGGTAAACCGATATAAGTCGATTTTAACTATTGCTCAGTTTTCAATGAATATCTCAAAATCTAAGGGAAATAGCAAAATTTTTGTCATAATCTTTTTTGTAGAGCAAATTAAGAGCTACAGAAACGGAAATTATAACAATTTCGCTATTTCCCTTAGATTCCGACATATTTATTGAAAACTGGCCAATAGTCAAAACCGACTTGTACCGGTTTACCACTTCGCCACTGAATTATTTATCATCAGAGATCTTCTTACGGAGTTTTAACCACTTTGAAAAATGTCTCTTGACAGTTTTCCATGAATTTAATTTAGCAAAGACGTTTTTTAATTAATAAAAATTTCGGTTGATCATCAATTCACTTGTGAAGTGGTAAACGGAGATAAGTCGACTCATCTCCCAGTTGAGTTTTTGAGGAATATTTCCAAATCTAAGGGAGATAGTGAAATTTTCGTAATTACATTTGTTGTAGCAGTCAATCGGCTCCACAAAAAAGGTTGCAACAAAAATTTTGCTATCTCCCTTAGATTCCGAGATATTGATTGAAAACTGGTCAACAGTGAAAATTGACTTATCTCCTTTTACCACTTCGCTACTGAATTACTGATTGTTTTTTTAATTTTTGGCATTATTCATCATCAGAGATCTTTTCGCGGAGATTTAATGTTTTATAAAAATGTCTCTTGACAATTTTCCATGAATTTAATTTAGCAAAGACGTTTTTTCATTAATAAAAAAAATCCTGTTGATCATTAATTACTGAGTTTTTAAAATTTTTGGATTAATCGAGAAAATTAATTTGAAAAAAACATCTTCACATTCAATTCCTCTGTTCAGCTCTCAGGATCGACCGGGGAGTGACAATAGGCCCCAGCAAATAGTCCACATATCCCTCCATAAAGACCCAGTCTACGAGGACTTCGGTTTTTCCGTCTCGGACGGTCTCTACGAGCGTGGGGTCTACATAAATCGTTTGCGACCCGGGGGGCCATGCGACGGTGTCTTGAAGCCGTACGACCGAATTCTACGTGTCAACGACACGAGCACAGAGGACTGCGACTGCTGCCTAGCAGTGCCACTCATCGCTGCTGCCGGAGCCCGCCTAGATCTCACGGTTGCGCGACCCCTCTCCCCCCAGAATGTCACGAAAAATTTGTAATTTTACTCTTCACCGGTAGTTAGATTAATTTTGTTAATTCAGTGGAGGGTATCGTGGGACTGTCTTTGGAGGATTGGAAGGAGAGTTTAATTCATCCACTAAAATTATTTTCATTAAATTCCTGAAAATTAAATTTGTAGAATAAAGAATCTCAGAGATTTGTGAAAAGTACTTGTACAAATGCAGAATTTTTATAGAGAAAAAGTGCTTCTAGTTTTCAGTAAAAAGTTGCTGATTTTTCGTGGTTCTAGCGTGCATTGTCCTCAGAATAAGAAGTTCACTCAATTTCAGATGAATATCTCTGGAATTGAAGACTAAAAACTGATTTCAAGTGAGAAATTTTCAGAAATTAAGAACATTTGTGTCAACATTAATTCAATCAACATGTTAGACCATGAAGAGAAGTTATAAATTACATTCAGTTGGAATGACCAATTTCAGACATGCATGGATTAATTTTGGGACAGGAAAAACTGTAAATTCAAGAACGATAATGTTTTTAATGTGAAAACCCAAATGTTCTGAATTCAAGAATCGAAATTTTCTCAAAATCGCTGAAAACGTCTTAATTCAAGGACAATTCTGCTAGGTTTAAGCAAAATTTACTGAGAATTAGAATTATGTCGTATAAATTTCGCCTTTAGAAAGACGTTAAATTAAAAAAAACGTCAGATTAGAAAATAATAATTCACGAAAACCCATGACATCCCCGATTTAATCGACGACTTTCCCCTGTTCTTTCGTTAGTATTAACTAGTCAATGAATATTGGATATTGTGGATTGATTCATGTTGAATAATACTTTATTCGGGCATTAATCATCCAGGTGCCCTATTCGTCTCTTCATTATTTTTGTACGCATGTCACTTTTTATTTATACAAAAATAAATGTTACTATTAGATAAATTCTTACATTTCTTTTTTTTTATACCTAGGTCACTCTCCCGCACACTAGTTCATTCGCACCAGAACTATTTACATATTTCTTTATTTTCTTCATAAACTTGGAACGAATAACAATTTCTAAAATCTTATTTTCATGATTGAATGGAGCGAGATATTTCTCTTTGTTCTCACCGAATTTATAAATAAGTCGACAGACATGTGGGTTTATTTCCACACGTCACGGACGGGAAAATTAATTTGGCAAAATATTATTACAAGCAAAAAAATCAGGGAGTCGCAGATTATTTTGCAGAATAATCAAAAATAAATTCGTGAAATAATTCTGTTATTATTTCCAACCAATTAAACGACATTCAAAATGATTGGTTCAACGAATAACAGCTTTGGTCAACGTGAAATTGCATTTAAAATTCCTCAGTCCATCCAACTATGAAGTTTATACCCTCACGAGCACTCAAGGAAGTACCATTTGTATTAAAAAATTTGTTTATCTTTCATTTGTTAGTTTCTCTTTCAACCTGCAAGGTACACAAGTAACTATCGAGGTGAATGTCTCAATGGCTGACCATATTTGTTCCTTATCTAACTCCTGAGTTCATTTAATCATTCAATTCCTTTCGATATGGAAGTGTTAAAACAGATTCAGTAAATTTAACTCGAAACAGAAGAGAAAAATATCTTCTCAACGTCTGGTTTAAAAGAATGGATTTAAAAAGTATGGAATACTATCAAAACATTCAATTTTTTCATTTTTTAAAATATATCTATTTGATGTGAATAAAAATCGAATTCGAGCTTGAATGAAAGTTTCATTACGAATTGTTTAAATAGAACAATTCATTTCACTGAAATGAAGGTTATTTAATTGAAATGAACTATTTTTCTGGATTTATTTGAAAATTTTGCATGTTTAATCGAATTAATTTAACCAGAAAAATATCTTAACCTTTTTTGTAGATCTTATACTCCTCTACAGAAAAAAATCAAAATAATTTCCAAAAAATAATCACAAAATTAGTGAATATCTTCGAATCTTTGGGAAAAACATTGACTATTTCCAATAGATTCAGAGATATTCAACAAAAATTATTTTTCAACCAACAATGAACGATATATTTCATCATTTCACTGTTATTTATGAGCTTTATTGCACGACAAGTTCAGTAACTGGGACATTCCCCCGAAAACCCTTGAAAAATGGATTAATCTCACTCTGGCCGTTATCGAACTCTCCGCGAGCCAATTGGGCCCGCAATTGGCTCGTCATTTCGTCAATATCTATCTACCGAAAATGGACAAGTTCCTCACCAGCAGGGACGAGCGAGCCACGAATAAACCCGTCATCACTGATCAATCATTTGTAAAAAACGTCACTATCGAAACCTTTGGAATTTTTAAAAGGTCTCCCCAACCTTGCGCAAGAATCATGAGACAACGGACGATAAATAAATACTACAAGGCTGAACGTATCATCTTCCTCCAGAGCAGAGAATTTCACAACAGAATATCTCAACAATCCATTGAACTATTAAATTAATTTGTCTGGAGTTACGTTCACTGTCAACATGTATGCAGAGATCTCATAGACATGATCCACAGAAAAGTTTATGGGTTTTTCTCATAAAGAATTCAGAAAAATTCTATAGAAAATGTGTAGAAAACTGCATTTCTCTGGGCATCGTCTGGAGAAAAGTACTCTAAGTACTTACAAAATCATTTCCTTTAGCTGAAAATTATGATGAACATGCTCTCGAAATTGAATGGATTTTTGAATAGTTAAATTCCTGTTCGCCTCATTACTATAGAAATTGCCCAAGTTCTATCAAAGAAAGACGTTCAGAAAATCCCCTAGAACATGTCTTCAAGCTCGTTCCACACACGAAAAAAATCACTCGCAAATTGATCAATAATTGAAATATTTATCTATCTAAATTGAAGACTAGACGGCGAATAATCGATGCGTCTGTGGTGTCCAGCCATTGACATGAAAAGCACTTCCGTTTTTCTTGATATCAAGAACATTCGTGTAACTAGGCAACAGTGATTCCTTCTTAGCTGCCTGCCTCTGATCGTACTTAGCTTTGTTGTAACAAAAAACTCCGATAATTGCGAGTGTCATGCCAAATATATTGAGGCCAGTTACGGGATTGCCCAGTATGAACAACGTCACAGCTATGACGAATATTCTCTTGCTGGCATTGGCAACTGCATAAGTCAGTGGTGTGACTATTGACATTACGGAGAAGGCTATGATGTTTTGGAGCCAGTTGAGAACTCCATCGAGAATTAGAAGACCTATTACCTTGGTGCTGATGGAGTGCGTCACTGATTCGTTTATCAAGGTCCGGAGGTCGTAGGCGAGCCACACTGGGAGAAAGAGGAAGAGGGCTAGGCGACCCAGGATGAAGAGGAGGCGGAGGTGGTGGATTCCAGTGTCACACAGAACCTGAAAAAGACGATTCAAGAACTTTTTCGTTATTTTAGCTTCTTTCACTGAGTTTTTACTCGATTCGCAAGAATATTGGTTGAATAATTGCAAATATCTCTGGAACTAACGACTTTAGAGAAAAATGTCAGAAGATCTTTTTTGTTGTTTATGAAATTATGCACAAAAAATTCCTCTGGTGTTTTTCTGTAAACCCAGTAGTTTTTGAGATATTTCAAAAATCCTCTCAACAGTTTTGAAACATTGAGTGAATATTTCGCAAATATCTCCGAAACTATTGGCTTTAGAGGAAAATATTAAATAATCTTTTTTGTAGTTTATGGAATTCTCCACAAAATGTTCCTTTACCACTTTTCTCTAGACTCAGTAGTTTCCTAGATATTAAAAGAAACTATAATTTTTTTTCATTCCGCTCCTAAATCACTACTTAAGAATTTTTTTGCGGTTGTAATTACCTTCTTAGAGTAGATATTCTGCAACGAAAATGCCATGGTAGATGCTAGAGCACTGACAAGCCCAATGACGTTGAAACTGAGTTCAGTTAATGTCGCAATAGCAACACCACCGACAATTGGCACGAGGCTGAGGTATACCCTGTAGGTTTGCTTTTCACGTAAGATTATCCTCGACAGGAATACTGTGAAGAGGGGCATCGTAGCCTTCACTGGGACAAACCACAATTAATCAATTAGTAAATGAACGAGTGCCTTGTTTTGCTTGGAAGATAATTAACTGGGGATTGACAGTTCCTAGAAGAGGATTCAAACGGTCGGAAAATTCTTTATCTACTCACACGGTGATAACGTATCTTACGATTTGTGACATTAGTTAGCGGGGAATTCCAAACTTGAATACTATTTGAAGCTGTTGATAGTTGGATTAGTGTTGAATAAGGAAATTTAATTGTTTTTTGAACAACGGACTATGTAAGGAATTTTAATCCAAAGGCTTAAAGGTTTTAATTCAATTTTTAAAACATGAAGAATATTTTTCTATTTTTTATTAACAATTACAATTGATGCAGCAATGAATAAAGTTTAAAAATCGTTGTGCACAAAGAATTCTTCTAAAAAAGTCTGCAAATTCGTTTAATATTTCTACATATTCATCCTAACAATCATCTTAATTATCTCGATAGCAATTAGTTTTAGAAAAAACAATCAAAGCCCTTTTTTACGCGAAATTTCGCTATTTACAAAATTAATTTTTTGACATTTTCTCTGTAACCTTAAAGAAATACCCAAATAAAAAAATTCTGAATATCAAGAGCACAAAATCTGTCTCCAAATCTACCATATTGTAAACATGCCAACCGCATGTACCAAAAAAGTGTTACCAAGACAAAAATGAATAAAAATTTTCTGGATAACGATTTTTATATGAAATTCCATGCCCTCCAGAGCAATCCTTCCCCATTTTCCCTAAGCTCACAGAAATTCCCAAGCAATAAAAATCCTGATCATCAAGACCACAAAATCTGTCGTCAAATCTACCATATTGTAAACATTCTGCCTGCACCCAGCCCCAGCCAACTCTCAATCCCTCTGGCAACAAATAAATCCCCAAAATCATTTCCCAAAAAATCCTGAAGAACACCAGAACTCTCCCCCTGGCCCTCCCCTCGTCGTCGCCACCATCACCCCTAACATTCCAACCACATGCACCAAAAAAGTGTCACCAAGACAAAAATGAATAAAAATTTTCTGGATAACGATTTTTATATGAAATTCCATGCCCTCCAGAGCAATCCCTCTCCATTTTCCCTAAACTCACAGAAATTCCCAAGCAATAAAAATCCTAATCATCAAGACCACAAAATCTGTCGTCAAATCTACCATATTGTAAACATTCTGCCTGCACCCAGCCCCAGCCAACTCTCAATCCCTCTGGCAACAAATAAATCCCCAAAATCATTTCCCAAAAAATCCTGAAGAACACCAGAACTCTCCCCCTGGCCCTCCCCTCGTGGTCACCACCATCACCCCCAACATTCCAACCACATGCACGAAAAGAGTATCACCATACCAGTATGTGCATACGACACAGGCACCTTCCAGATGCTGACGTGGCTGAAGACATTCGCCAGAAACTTCCCCAGTGCAAGTGGCACAATGAGCCGCAAATAATAACCCCACGAAATATCCGATTTACTCTTTCTCACTCCCCACATGTTGAAAAATGGCCCACTCAATGCTGTGATTGAGGTTAACTGCACCATCGTAACTGTCATTGGATATGGAAACTCTGACAGCAACAATTTACCCACTACATTATTGCTGCTCGACACAATGTACCACAGAATACACAATATCAATATTGTCAGGATTTCACGGCTCTCTTTTCTCTCCACCATTTTTCACTTATTTATTATTTTAGTCCGGGTATTAACTAACTATTAACTAACTATGTAATCACAAGCACGATAACTGGCAGATGCAACGGCATGGGACGAGTCACATCGACTGGCACTTGCGCGCGTTGTGATGCGCTTTGCGCCTGCCCAACGTCAACTGTCTTTTTAGGATGGCGCGGGCGGCGGGAGGGGGGGATAGTCATCGTCAGTGCAGCAACGAAAGTGCATTAGCGCATTCTTTCGCAATTATTATCACGGGTTTAGAATTGTTGAGAGTTTTCAAATACGTTTTCTTCCGTTAATTTGTTGAATTGGAGTTTAAGAAAGTTTTCAGAATTTTTCTTTCAGTGACAGATGGTGTTTACGAGGCTGTGGGGGTTTTATTTGTTGAATTTTGGGGGGTGATTCTTGGATTTTGCTCGTGGGATTGTTGTTCATGTCGGATTTTTGGAGATTAGGAGGATGGATTTGAAGAAAGGTTAACGATTTTAATCAGTTATTAATTTACTCGATTGAATTTAATTATCTGCCTGGCTTAGAGATGATTCTCACTACTATATTACATTGTTAGATTAATTATTAGTTTTATAGAGGATTTTTATATTTGATATGTTATATTTTTTATATAGATTTTTCATGTATTAGAGGGAAAGATAATAAAATGATAAATCTCTTTTGATTGTTATCAGACTTTTTTATTTATTCACCTGCGCCACTTTATTAGTTTTTTATATAGTAGGGGAGGTTTGGGTAAAACGGACACTTTTGACTTTTTTTAAAATGTTAATGAGGGGTGGAAATGTTGATAAAATTTAATAATTTTCTTCTCAATACAAAGAACAATTCTTGCACTTTGTGATGAGCCTGAATTGAGCTCAATTGATCTATTTGTTTCTGAGTTATGAATAATTTAAAAAAATTCTAAAGTGTCCGTTTTACCCCACCCTCCCCTATTTAGGAGTTGAGGGTTTTTGAGGAATCTTCATGCCCCATTTTTGCACATTTTATTTGATCATCTTAAAAATATCTTCGTATCGAAAAAAATCGTTTTTTGCGTTTTTTTAATGAAAAAAAACGCAGAAAAGCTGCGAATTAAAGATCAAATCAGTAGCGAAGTGATAAAAGGAGATAAGTAAATTTTGAGTATTGACCAGTTTTCAATCAATATCTCGGAAACTAAGGGAGATAGCACAATTTTTGTTATAACCTTTTTTGTGGAGCTGATTGAGTGCTACAACAAATGTAATTACATAAATTTCGCTATCTCCCTTAGATTCGGAAATATTCCTCAAAAACTCAACTGGAAGATGAGTCGACTTATCTCCGTTTACCACTTCACTACTGAAATATCGGATCTGTAAATGATATCACGAATATCAGCAAAACTATCAGGTTTAGAGAAAAATCTCTAAGAACCTTTTTTGTAGAGAATTTCAAACTCTTCAAAAAACTTTCTCAGACATTTTTCCCTACGCCCACTAGTACTAGTTTTCGAGAAATTCGCACAATAATGGAATCAAATTTTTCAAAATTTTCTTTCTTCACGAATTCACTATGAACTTCATTTGCATGGAGATGCTACTGCTTGTTCATGCTCTATAAATAATTAAGAACCACATTCGGAGATGGTGCACGTTGATTGGATCACCTGACAATTGATAGAACGGCCGGTATTCCGGATGATAAAAAAATTCAATTCCATCGAGGGACATTTTATCGCATTTAAAATGCCTCATGCCTGCTTTTCGTAAAATATAAAAAAGCTCAGAGGAACAGAAGTACGTATTCATCACCCAGTTATCTTCAGGCCATCGAGCACAATTAGTAAAAAAATAATAATCATCTGTTGATTGAATTCAAGGTGAGAGGGAAGATTAAGAAAGTAAATTCAATCGAGAGGAAAATCGGTGAAGGATGCCTCTAGAGAACCAGAAGAGATTCAAGCACAGAAATGGAAGAGACTTGTGGAATCGTTATGGATATTTCGTTCTCATGCTGCTGTGCATGCTGCTGGCGTCGATCCAGCCTAATATTGGGAGTGCCAATGGTAATAAATAAACTTATCTTATGATTTTGAGGAGGAGGTGAGGAATCTTGGGACCAAGTGCTACTAGAGAAATTATGCATTTGGGGGGAATAAAACTTTTTAAAATTTTTCGACTCTGTTATTCCAACGAAAATGGTCTTATTGTATGGACGAAATAATTTGCATAATTAAAACATTGAATTATATCAACAATTCATTGAATGAACGATTTATTTGATCCAAATGAAGTTCATTTAATTGAAATGAACCATTTTTCCAGTTTAATTTAAGAGGCGATGGAACTTACACGAATGAAAAAATTTAATAGAAAAACCTATCGAATTCTTTAAAAAATTCAACTGAATTTCTATTGAACTGTTCTATTAGTTTTTGGCCGATTCTATTGAAATGTTCAATAGAAAATATTCAGTAGAAAAAGTCAATAGAATTCAATTTTTTTATATAACTTATTCTATTCAGATATTTTCTACAGAATTTCCTCGGCTCACATTTTCTAAGTTTTTTCGTTTGATTTTGTTGATGAGAAGAGAAGAGAAATAGAATGAAAAAAACTTAGAAAATTTGAGTCGAACAAATCCTATAGAAAATATATGAAAAGAATAAGTTATATAGAAAAATCGAATTCAGTTGACTTTTTCTATGGAATGTTTTCTATTGAGCATGCCAATAGAATCAGCCAAAAACTAATAGAAAGTTTAACAGAAATTCAATAGAATTTTCCAACGAATTCGATAGGTTTTTCTTTTTACATCATCAATAATCTTGATATCTATAGTGTAATAATGTGCGTTTTGCTAAATAGTCGTCTAACAACGAATAAACTTGGAATCCAGTTTCTACTCTGATGGTAAGTTCCATTGCCTCTTAATGAAGAGAATAGATTTTTACAATGAGTTTTTTCTATAGAATATATCGACAGCTGCAGAAAAAATTCAATTAAAATTTAGCCCTCTTTTATGCATTTCAAGATATTAAAAAATTTAAAAAAAACAATGAAGAAGTGAGTGAATGCTTTTGAACATTTTCAGAATTCGTAAATGGGCACATTGTGGTGTGGTACGTAGCAGTGCCCCTGACGTACCTGGAGGCCGGGCTCATCTGCAGCCCCAGGTCTCTCTACCTCGCAGCGAGGGATGGATACCTCCTCTGCTTCGTTCTGGCCTTTATATACATCCTAATGCCACTATTGGCTCGGGTGGGAAGTTGCCTTCTGGTGTTGGCTAATGTCAACACCTGGTTATTGAAGGGAATGGAGGTGCGGAAGACAATCATTTTCATTCATCTCCAGAACAAGCGTTTTTAGAAGAAATCGCAAGAGAACATTTTTTGTGGGAAATTAAATTTCCGGCAAAAAATGTTTTTTGGCGATTTCTTCTACACCCACTCACTATCGAGATAATTCTATATTAATGGAGACGATCTCTCACAGGTTTTCTACTGCATGCCTCCTCCCCTGAGTGTCAGCCCCGTCCTGACGAGACTCGCTGATGGAGACATGTCCACCAGTGTCGTCACAACGCTTGTTTCTCATTTCGTTGGAATTATAGTCTCTCCACTTCTCCTGTACTTGATGGTAATACGAGAAGAATAAGAAGATTTATTGAGTCAAGCATAATGTAATTTTTTTCATTTGGAAGAAGAAAAAAGGATGTTTTGAAGTTTACTCATATCTTTTAAAAAAAATTCAAACCCATAAAAAAATGATAAGATGTATTTAGTAGTTAAGGGGAGAATACTATGAGTTTTAAAAGGCGTGGGTTATTGGAGTGAGACTTTTCATACGTTGAAGATCGATTATATAGATCTGAAAACGAGTAATTAGTGCAAAAAAAATAATTTTTTTTTGTTTGCCCGAAAACGTTTAAAATGCTAGAAGCAGTCCAGGGCCTCCAATTTTTGAGCTACAAAAGATTTTTGTTTTCAAAATTTTCGGAAAAATGTGTGAAACAACAATTACGAGCCAGTTTTTTGGAATTCGACTCCTACACAGCTGATTTCGTTTTTTTTTCGTATAAAAAAATTCACATTTGTGTAAAAAAATACAAAAAAAGCAAATTTAGCCATGTAAGAGGTGAATCAAAAAAAAACGAGCTCGTAATTGTTATTCCACATATTTACCGAAAATTTTGAAAAAAAAAAAATAATTCGTAGCTCAAAAATTGGAAGCTCTGGACTGTTTTTGGCATTTTAAGCGTTTTCGGGCAAACGAACAATAAAAAAAAAATTTTTTTGCACTAATTATTCGTTTTCAGATCTATATAATTGATCTTCAACGTATAAAGTCTCACTCCAATAACCCGCGACTTTTAAAACTCACAGTAGTCTCCCCTTAAATTTTTCGAATCTAATTTTTTTCATCCCCTCTGATGTTATTATTCTTGTGTGATAATTCTTCTAATTGCAGTTGGGAGCCTCCACGTCTCTTCTAGTCGGAGTCAACATCCGGGAGATCGCCTGCAGTACTCTAGTGCCTTTCGGAGTGGGATTAACGTTTCAGATGGCTTTCAACAATCTTCACGAGAAATTACGAACTAGTTGGTTTCCCCAGGTTTTTCTACTCGTCAGTGCTTACCACTGGTTTTCCGAGGCTGTCACTGCGGATTCTTCAGCCCTACAGGCGGTTGATATTCTTCTCTCTGTGTTAATTGGTAATTTTAGTGGCCAGATATTTTATTATTATCATCAAAGTGCCCAGGGAACAATTTTTACGGATGCCATCTAAAAGTCCCCATCAGAAAGACCGGTAAATATCCGGAAATTTAGCGCTAAAGTGTTAGCTGGATGGTAATTAAGGATCAGGAGAAGTATTTAATTCAGTAGCGAAGTGGTAAACCGATTTAAGTCAACTTATCTCCCAGTTGAGTTTTTGGAGAATAGGGGAGAGTGGAATAAAATGGGCACTTTTGACTTTTTAAAAAATGTTAATGACAGGTTGAATTGTTGGTGAAATGTTTTTTTTTATTTTTCAGTAAAAAGAACAATTCTTTCCCTTTGTGTTGAGCCTAAACTGATTTCAATTGATAAAGCTGCCCGTGAGTTATAAATATTTCTTTAAATATCAAAAGTGTCCATTTTACCCCACCCTCCCCTATTTCCGAATTCAAGGGAGATAGTGAAATTTTCGTAATTATATTTGTTGCAGCTCTCAATCGGCTCTACAGAAAAGATTGTAACAAAAATTTTGTTACCTCCCTTTGATTCCGAGATATTTATTGAAAACTGGTTAAAGTCAAAATTGACTTAGGAGAGGATGGGGTAAAACGGACACTTTAGACTTTTTTAAAATTATTTATAACTTAGAAACAAATTGATCAGTTGAGCTCAGTTTAGGCTTGTCACGAAGGGAAAGAACTGTTCTTTGTATTGAGAAAAAAAATTAAATTATATCAAAATTTCAACCCCTCATTAGCATTTAAAAAAAAGGCAAAAGTGTCCGTTTTACCCCAACCTCCCCTATACCGTTCTACCACTTCGCTACTGAATTGTCTTTGAGAGCAGTTCTGCTGGGCATTTTTCAAGAAATTTTTCTGTTCAGAAAAAAGTTTATGGGTTTTTATTTTCGAACAAGAATTTTACAAAATATTCGTCTGATTGTCATCTCGTTATTCTCTAGCTATCCTCGGACAAATACTGATAACAGGAATGTGCTGGACCCTGTGCTCCAGGTGGCTCTCGAAGAGCGCTCTCGTCGCCTCGTTATTCACGATAATGCACAAATCGGTGGGTCTTGGGGGATGGATTCTCAGAGGGGCTTATCACGGCTCTGCTCACGGAGCTGCAGTAAATCTCCCACTCGCCATTCTCCCAGTGGCGCAGCTCCTCTTCGGGAGTCTCCTCGCCTGCTGGATGGCTCCCTGACGACGGCTGAATGCTCCCGGCTATCCAGACCCTCGACGAACAGCTGATCCATGCGATGGAGATTGCAATGGGAGTGATTGTGCTGAAGTCGAGGAGGGCGATGAATCATTGGGAACTTGAAACCGTTTTTTCACTTGTCTTTGGCAAAATAATAGAGACGATCATGAAATTGTAATGATAAATTGTGAAGAAAGAGTGAATAAACGAATTAATTAATCGAGCGATCTTCAAGAATGTTTATTTATTTATTTAAACGTGTTGACAATTTATTCAATTGAGTTATTTCCATAGAAATCTCTTCTATCTCGATTTTTTTGCGACAAAAGAAGAAAAATGGAGCAAAAAAACGATAGAAAAAAAATAAAAAGATGAAATTCTAGTGATCTTTTTCTGTTAAAAAAACAGACGTTTTTTGTTTAAAAAAATGCAGTCAAGCTGCGGAATTTTTCAACAGAATCGACGTAAAAACCAGTAGAATTTCCAATAGAAATCCACTGAAATATTCCAATAAGATAAAACACCTAAAAAAATTCAAAATCTTAGAATTTCCCCGCTCGACCTCCAGCGCTGCCATTACGGTACATTCTAGAAACCCCCACCTCCCACCCCGCAGTTGGTAGTAACCTCAGCGGGGGAATAATAATCCAGAATGGCGACTATCTTTACACAGTCCATGTAGACCAAGTACTTATATTCCCGCCCCCATAACGTGACAAATAGTGACGTTGAATTTACAACATCATATGTTAACAATAAACTAAATAAATTGTACAATGATAATAGATAATCCAGATCAGTTCAAAGCTTGGTTAACAGCAGTTTTGGAACCACTGTAAGTAGGCCAGCATGTGTATTACTCCTGTGCATTTGTTATCTCTCTCGTTTTATTCTTCTTTGGGGACTGATTAGTGGTTAATTGAGGGTACATGTGCCTTGTGGAGGTGATCGGGGCTTTCTCGGCGTGTGGCATTGTATTTATACCCCAGGGTGATGACTCTGCTGATGGTGGAGCATATGGAGGCGACTGTGGGAACTCCAAAAACCTCAAAATCTGGGGGTTAATCTCATTATCTTGTTTTTAACTTTCTGTTTCTCTCTCACTCTTCGTGTTACGCTGATTTTTCCGGGAAATTCGGGGTAATTGCGCCCTTTTGGACCCATGTCTGTTGTTTTGGAGCGGATCTGGGGGGATGGGGTCTGCAGTTGATGAGCAGGCGATGGGGATGGGAATGGGAAATGAGGAGTAATCGAGTTCTGGTGATTTGTTGGGGATTAGGTGTGATGCGGATCCAGCGGCTCTTGCCAAGTATGTTTATGCCCTGGTGAGGAAGGACAAGACATTGGAGGAGCTCAGTGGGTGCATGGTGCAGCAGCTTGATGTGTTCCTACAAGATGGTGAGTATTCAGGGGTCAGGGGTTTTGGGGGGATTGAGGAATAACTGGAAATTCCAAGGAGATGGCGACTTTTTTGTCCAGACATTTTTTGTGGCTCTTCAAGTTCTGCACAATAAATGTCTGAATGGAAATTTCGATATTCACTGCAGGTTTCAAGATATTCGTGAGACATTGACTTTAAAATTGAGGGAATTGTTCTAACTTTCGATGAGTCAATAAACTGGGAAAAAAATTATTTTCTTGGGAGAAGTATTTATTTTTTCAGTGGGTAAAAACTTGCGTGAACTCCCGTCAATAATTATAAACATTAAAAAATTAATTGATATTCTTGCACTAGGGGAGGGTGGGGTAAAATGGACACTTTAGACTTTTTAAAATTATTCATAACTCAGAAACAAATTTATTAATTGAGCTCAGTTTAGGCTCGCCACAAAGGGAAAGAATTGTTCTTTGTATTGAAAAAAAAAATTGAATTTTATCAACATTTCAACCCCTAATTAACATGAAAAAAAAATCAAAAGTGTCCATTTTACCCCAACCTCCCCTGTAGAAAATAAGAAATTTAGGAAAAATGAAAAATCATTGGAGAAGTTCATCCAAGGTCATGTTCAACACAGTCATCTTCTGGAGCAACATGATTGTCATAATTGAAAACTAATCAGGCTCGTCTGGGAGTGCTTCGATTGGAGAAATCCGATTTTGAAAAAATGAATGCTTCTCCGAAATGCTTGAACATTTGGCAAAAATGTCTTTTTCTCATTGTCCAATTGAATAAGTTTCTGGATGATTTCTCCCAATTTGCATAAAACTTTAATCCCAAAAAACCACGAAGAATTCATTCTTTCAAGTGTATAATGCGCTTTATCGTTGCAGAGACCCAAAATTTCGTGGAGCTGTTGTTCAAGACACTAGAGACCCAGAACTACGTTCTCCCAGCACCCAGAAGTGACCCACCGAGGAGCAGAACACCACCGAGTGTGAATCTCCCAGCACCAATGGTACAACCTGAGCCAATGGAGGCGCCAGTGCCTCAGAATCCACCAGCAGCATCGAGTCCACCTCTGCCACAGGTGAATGGTGCAGCAGTGGTGGCAGTCAGTAGTAAACGTGAATCGAGAAAGTCGGATTCCGAAAAGGATGACAAGGAGAAGGAGAAGAGACCCAGGAGTCGGGGGAGGATGAGATCGAGGACGAGATCGAGGTCTAGGTCGTGGGAGAGGGACCGAAGGAGGTCTAGGAGTCGTGAGCACATCAGGAGGGACAGGGAGAGGGACAGGAGTCGACCCTGGAGGAACAAGTCACCTCCGTCGAGTGTGAGGAGGCACGAGAGAAGGTGAAAAACGAATACTTTATTTTATTTTTTTAATATTCATGACTCAAGAACGAAATTGTCAATTGACTTGAGTCTGAGGTCTTCATAAAGGGGAAGAATGCGCTATGTAGTGGATCTAGATGTAGTTGGTTCATGAATTGATATTTTTTAATGCAAAACGAGGACTGGAATTAAAAATTCAAATGCAAGAAATGAATTTTACATAGAATGATAATGAATCTCCACTTAAAAACATTTCAGAAAATTTTTTTGCTTTTAGTTGAGGGCAAATGGTTTTGAGAGTTGAAAGGGTCCTTTAAACCTGACCTGAACGTAATTAAGGCTCGCCATTAATCGTCTTTTCCATTGAAAAAGAATTATCTAATTTTTATTAGCAGTTCAATGAGTGAAGAATAATTCTCAAACTTCCCTTCTCTCACCCTCATCAATTTTCAATTCCAGACGGAGCAGGAGTAGAAGTATATCTCCCCTGCGTTCCCGCACCCGTGAGAACCCGGAGCCCCGAGACCACAGGGCAAGATTCAGAAATCGTTCGCCAACGCCCCTGCGCTCCAGGTCTCGCTCCAGATCCCTCGAGCCCAAGAAGACCGAGAGATCCGAGAGGCCTGCAGAGCCAACGAGACTGGAGCGTTTGGACGCCAGTCCAGGGGGTACCCCCACCCAGGACAGCAATCACGGTGACATCGACATGAGACTGTCAACGACTAGTCAGTCGATCCAGAGTGTCGTGGCAGTGGCATCCACTGCTCCCAACAACAGTACAGGATTCCAGGGAAAAAGACGCTGTCGTGATTTCGACGAGAAGGGCTACTGCATGCGAGGGGATTTGTGCCCTTACGATCATGGAACTGATCCTGTTGTCCTGGAGGACGTGGCTCTCAGCAGAGTGTTGACGTTTGGACCCCATGGGGCACAAGCACCCAGTACAGTGCCAGTTGCTGCTGTTCAGGAGGCACCACCTGGACACAATGGCAATGCTCCACCCCCTCATTTACCACTGGCCAGTTTACCACCACCTCATTTGAGAAATCAACATCACTCCAATATGGGTAAAGAGAATATCACTTTAAGGCCCGGGTGTACTATCTTTCGAACTTTATCTCGATGTTTTTTTTTCGTCTTTCGTCATCTGAAATTGTCAATTAAGTCTTGCATCATGCAGTTTTGAAAAATTATGAATGAATAATCAAAAAAAAGTAGAAAAAATTCTTAATTTTTTCAAAGAGCATTTTTGATTTATATTCAGAATAAGTTGAATAGCAAGAAATTGAAAAATGTATCTGATTTACGGTGACAAATGGCGGCCTGTCACCCAATATCATGCGGGGGGAAGACTGATTTCGTAAATCTTTTCCCACACTGCACAGAGACATTTATTACGGAAAAGGCTCTTTGAAAAAAGTTTTAATATTTCGGAGAATTTTGTAATCACAGGTTTATCACATGAAAATGGCAGATGACTACATACTACTGTTTTGAAAATTGAGATATCTAGCTGTCACTTTCCATGAGGAGTTGGTGTTTTGTTATCCACCATGGAAAATGACAGCTAATAGATATTTTGCCACAGTGAATCAGATATTTGTAATTTTCACTTTTTCAGCTCATTCTGAATCTCAATTAAAAACGCTCTTTGAAAAAGTTCCGAATTTTTTCTATTTTTTTTAATCATTCTATAATAATTTTTGGGAATTTCTACATGATGTACCACTCAATTAACAATTTTGGATTACGAAAGATAAAAGAAATCCAGATAACATTCGAAAGATAGTACACCCGGGCCTTAATCATTTAAAAAACGACTATTAACCACAATTCAGATTTTTTTTTTGGTTTTTGATAGAGTCAAATGGTCTGGAGGTTCAGAAAGGGTCGCTGGACCTTCGAAACCATTTGACCCTCAAAACTGAACTCCAAATGTCCTCAGTCATTTAACCCTCCCGGCCATTTACTCCTCAATTGATTAAAAAAAATTATAATCGCACCGAAAAGTCGTCACGAGGAAGTAAATTAGATCTGTATTCACGCTCTTTTGCAGAATACAATCCAGACGCCCCGAGCATGGAGCCACGTCTCCCCTGGGGTAGGCATCCCCCATCAGCGCCAGGTATCTACGGTCGTGGCCAGCGTGAATTGATAAGTGTACCAGTGATACCCCATGCAAATCCACCAGAGATAACTCATCCCCAGACCAATCCCCTCAAGCGCAAGCAGACATTTGACTTCAATCGTCTTGGGCCGAAGCAACGAGCTGTGCACAATCCAGCTAATTGTTCCCTAGAGTTGAAAAAAGTACCTCGTGTTCTCAATAACATAACCCAACTGAACAATCACTTCTCCAAGTTTGGAAAAATTGTAAATATACAAGTGAATTTTGGCGGCGATCCAGAGGCCGCTCTCGTTACATTTCAATTGCCCACTGAGGCGAAGGCTGCGTACCGGAGCACCGAGGCTGTGTTGAATAATCGTTTTATCAAGGTGTTCTGGCATAATAATGTTACCAATAATTCCGCTGGAGGTGCCATTGAAAATGTTCCACCAGGTGAATATATTTTATTTCAACTTTTTTTATTGTTTTTTATTATATGAAGTTCACTATTCTTTCTATTAAAGAGCAGTAAAAAAGAGTACTTAAACAGTTCGGGAAACTGTTTTTTAACTTCCCCAAGGAAAAGTTATCTTTATTTTTGTTGAGGGGTAAACAGCCCTTGAAAATGTTTAAGTCGACTTATCGCTCAGTTGAGTTTTTGAGGAATATTTCCGAATCTAAGGGAGATAGCGAAATTTTCGTAATAGCGTTTGTTATAGCACTTAATCGGCTCTACATAAAAGGTTATGACAACAATTTTGCTATCTCCCTTAGATTCCGAGATATTCATTGAAAACTGCTCAATAGTCAAAATTGACTTGTACCGTTTTACCACTTCGCTACTGAAATACACTCATCGAAAATGAAGATAGTAAAATAATTGATAATCTAAATTTTCGATTGATGATGAATTAAATAACCATGGAACTGTAAATTTTCCATTAAGTAAATAATACTGATTTCGTAAAAATGATTTTCGATGAACCAAATAATCGTCAATCTTCCTACCTAAATTATTGATTAATAAAATAATATATAATTTGAATATTCACATTGATGATTACTTCAATAATTAAAAATTTAAGAGTGATATTAACGAATAGACTTCAAATCCCTGTCAAAATGTTTTCAAGTGTTGTTTGACCCTCGAACGCCGCCAAAAAATGTAATGAACCTCCAATAACCCCAGCAGGTTGTCGACCCTCCGTAAAAGAGCGTCTGGGTGCAGCAGTGCCCCTCCCAGTGAAGTCTGAGGACACGGAGTACGTTCCAACCCGTCGTCCAACAGAGGAAAGCTCGCAGACGCCCCCGGCGCCCCAGCCGCAGCCCCAGGTGTCCCAGAGCCTGGTGCCCCCAGTCCAGAGGACCCAGTCAACTGCTCCACCCCCTCCCACCCGCGAGGACCGAGTGCTGGCGATAAAGAAGACCCAGGAGATTCTCGCCGCCAAAGAGACCCTCAAGAAGAAGCAAGAGGAGAAGCGCAAAGAGGCCATCAAAATAACAGCAGACCTCCGAAAAAGAAAGCAGGAGCTCCTCGACAAGAACCTCATCGAGATAAGATCATTGATAGAGAAGGCGGAGAAGAATCCAGAGCAGAAGGAGGCAATCATGGGGACGATAAAGCATCTGCAGCAGTCGATCGATCAACTGCGAAAGGATCTGGCGACTAATGGGCAGTCAGGGACGACTAAGAGTCAGCCAAAGTCGAGGGAGCAGACGCAGAAGGAGATACTGGACGCCGAGTTGGATCTGATGACTGCACAGCAGGAGGGACAGGACTCGGCGGAGCTTCAGAAGAGGCTCAATGAACTCAGGGCACAGGCGGCTGCGCTTGGATTGAGCACATCCACTGCTGTGGGGAGGGGCATCAAGGTGCCCAGGGTTGTCAGGGGCGGACAGACTGCTGCTTACAGGGGGCGGGGAAGAGGAAGCTTTGCTCATGTCTCGGTGGATCACAGGCCCACGGGGCTACTCATATCCGGGTATGAGAGCGAAGAGAAGGGGGAGGTTCTTGCGCATTTTCAGGTGAGTTAATTATCTTGGTCCCATAGGATTCTTCGAATGTCCATTCATCTGGTTTTTTGGCTGCCTTAATTGTATGAGTTTATGGAAACTTTTTGACCCTCAACTCCAAACGTTCTGGAATTTTTTCAACCCTCAAAATCATTTGACTCTTGATTATAAAGATCTTCGACTCAAAACGTCCTCAAAATGAGATTTTAAAAATTGGGTTATTTACAGCAATATGGTGAGATCATCAATCAGATTGTGGACGACGCGACCCCCTCAGTAATGATCACTTATAAATCCCGGAAGGAGGCTGAAGTGGCAATGCTGAAGGGTCGAACCTTTCAAGACAGATTACTGTCAGTCACCTGGGTGTCGGGGCATCATCTCCATCGTGGTGGGGGCAGTTTGAGCGCCGGGGCTAACTCTAATGCGGCATCTGCTCGGTCTGAACAGGCACAAGTGATCGATGATGATGTTGATCTAGAGGTAAGCTAAAATACAAAAAAAAATCCTTTATTATTGAACTTTGCAAAGAAATAATGGGAAAGGAAGTGAATGTAATTTTTTTGGGGGGGAGTAACGATTTGGAGAACTTTTTTTGTATTTAGTGAGAGATACATTTAAACAATAATGTTTTATAACCTCAGGGAACAGCCGAAGCCCTTCTTCTCGAGGAGAACGAGGAGGAGGAGGACGAGGATGGTGAGCCACGAAGTTGGCGTCGATAGCAGCATCGTTCATGACGATATTCACCAGCTATCATAAATAGTCACACAATCATTCACTCAATGTGTGAATGTACCCTTGGCACATGTGCCAGAAATGCACCGATGGTTGTTTACACACCCGCATCATCAATTAAAATTATTTACAATATTTCAACGGGTCGTGGACACATCGACATTAATATGAGTGTTATATTTGTTATTAATAATTGTAACAAAAAAAATAATAAATTTTTTTTTCTCTCCTTTTCGATGATCCGTATGAAGACATGAAAATAACAAAACAATAGTGATAATTTTAAGATGCGATGAATTTTAATTGTGTTAATTACGCATCATGAGATAGATTATGTACTATTATAATGATAAGTCATGAATCTGTACGCAAATTTTCAAAAAAAAAGAACATGAAAAAAATGATGAAAAAAAAAGGAATTATGAGATGCAAAAAAAGAAACAAGAGAAACAAAAAGTCGAGTAAAAAATTATCCCATTATTTGTAGAATAAAATCGCTATGTTTTGTATGGGAAATATGATTGTTGTTATTTCAAGAACCCGATCCTTTTTATTTATTGTTTATTTTACGAGACATGCACAATTCAGGTATATATATATAACAGGAATAATAATTGATGTTTAATAATAAAATATAATAATTATAAAACTGAAAAATCAATTATTTAAAATAATATGATAATTAAGTGGCTGTAGTGGTCACGCGAGGAGTGTGTGGCTCCGGCGGTCATCCAGGCTAAACAGCGTTCGTCTGCCCAGTGCTTGGATGGGTGTCCGTTTAGGCACACCTAACCGCGTGGAACTACAGTCGCTAGGCACGATTGTAGAGAACTACTGTGCCCATTGAGTCAGTGTGAAGAATGGACACAGTGGAATTTCTGCGTTATCGGCCTGCTGCAAGACTGAGTTTTCATCGCAACCCCCCCGACCACCGCCCCCCAATCACTCTTATCGAAATATCTCGAGACTGCGGTCAGGCAGTTTCGAGATATTTCGATATAAAACAAGTTCACGTTTCGTTCATCTTTAGTAAATAGGAGACTAGAGACTGTGCGCGCGCGCTTATCTATTTGTTGTGTGAAAATGAAGAAATCGAATTTATTAAACTTCATATACTCATAGATGTTTTATAAATATTGATAATGACTTGAAGAGAATTAAGAGAAGGAAGAGGGAAACATCAATGAATAATTTTTAATCTTCGATTAATTCCTTTTTTTACGTTTTAAAATAATCTGATTAAAATCTGTAATGGTTGAAAAATGAGGGGAGGGTTATAAATTGATTTTCTAGAAAACTGAAAAAAGTTGTTGAATTCTTCGGAAAATTTCACAATTTTCCAGATAACCGTAGATCTTCAAAGATTTTTCTCAAATTATTTGGGATACCGAAGAATTTTCATGAATTTGTAGAGTTTAGAATTTATGTATGAAAATCTGAGAAGCAAGAATTGATAATTTTTGCGTATGATAAATATGAAAAAATTAAAATTGGGGAAGTGCAGAATACTTTGCGAGTTAAAAAAATGTAGAAATACTGTTTTGTTTCTCATGATCAATAGTCAGAAAATTTAGATATGTTTTGATATAAAGACAAACTTCACACATGAAAAAATGAAAAATGTGAAAGAATTTGAAAATCCCGGGGATTTTTTTCAGCGACTACTTTACGTGACTCATTGACCAATCAGAATTGAGGTTAGCGGTCAGGCAGTTTCGAGATATTTCGATATAAAACAACTTCACGTTTCGTTCATCTTTAGTAAATAGGAGACTAGATCTGTGCGCGCGCGCTTATCTATTTGTTTTGTGAAAATGAAGAAATCGAATTTATTAAACTTCATATACTCATAGATGTTTTATAAATATTGATAATGACTTGAAGAGAATTAAGAGAAGGAAGAGGGAAACATCAATGAATAATTTTTAATCTTCGATTAATCCTTTTTTTTACGTTTTAAAATAATCTGATTAAAATCTGTAATGGTTGAAAAATGAGGGGAGGGTTATAAATTGATTTTCTAGAAAACTGAAAAAAGTTGTTGAATTCTTCGGAAAATTTCACAATTTTCCAGATAACCGTAGATCTTCAAAGATTTTTCTCAAATTATTTGGGATACCGAAGAATTTTCATGAATTTGTAGAGTTTAGAATTTATGTATGAAAATCTGAGAAGCAAGAATTGATAATTTTTGCGTATGATAAATATGAAAAAATTAAAATTGGGGAAGTGCAGAATACTTTGCGAGTTAAAAAAATGTAGAAATACTGTTTTGTTTCTCATGATCAATAGTCAGAAAATTTAGATATGTTTTGATATAAAGACAAACTTCACACATGAAAAAATGAAAAATGTGAAAGAATTTGAAAATCCCGGGGATTTTTTTCAGCGACTACTTTACGTGACTCATTGACCAATCAGAATTGAGGTTAGCGGTCAGGCAGTTTCGAGATATTTCGATATAAAACAACTTCACGTTTCTTTCTTTAGTAAATAGGAAACCTCCAACATTCTGCGCATGCGCAGGAGACATCTTTTTGGTGATGGGTGAAATGAAAACAATTCTTTCCGTGGGGGAGAAAAAATAGGGATATTGTATTATAAAATAATAAGAATTGTATTTATTCCGAACTTCACTCGCACAGTTAACTTTAGTTTTTATTTCGATTGAATAAATAAATCGATTGACTGGATTTTTTAATTGATTTTAATCTCATATTGGAGAGACTATTTGAAGGTTAATCGCAACCTTGAACGGACGAAACATATTTTTTACGTTAATTGTAGGAATATCTAGGTATTGTATTTTTATTCCGGGGGATTATTCACGTGAATTTGTTGTTTTTATCGGAATAATGCCCTCGTCGAAGTCCTTGAGCGTCGCTGTCATATGTTCTAGTAACATGAATAGGAGCATGGAGGCACATGCCTTCCTGAGGTAAAATCATTCTTCGGGAGGTGGACGATCGTTCGGGGAGTTGGGGGACGCTCTCGGGGGCTGTTTATTTATTTCTTTGGTTTTTGGATTTTTTTTAGCAAAAAGGGGTTCAATGTCCAGTCGTTCGGGACGGGAGACAAAGTGAAACTGCCAGGGAGTGGTCCTGACAGACCCAATATCTATGATTTTGGCACTACTTATGACGAAATCTATAATGATTTGTTAGCCAAAGATAAGCAATTGTATCCTTAACTACGTGAAAATATATTTTTATTGTAAATTCGTCGGGTTAAACAATTGAAATTAATTGAACTTTTTGCTAATCTTGAAAATTGCTGGATTTAAAGAAAAATGTCAGGAGTTTTTTTTGGGAAAGGGAAATGTTATACAAAAAAGTGGAAATCAAAAAGAAAAGGAAAAGTTGAACTTTTAAAAGCTACAACAAAAATTTCAGATATAAGTCTGCAAATATCTCGAAAACTTCTGGATTTTAACAAAAATACCAGAAGAACTTTTTGTAGGGGAGCAAATTTCCTACAAAAAATGTCTTTTGACATATTTTGCTAAAATCCTTCCTTTGGAAGATATCTGCAAAAGAGATGACTCAAAAAAAATCTGACCATTTCGATAATATTTTGGAAACTACGAGGTTTAGAAATAAAAGTTGAGAGATTTTCTCTGCAGAAGACACATCAATTCTTCACAAAAAATCTCAACATTTTTCCCTAAATCTTTCTTCAAAAAATTTTCCTGAAATAATCTTTTTACCTCTTCACTGATTTAATCCATAATTTCATTTTTCAGTAAATATTGAGAATATCCAAGGACTTTTCACAGTTTTGTATGGACACAGTTACTTTTCCCAAAAAATTGATTGATTTTTTTAAAACATTCCGTACAAATTAAATAAATAGCTCCAATTTTAATAATAAAATAATTGTAAAATTCTGAAACGAATTGTATATCCTAACGTCATCAATTTTCAAAGATTACAAACCGACAAAAAAATTTCCGAAGCCTCATATTTTTTTCTTGACTCGAAAAAACCATTCAGATACACACAGATGGGTTTACTACACATGTTAGACCGTAATCGTCGGATAAAACCGAGGCCCGAGCGTTTTCAACTCAGCAAAGATAAATTCGACCTCCTGGTGACGTGTGAGGAACGCGTTTACGATCAAGTGATCGAGTACATGGAGTCCAGAACGCCTGTGGACAATCAGCCAGTCCACCTGATCAATATCGACATCCAGGATAATCACGAAGAAGCAACAGTTGGATCCTTTCTCATTTGTGAATTAGTAACAACGGTATTGTATAAAGAAAAGATAATAAAACAGAATGGGAAGCACAAATCAGGAGAGTGGTGTAAATCGAGTCGTCTTTAATCCTGGCTATCTCCTGAACAAATGATGCGATTCAAACGAGTCACATCTCCTTTTAAAGCTGAAAAAAGTACCTCGAGAACGAAAAAAAAATCGAGGAATTTCACTCAGCCATTCTCGAGTTATCGACGATTGAAGACAGCTCGTTTTATGCCACTCTGGAGATTTAATTATTCAATTCTTTTCAATGGAATTTAAAAATTCATTTCAGTTGGCGAATTCTGACGACTTGGACAACGACATCGACAGCCTCCTCTACGAATTTGAATCGACGAAATTCCAACGACCCATGCTGCACACTATACTCTTCTACTGAATAATCAGAAGAGATAATACCAAGAATACCAATCTTTAATTGAATTTTGTAGCCTCAGAACTATGAATCATGAAACAAAGAGGACGAGTGCCAAGGAACAGGGACGAATGATTATCCATTGATAATTGTAAATAGGAATTTAACGAGAATAACATCGTAAAAAGGGCGAACGTTCTTCAATTCGTCCTGACATGCATCTGCGATGCCTTCCCATTCGTCTTACAAATTCGATAATGAAGACGTCATTACATAGATTTTGATTCATATGGAGTGAGAAATTCCTTCCAGCGTTATTACAGCATCTATTTTACCATGATAATGGCCCATACAATTTTTTAATTTCACGAAACTGTTCCACTGCATGAAATCTGCAAAATTAATTTCTCAAGTCATGAACTGAGGACATACGTCCAAATAGAATTAAAGAACGTGAGCCTGTAACATGAACAGCATCAGCTCTCGATGATTAATTGAGAATGAACAAAAGCATAACTAAATAAAAGGAGAACGAGCTCTAGTTGATTTTCTTTATTGCGAAATTCTTTCTCATGGGATTAAAAAACCGTGAGAGAGTGAAAAGGGCTTGACTATTCAGCCATATATACATTAGAGTACAAAAGAGAAATATTTATATCCACTAATCAACATTTGGAATTATTCTAGTGCTGATCCAGATGTGCGAAGAGTCTTCTTGTCTTCTCTCGTTTCTTCTTGTTCCCATGCTTGTTCATCTTCTTCCAAGGCTTGGCCCCAAGATTCTCAGGGTTTATCTTGGCTGATCCAGGGAGCCCTTTCACGTGAACTCCACTGTTGTTCGCTTGGAAGAAATTTCGGTCCAGGTCTTCATTGGTTACTGTGACCCCTCGACTAGCCCGAATTTGCCTCGGGGGGAGGACTCTCGTCTCGGAGATGGACTTGCGTCGTGGGGGGAATGTGTGGAAATCCCCTTGATTTATTGTTGGTGGGGCCACCGGGTACAGGAGCTTTCCATTCACAAAGTCTTTGAGAACGTAACGAGCTGATCTGGGGTTGTCGGGCTGTCCATTTTGGGTCATGAATCCTCGATTATCTGCAGATTAAAATAGTTTCATGAGTGTTCATGCCATCATATCTCTGCAATGGAATTTTTTAGAGAAAAATATCAGAAGATCTTTTTTGTAAAGAATTTTATGGGCTACAAAAAAGCTCTTCTCACATTTTCCCCTAAAATTAATAAATTCAGAGATATTTGTAAATTATCAACCCAAAATTTTTATTCTGAAGACAAATTCTCTGTTTTCAAATCTATTATTCAATAAATGTCTTTGAAAATCCAGTTTTATAAACAAATCGTTCATGAATTTTAATAACATAATATCTCTGCAAAGAATTTTTTTAGAGAAAAATGTCAATAGACCTTTTTTGTAGAGAATTTTGTGGGCTACAAAAAAGCTCTATTGACATTTTTCTCTAAAAAAATTCTTTGCAGAGTTTTAGGGGAAAATGTGAGGAGAGCTTTTTTGTAGAGAATTTTGTGGGCTACACAGATGGGTTTACTACACATGTGAATTTGTGGGCTACAAAATTCTCTACAAAAAAGCTCTCCTCACATTTTCCCCTAAAACTAATAAATTCAGAGATATTTGTAAATTATCAACCCAAAATTTTCATTCTGAAGACAAATTCTCTGTTCTCAAATTGATTATTCTAGAAATGTCTTTGAAAATCCAGTTTTATGAACAAATTAATAAAAGAATTGAGCTCCACTCACATCCATAAGTATTCAACAACTCCTCAGCGGTGGGTGCCCTCTCGGGGTCCTCCCCATCAATGGGTTTAGGAATCATGATGCCATAAGTGTCCTCCAGGACATGCCTGGGGATCAGCCTCGCCAGCAGGGTGACAGAGGGCACATGGTCCCTCAGCTGATCAATCGGCAGGATTCCATTCAGCACCATCTCCGCCTTGGTGCACACGAAACTGGGCATCACCAGTCCAGGACAATCACACAACAGCAGTTCCTTATCCACAAACAAAGTCTGAAAGTGCTTGGTCTTGCCAGGAGTCGCTGACACCGACACCTTTTTGTCCATCAGAATGGCATTTATCGTGCTGCTCTTGCCAACGTTTGGGTAGCCCACCAGTCCCACAGTGGTCACCCCCTCAGTGTACTTCTTCATCCCCTTCCCTATGGCTTTAAAAAACTCTATGAGCCTGTCTCGACACAAAAGCTCTGGGGAATTCCTCTCTAGAATCATCGACCCCCCATCGTCGTCTCCTTTCTCCCCATCTTCCTGGGGCTTTCTGTCTGACAAATCCTCAGTTGCACTCTCGTACTCGCTGCTGGAGGCAAAATCAGAGCAATAAGAGGACTCTTCATCATCATCTTCATCGTCTTCACCCTCCTCATCATCCTCTTCGTCATCAACGTCTTCACCGAGACCCTCGGAGATCCTCGAGCTCCTTCTCTTCCTATTTTTAACCAATTCCCCAGGAGGCAGTTGGGATTTTATCGACTCAGCGGCTTCGGTGGCCGAGAAAAACGCGATCCTCACCCCTACGTCAGTGAAATAGTCAGCCCAGACCTGTCGTTGCTCCAGCGTTAAGAAGTCCGCCTTGTTCACGAGAATGATGTTCCTCTTATCCTCATCGATTTCCTTCACGTACTTCTCCAGGTCCTCACACCGAAATAAAAGGGGGTTCCTCGCGTCGACGATCTGCACGACAATGTCACTCCTCTCTACGACCCTCCAGAGCTGCCTCCAGAACTCCAGGTTCTTCTCGTAAGGGGTCATCGTGAGCTCCTGGGCCTCTTGGAGAAGAGCTAATTGTCTCCTCCACTCCAGGAAGTCCTCTTTTTCCCTCGTCTGGAGCTCGTGGGCACTCGTCTGGGCGTTCCACCTCGGCCTCCTGGGGATCTTCAACAGGGACTGGTTGCTCTTGTGGACCTCCAGCAGAGCTGATCGCTCGGATTCTGACAGAATTCCTATTTCACTCTGGGGATTCACGTATTTTATGTTGAGCTTTTCAGCGTGGAACTCGGTCCCTGCTAGCTGCGCTGTCGAGAGGAACTCCTGGAAGGAACTCTCCTCCGTTACTGACGAGAGGTTGAGCCGATCCCACTGGTAACCGTCGTTCATGTCTGATGTGTGAAGCTGAAAGGGAAGATTAGGAAATTCACGGCTCGTTTTTATCCCTGGTAAAACAGTCCGATTATTTCCGACTGGGTGATAAAAATGAATCGGCGTTGATGATGTTTCTGTCTTTGCCCGTTAAATTACGATTGGCTGGCAGGTAGAGTTTGGAGTTTGAGAAAATTATGAGAATTAATGGGAACAGGGGTATGTGGCCGTTATCGTCCGATTACTTTAAAAAAAGTGGTTGGTAGATCTCATATTGCTCATGTAAATCTTTAGTATTTACTGCTCATTTAAATATTTATATGAGTCACATGAGATCTATCAACCACTTTTTTGGAAAGTAATCGGACGATAACGGCCACATACCCTTATTCCCATTAATTCTCATAATCTTATCAAACTGCAAATTCTACCTACCAGCCAATCGGAATTTAACGGGCAGAGACAGAAATATCATTAACGCCGATTTAATTTTTATCATCCGGTCGGAAATAATCGGACTATTTTACCAGGGTAGTGAATATCTCGGAATCCAAGGCTGATAGCAAAATTTTTGTTATGACCTTTTTTGTAGAGCGAATTGAGGGCTAGAAAAAAGGTCGTCACAAGAATTTTGCTGTCTCCGCTGGTTTCGGAGATATTCCGCGAAAACTCTTCACTGCTGAATTCAATTCCTTGGATTTTTGGGGTTGATTTGGGGGGAGACGAGATTTAATTTTTTTGGGGGATTGGGGGTTGTTTCAGACACATGGGGGACATAACCTCACCAGTGAACCTTCTTTAGCACCACGTTTCGATCTATTTACTCCGAAACGATCTCGGAGGAGGGCTTTTCCGAGGTCCCCCTGCTTTCCTCTCCCTTTTTTACCCATTTTAGGATTTTTTTATTGATTAAAAAAACAAGATTTTGGAGTAAACAGACAGTTGAGTTCAATACTTCAATAGTTGTTCCACCGTGCGTGGTGATCAGCTGATTTTCGGAGTGGGTGAATTTGCCGCCAAAATTCAACGATTCAAAAGACTTATTTTCATTCATTCATTCGGTTAATTCAGTATTCATTTTAAAAAATTACATTTTTCCATGAAAAACATGAATGGAAAGCTTTAAAACATTATTTCCCCCCAAAATTCATTGATAATTATCTCCACAAAGGAATCTATAAAATTAATTAATTAAAATTGAGTAATGGAAACCTCTCCAATGATTCCACAAAAATTTAAAAAAATCAATTCATTTATTCAATAAATTAGTTCATTTTTTAAATCCCCAAAAATCAATTATCTGTATAAAACACTAATCCAATGATTTAGACCATTACTTCCCTTCAAAATTCACACGCAAAGACATTTACAAAAAAGTAAATCAATATAATTAATCAATTAAAATTCAGTAGTTGCAACTTCTCCAAAGACTCCACACAAATTAAAAAATTCAATTCATTTATTCAATCAATTAGTTCACACTTTAAATCCCCAAAAATCAGTTATCTGTATAAAACCCTAATCTAATGATTTAAACCGTTATTTCCCTGTACACTTCAGTAGCGCCCTTAACAAAAAATCAATAAACATAATTAATCAATCAAAATTCAGAAGTTGCACTGAGGCATCGATCAACAAAGAATTCGTGTCTCTCCCTCTCGACCTTGGCAAAGAACTTGGAGATTTTCTGCTCCTTGGCATCCCTCTTGACATCATCATCATCAACATTTTCCCACTCGACCTCAACAGCCTTGTCCGCCACGATAGTCTCGGCAGTGGACCAGCTGAACCTGACGATCTGCGGATACCCAAAGATGGGATCGACGTTTTCGCTCATCCACTTCTTGGTGACAGGATCGTTGGGGTATCCACTGCCATAGTCCCCCTTGGGCGATCCCTCCCTGAACTTCCAGGCCCTGAGGGCGTGATCCCTGGAGACTTTGGCGCAGATGCTGGCAGCCGAGACGATGGGGTACGTCGAGTCAGCCTTCTTGGCAACAACGATCTTCCCGATGTCTGGGAAAATGGCCTTGAGCTTCGCCTCGTACTTCTCAGGCTTTCCCACTGTGTCCACGTAGACCTCTGCGATGTTTGCCCCAGCCTCGATGGCTCGTCTGATCAGGCCAATTGCTGAGTTCATCGACACCTCGTTCAGGGAAGTCTTCGACCTCCTGTACATGCTGTTCGCGATTATATTCGGGGAAATGGCCTCCACCATCCATCCCATCTCCTCGTGCTTGTCGCAGATCTTGTCGAATATCTCGTCTCGTTTTTCCTCTGTCAGGGTCTTTGAGTCTGCACAGCCGAGGTCCACCAGGAGCTGCTTTTTCGAGAGGGGAGCGTAGGCTATTCCGTAGACCATTGGACCCAGGACTGGACCTCTTCCTGCCTCGTCCACTCCCAGCTGACAGGGCTCGTCTTTGCAGATCTGGGGGACCTGGGGATTATTCCAGAGGAGATTGAAAACCAGTCGAGCAAACCCAGCGGCGTTATTTATTAATTATGAAAGAGGGAAGAAAGAATTGAGGGGCTAAGCTAAATTCAGAGGATTTTGGAAAAGCAAAGGAATGGTTAAACTTTGGGACTTTATCAATGGTGATTTAAAGAATAAGGAAAAAAGGAATTAATTAATGCAGTCATCATAATCACCTCGGTTTGATGAATTTGATTAATGCTATGATCACTCTTCTCGAAGAAGGGAGTTAAATCCCCACGACGAGTGATTCTCGTCGATTTTTCGGCCTCAGTCGTCTCCACTTTCGAATTTTCTTTATCTTCTTCCATAATTGTCACTAAAAAAATCACTTGTTGATGACGGTTTTCGACAATTTCTAACCTGTAAATATGTTCGGTTCGAAAGACCGCCAAAATGTCAACGTGTCCAATGGAATATCTATTTTACCGACGATCAATGCTTATTATATTTTGTCTTTTCCGGTCGGCAATTCCACAAAACTCGCATCTGTACATCTATATATATATATATATATATATATACACACCCAGCGAAGCCTTGAATACGTCCGTGAGAGTCCTCGAGGAAATTAACCTCAAAGTTAAAATGTACGAGGAGAAATCAGCGTTGTCCACGTACCATTGTTTATCTTCTGAAATTTGACGTGAGGATTTTTTGACCGAAGAATTTTATTTCGCGAGGGCATCGGGTACGTGAGGACACTAATCATGAAGGTTTTAGTGAAGATACTGCAGGGGAAAGAGTGTGTGGTGGAGGTGAGTTGATTTCGGTCACTAGATTTTAATTTCCGTCGAAAATTAATCGAATTATTCACTATTTTTTCATTCAACTGGTTTTTTCGACGTTTTTTGGGTCAGATATCACCTACAGAGACTGTGCTAGAGCTGAAGAATAAAGTCAGTGAACTGCTGGGTGTCGATGTGCCTCAGCAGAAGCTGTTGTTGACTGGAAAAGCCCTTGCTGGTGTGTAGAACATAATTATCTCCATTTATTTGGCTCGAAGTAGTCTGTCGAATTTTCTGAGGGTAAATAACCTTGGAAATATGTCAGTAAACGGCAGATTGTCTGAAAAATATCAGAAGAGCTTTTTTGTAGAGAATTTCATACGCCACTAAAAATATTTTTTCATTTTTTTCTGTAAACCTACTCCCTCCGAAGATATTTACAAAATACTCTTCACGAAATTCGTCTTCTCGTCATTTTCTCTTCATTTAGTTGACAATTGCTCCGTGAATGTCTCGGAAAATGAAAAAAAAAAAAAATTCTTCTCATTTTGCAGATGAAAATCCCCTGAGTTTCTACCCCGGTATAAAGGACGGAAGTAAATTAAACCTGGTAGTGAAGAAATCGTCCCAAGGGCCGAGTGAAGAGAAGCAAGCAACCAAGAGTGGCACTGTCCTCCTCCGGGAATCAGTGACAAAAATTCTCAAACACTACTACAGTGAATCTGAGACTGAGACTATAGTCAATGAGATGATAAAGGATTTAAGGAATAAAGTTAATAATCTGAGTTTCGACGATCTTGAGAGATTAGCAACGACTCTCATTCAGGATCAGGAGTCGATTGGCTGATCCAGGAGACGTTTAACGGTTATTATGAGCACCTGAGGATAAAATATAACTGATGTAATAATTATTAGGTGATTAAGAATACGGTGTATAATTTTCCTATTTTAATATTAATCCTTCGTCACTTCATTCAGAAGAATTCACATTCTTCGGGTCATTCAGAGGTTGTTCTTGTGATTTAATCAATTGTAAATGATAACGAATAATAAATACTTTTTTTAGATTATGAAATTTGGGTTTTTAATTGCTTTTATTTCGTCTGGAGGTGTTTTTTTAATTATGGATCTGCTAAGTCTAGTTGTCTGAAGTACCTGGCCACCAAACAGATGAATAAATTGAGGGTCTTGACCTTTTCAGACTCTTCGGGCTTCTGAAAAGATAGAAATGACACCAGAAGATGATTTTATTCACTAAAAAATGTGTTGTTTGATTTGTTAAAATTGATAAATCATAAATTTAAAGTACCAAATTTGCTCTGGCTATCGAGCAAGATCTCGCCAACGTCCTCAGGCAGGAGCAGACGTCTGGATTGAGTGGCAGCTCCAAGACAGCTAAAAGACCGTAAATCCACTGTCCTATATCAGGATCCACTGTTCCTCTGGTCTCCACCTCTTCAATCAGGTACTCCAACACTTGCTCCACTTGGAGCTGACTCAAACAGAAGATGATATCCAGTGTTGGCAGGTGAGGGGATGATCCCTCGAGGGACGAACCGAGACAGAAGTTCACCCAGCCAGTTCTGTCGTCAACATCTGGCTGAAGATAAAATCATTAATTTTGTCGAATGAAAATTGAACCTTTCACAGATGAATAATGATGGGATTTTCGTACAAATTCAACTGTTCGTCTCCTGTACTGACGATAATTCTCCCTTTCAGCTTTTATTCTTGACATATTCAGCCTGACCTCTGAAAAATCATCCACCTGACATTTTTGCCATTCGTACGTCGGGCTGAGGGTCGCTGGAGCCTCCATACATCCTCCCAACTATTTAAAAAATTAGATTAATGAGTTGATTCAACTTTTTTAGGCCCAGAATATTTTTTATCCACAAAAAAAAATTCTCGAAAACAATTTCATCGATTGAGAGCAGTCTAGACTCTTGAGAATGGTGAGAAATTTCACTTCTCACGGAAATAAAAATATTCCAGTTCATCAACAGTTCAACGAGTGTTTGACATTCCCAAAAAAGTAGAAAGCATTCATCTCCCTAGATTAAAAAATTAATATAGAAGTGGAATTAATTTTCACCAATTGATGGAATGTAATTACAGTTTTTACATTGACGGTGGGTTTTTTCAATCTGGCCTCGTCGATCCTTGCCACAACGACGTCCTCACATTGTTGTGCTTCAATTCTAAAATATGACAAAAAATCAACAATAGTTTAAATTAAAAGATGATAATTTTTGTGAGGAAGAAATAAAAATTCTGGCTTACACGACACGTTTTATGTAGTCTTCCCCTGACATTGGGGGTTGTGACAGGTCGATATTATCGTCAATGTCGCCGACGTAGAGCACTGGGTCCTTCAAATGATCATTCATAATTAAATAATTAATTTAAAGAGTGAGACTATTCAATTTCTCAACTTCTGTTTTGATCACAAAGTTTCTTCATTTCTACGGAACGATACTATTTCATGAAAACCTAGCTTAAACAATGGGTTGGGTTGGGGCGTTGCGCGTTATGTTTGAGTCACAGTGACGGATTCACGATATTTCGGAGCAATTAGTGTGAAACGAGTGGAAAACCATCGATTCAAATGGTTTTTGGGTCATAATAAACAGTGGAAAATGATGCAAGTGGTGAAGTCACTAGTTTTGTGCCTTAGTTTTATGCTAATCAGTGGTGAGTAGTTGAAAACAATTAACCTCGTCTGCTCCAAAAGGTCTAAAGCTTCTAACCCAGTCGTTAATTACCTCAAACATCATCAACTATTTCAGCTTCCTCAAACGCTTTTCTTCGCAACAACTAAAAACTCTGATTTCCTTTCATTTTCGTCATGCATAATTAACAATAATAAACAAATCCATTAATCATCTTATAATCCCATTAATTATTTCAAACATAATTATCTACATTAATTACTCCAAACAATACAAAATTCTGAACACTCCAAGGCCTTTGATTGCCTCCTATTCCTCATCCATAATTAACAACAAATAAATCCCTTAATCATCTTATAAATCCAATAATTATTTTAAACATAATTATTTACATTAATTACTCCAAATGATACAAAATTCTAAACACTCCGAACCCTTTGATTTCCTCCTATTCTCCTCATCAATTCAAATCTCAGAGTAACAATCATCCGAAGTGCATCCTAATCTATCAATTAATGAACTCAAATATAATTAATGATTAATATCTAAACCCTGTCCTCCCTAGAGATGCGAAGGCGTCATGTGACCGGTCATAAAGTGGTCACAAGACCGTCATTTTTTGGTCATATGACACAATCACAAAAATGACGGCCATTTCGCATCTCTACTCCTCCCACGAAAAAATTCCAAACAATCAATTCTCTACAAACAGTCTAAACTCAATTCCCTGACATCTTTCAGTTCCCGGATCCCTTCAAGATGACGCTCCTCGTGGCTGTCAGATTCCCGAGGTGATCCAAGGCACCTGGTTCTCCTGGGAGAACGGCAGGAACACCCTGAACGAGCTGAACGCCGACCGCATGACGAACCGAGGCAAATGCATAGCTATGAGGGAAGACAAACGCCTCCATTACACCTTCCTCTTCCAGAAGGACACGTGTTACCACTGCGTCAAGCTCATCGTCCGCACCATCAACGTCCTCGAGAAGTTGGAGGTGCCCTCCTGCGTGGACCTCCCACCAGGAGTTGAGCCCCGAATCGACGAGGTCTGCAGTGGAATCCACAAGGACCAGCAGTACATCACCCTCTTCTCCGAGAAGCACAGGTCCGTCAACTGTCGATCGTCCCTGGAGGGTGTCTGGCAATTTGCCTATCAGAACAGGTTCAGATTCACTGGTGAATGCGACAACCCTGACGCACAGATAAAGTCCTGTCAGACTGCTGGGTCTCAGTTCTTGATAACGAACGAAAAATTCAACATTACCTACAAGAAGTGTCCGAATATGAAGGGAACATTCGACGGAACTGTTGAGTACAGCTGTCTGGGGGACTGGTTCGTGGGGAAGAATCACTTCTTTGCTGTTGCCAACACCAAGGAATCCAGGAAGGACGAGAAGTACAGGTGATCAATCGTCAGAATAATTAGGGAACACCTCATACGGTTTTGCTTCCGAATGGAAGCATTGCAATCGTTCGATTTTCACATTTTCTAATTTTGCTTGGAAATGATGCAGAATGGTCTGAAATTACATTCGTCCATTGGAGGAATATTATTTTCCAATTTATGATATTTTTTTGGCTTCTACTAGAACAATGCAAATAAATGTTCATTACATTGTTAATCTTCTTATCTCAATGCAGGTGCTTCCTGAGGAATCGAGACGACGACCTCTACATCGGTGTCTCAATCACTGCTGAATGTAACACTTTGAAAACAGTGGAGAAGAGTCCTGAGAGACTGAGGATCACTCCTGTGAAGACAGAGGTCGTTGTTCCAGGCTGCAAACTCCCTCAAAACATGTCCGGTGAGTGGATCAACACAGCCAACATCGATGCAGACATCATGATCAACGAGACACATATCACTGAGGAATGGCATCCTGACGTGGGCAGGTACAGGAGGACCATCTACGTCTGCAAGGAGCAGAAGGATACCAGGTCAGGAATCAGCAGGGAATATTATCTAAATTATTCTAAAAATATTACTGATTACACAGTGCAACAAAATAAGGCCAAGCTTTTCTCCAAAAATGAAATTAATTCCACTTACAGATTTTTTCATGTCGAATTCAACGATTTTTGTAGAATTCCCCTAGCACGTCAGGTTTTAGACAGAAAAAATGTTGAAGTTGTGAAATTGGTTGAGAATTACATGTTTCAAAAAATTGAAACTAAATCAGTAGCGAAGTGGTAAAACGGTATAAGTCAATTTTGACTATTGACCAGTTTTTAATAAATATCTCGGAATGTAAGGGAGATAGCAAAATTTTTGTTATAACCTTTTTTGTAGAGCTGATTGAGAGCTACAACAAATGTAATTACGAAAATTTCGCAGTCTTCGTTAGATTCGGAAATATTCCTCAAAAACTCAATTGGGAGATAAGTCGACTTAAACCGATTTACCACTTCGCTACTGAAATAAACTGTAGTGAAAATTGATGCACGGAGAGAAATGTTCAGTAAAAATTACGGAACTCACAATTCACTCACCGATTACGGAATCGACTCAGAAAATTTAAGTGACGGTATTGTAATTTTTCACAGGAGATTGAGATAAAAATTACGGAACGCTCCGGAAAAATTCCATGCTAGTTCCGTAAAATTTCCTACAACCACATTTCGCTCCGGAATTACGAAAAAGCTACGTAATTTTTATTGAATATTTCTCTTCGTGCGGGGAAAAATAACAGAATATAGTTAATGAATGATTTTTCCGTTAGAAGAAACCTTCTCCGATCCGTGTTTATTACTAAATTACTCATGATATAAATGTCTAAATTTGCCTATTCCTGCTCCAGGTTCATGATGGCGAGGTTGTCAGTGGACGGTTGCCAGAAGGACTACGTCTGCTTCGACTTTGTCCCTCAGCACCACAATATCATCAGGTTCAGGAAGGGGGTGGCTGTAATTAAGGATGACTTTCACACTGTCTGCTCCTGGGTGAGTTTCGAGAAGACACCGAATTGGAAGTACAATCTGTTCCTGGCGAAGCGTCCGGTTGCCGTGAGGTGTCCAGTAGCTGGCAAGTTCAGTTTCGAGCAGAAGGGGGAGATTCCCTTCGAGACGAGGATCCTGGGGGGAGTGACCCTCTCCCCGAGGCCGACGTTCATCTGCCAGAGGAATATCTCAGATTTCTCGGTTTGTGGGGGGGACCAGAAGGAAATTGCTATCGACGAGAACTACTGTCTGTCTGTGGATCACCTGGGGAGGCCTGTGGACATCTACAGCGAGCCCGACTACAGGATGAAGTGCATTGGCTTCTGGAAGGAGAACCTCAAGTCTTATTTGATCACTTACGACGAGTTGGATCCCTACAGCAAGTATCGTTGCTGGGTTTATCAGAGGGCTGATTTGAACAGAGTTCTCATGTCTCAGGCACTTGGGCCCTATTGCAATATCAATCAGGACGTCACCAGCAGCAACTGGACTGAGGGGGCTGCTGTCGCTCTCGACATGACTGAGTACGAGAGGGAGAGGGATCAGTGCCCCATGTACTTCGACGATGGCAGCAATCCTTGGGCGAAGAGCGAAAGCCGCATCACTGTCTTTCACTTTGGAGTCAACTCCAGTCCAGGATTAATGGGCATTGGGGCGTCTTCACTGTTCTTGGGGGTGATTGGCGTCCTCTGGGCTCATTGAACTCAGTGAACTCGTGTGCTGCAGTGTTCATTTCATTTTAGGATTCCATTGGGAATTTAGGATTAAGGCCCGCCCGGGTGTACTATCTTTCGAATGTTATCAAGATTTTTTTCATCTTTCGTAATCCAAAATTGTCAATTGAGTGGTACATCATGTAGAAGTTCCCCAAAATTATGATAGAATGATTTTAAAAAATTGAAAAAATTCTGAACTTTTTCAAAGAGCGTTTTTAATTGAGATTCAGAATGAGTTGAAAAAAGCGGAATTTCAAATATCTGATTAGCTGTGGCAAATTATCTATTAGCTGTCATTTTCCATGGCGGATAACAAAACACTAACTCCTCATGGGAAGTGACAGCTATGTTCAAAACAGTGGTATGTAGTCATTTGCCATTTTTATGGGATAAAAGTGTGATTAAAAAATCTCCAAAATATTACAACTTTTTTCAAAGAGCCTTTTTCGTAATAAATGTCTCTGTGCCACTTTCTTGTTATTCAACTTATTCTGTATATATATTAACAAAGCTCTTTAAAAAAATTAAGAATTTCTTCTAATTTTTTTTTATTATTCATTCATAATTTTTCAAAACTTCTGCATGATGCAGCACTCAATTGACAATTTCAGAAAACGAAAGATAAAAAAAAACATCGAGATAACATTCGAAAGATAGTACACCCGGGCTTTAAGATGATTGACTCATTCCGTCCATTTGTAGAAATTATAGGCGACTTGTTCATGGGGATGTTTTTTAAATGTTCAAATATCCGTGCCTTACATTCATATATTTTTACATTGTTCTTTGGATATTGAATCTCATGAAGCACAAAATGACAGATATTGCGAGATATTTTGTACTTTATTTGTTGAATATTTACAATTTTTTTATTGGGAGCAGACACATCTGTCGATCATCAACTCGTTGAGAATGAAATTAATGTTCATTATTTTATAAACGTCGAGATACTCTAATGCAATAAATTGATAATAATAAAGATTAATGATAAATTGCGTTGATTATTTCGTCCAGGAGACCTTGGGGATGTCAAAGTGCTCGGTGAGGCTGTCGAGGTGTCTGTTGAACTCCTCGACCCTCTGTTTATGGGTCTTCGATGCCTTCTGCTTGATCCTCTCAGTTTGCTGTGGACAAACGATCCATTATTATTCTTTTATTCAATGAAACCCTCCAGGGTGATTGATCGATGTTAACAGAGATAATTGTCACCATTTTCTCCTGCATTTTCAAGAACGCCAGTTCTGCTTTTGTCCTCTGGACGACGTGCTTCGGCTGCTCCTCCTCTTCTACGATTTTCGATACCTCGACCAGCTTTTTCTTCTTCTCTTGTTTTCGTTTTTTTCTGGAAGAAATGTGAAACGTTTGAGATGATAATTCATCGTTAATTATTATCAAATCATTGTTAATTATTGATTTGTTGACTAATTGCTGGAATTAAACTGTGCCATCAACAACTTCTAACCTATAAGAATTTCTTGATGCATCAATACTCAAATATCTGGAGTGTCACTCACTTTTTGCTGACAGTTTCGTCATTCTTTAGTTTCAGAGTAGTCCTGGACACTTGGGCGTAAGGATCATCCTCGTGGGCAGGCATTCTACTCCACTTTTTGCTCCAAAACAACACGAAATGTCAATGCCTGTCACAACACTTCAACTTCAACTGCCTGCAGCGCTGCGTGTGGATGATTCCAAGACTTCTTCAGTTTCAATGATGAACGAGTGAACCTCAAAAATACATGTCGAGTAGTAAATCGTTGTAAATCGTGCAGACAAAGTAAAATATAGTGTTGATATCAAGAGAATAAATTCATCTCCACGTAATTATTGATTACTTCAATTATTTATCTGTGAGTAATAGTTTGAAATTCCCCACCTGCCCTAAAAGATCATTCGCCCTGTCATGAACTGCTAGGAAATTGCTAAAAGGTTCTGATTTTTTTTCATGGGAACATCGCAGTCACGAAGAAACAAAGAAAACGCAATGAACAGGTAAATTGGTTAATAAATAATCGAAGAAATTTACAACTTTATTTTATTTTGTTATTGTCATCTAAAGAGTCGACCTTGATCTGTTTGTTTCGCCTTCACCCATGACTGATGCCACCTTGATACCCATATTTGGTGGATTCGAGGCCTCAACGACTCCAAATACAGCTAGAAAATATTTATGATTTAATTTATTTTCAGTGAAAATAAAGAATCGAATAAAAATCCAGAGAATGAGAATGCCAGCAGCAGCAGGCCTCTGTCCATTGAGGCAGCAAGAGCTTCTGGGCCGATTCGTCCAGTGGAGAATCAACCGAGACAGCCTGAGAATCTCCAGGGCCTCCTGAGATTCGCAATGGAGGCTACGAAGGCTGAAGATGCACCTCAGAACACTCATTTCACTCCGATGGACGAAGAGGTACTAAATTTTCATGTAAAATGTTTATTTTTACTGGAGAATTCATTGAATACTGGATTCCTGGGGCATGATTCTCCCAAATTCATAAATTTCAAAGCGAAACAGTGGTAATTCCCACGCAATAACGAATAAAAACCTTCGCATAATCTGATGTCTTCTTAATTTAAAGAGCAAAAAGTTTCTGAACGAGGCATTAGCATCCCTGACAGTGAACGTCGTCGAAGAACTCCAGAAGTCGATAAAGACCCTGAGAAATGTAATGGAACTTCGTCCAGAGGACGATCCAAGTGAATACGAAAATGCCCTGGAGGTGATAGCTGAATACGTCGACAGTATAGACATTGCAAACGACTTCTACAAAATCGGTGGCTTCTCCATCTTCGGTCCATGCTTGAACTCACCTCATGCATCCATCAGGTGGAAAGCCGCTGACATAATAGCTGAGTTGACGCAGAACAATCCGTTCTGTCAGAATAAAATTCTTGAGATGGGACTCATGCCTATTCTGCTGGGAATGGTCGACTCTGATCCCTCGGATCAGGCGAGGATCAAGTCACTTTATGCTGTTTCTTGTGAGTCAACTTGACTGAAATTTCAATTTTTATTATTGCACTCCATGCAACTCTTATTTTTTCATCCATTTTTTATCCCTGCATTCCATTAAATTTTTGGCCATTTGAAGTAGACAAATAGAATGCAATAGAATACTTCATTCCCTTGATTTTTATTCTAGGCATTGTCAGGGGTAATGCACTTGCTCTAAAATATATGGACGTTAATGATGGATATTCAGTATTGATGAGAGCACTCCAGAGTCCAGTGGAAAAACTGCAGATTAAATCGGCATTTTTACTCTCCGCACTGTGCAATAAAGAGAATGCACACGCAATTCGGTCGAATTTGATTAAAATGGGATTGATTGATCAGGCTGCTGGGTTATTATCAATGTCGAATGTCTTCCCTGACACGAGGTAAGGCACACCACTCGCACTAATTACTTAATTAACTATTTGATTGACATTCTTTCATTGTTGAAGTGTTTCGTGCTTGTAATCACCAATTTTGAAATATTAAAAATGAAACATAAGCAAGGGTAATCTGTCATACGTATTTCTTTCTCGATTTTAGGGATCGCCTGTTGGATATTCTGAACAGTCTCACCCTCAACAACAATCTCCCTGCCTTGAGAGAGTGTCGGAGGCCTGAATTTTGCCTCAAGCAGACCCTGGAGCGTCACCTGGCTGATTTAAGAGCCGAGGAAGCGGTTGATGAAGCCCAAGCTTGTGCACAACTACTTGACAAAATATTTGCTGATCAATCGATGAATCAAGACAGATAGTTTTGTTTTAATGAAACTTTTTCGTAATTTTTAATATTAACATTACGTTTTTTTTTTTCGTTTATTTGGAGAATAAATAATTACATTTACCAATAAATGAACTGAAGCATCTTTCGAGCATTCTAGAGTGGATTTGGAGGTGGCAAAAAGGGATTCCTTAATGAACCCAACGTTTGTACTTATGAAATTGATAAAAAAAACTGTTGGATGATTGTTCGTAACAATTTCAAACGTTCATTGTGGAATTCCCTTGAGCATGCTTACCTCTCCTCCTCAATTTTTTTTCCTTCAGTATCTCGATATCTTTAGGGGAGGGGAGCGTGGGGTAAAATGGACACTTCCCTTTGTTTAAAATATTCGTAACTCATAAATATATTTATCAATTGCGTTCAGTCTAGACTCATCGCAAGGGGGGAGAATTGCCCTTTTTATTGAAAAAAAAATGCCACTTTTGACTTTTTTTAAAATGTTAATGAGGGGTTGAAATGTTGATAAAATTTAATAATTTTTTCAATACAAAGAACAATTCTTTCCCTTTGTGACGAGCCTAAACTGAGCTCAATTGATGAATTTGTTCCTGAGTTATGAATAATTAAAAAGAAATCTAAAGTGTCCGTTTTACCCCACCCTTCCCTAACAATTCAATAAGTCATTAGCATTTGAAAAAAAGTAGTGTCCATTTTACCCCATCGTCCCCTAATTCAAAAACCAACTTCACGCAGTCAGAAAACCTCTCTGAAGTTGTCTGCTTACGACTACTCCGTTGTAATCAATGGCGAATTTGTAGTTGTGTAGAGTTGATCGGCAAAACTGCGAAAAAATGACAGTGTCCGTGGTACAACATTCGCACGCGACAATGGTCCTTTGACATGAGTCCAAACTCAATAAATCAACGGAATAATCATCAACAGTGGAAGAGTCCTGACGACAATGTGCGATAATAGGGGGCGAAATGAACAGGTGAGATAGAAAAATTCGTACGAAATTCTGCTTTTAGAGCACCAACACACACTCCTAGGGCTACTGTACACATAACTCCGCCAATTATCACCTGTCACTTATCAATCCATCGACGATTCACGAAGAACAATCAGCGAATTCACGCGCAATCAGTCTCTGGGGGACTGATATAATGTCGCTCGAATCATTGGGCTTAGTCATCCACTCATCATTTTTTTATTATTGGTGACATCGCGCGGCTACTCCCAGTCGCAGTGGTAAACAAACGTAATTGTGCACTCAATCTTTCGTTCTCGAACTGAAGAAATAGACTGATAATTACAAAAACACTGAATCAAGAACGATTACGACGAAACAGTTCGTCTTTGATCGCGAATAACTTGAGAACGCCAGAGTGAAAATTCCCGATTATTTCCTCATTTTGAAGGTATTTTTTTAAGCTTCAAAACGAGATTTGACTCATTCAAATAGTTCCACTCAGTCAGAGGATATCGACGATTGAGGACCCTCGTGAAAAACACCTTTCAATGACTTTTCAATTATTTCAGGCAGACATGAGAGGCGAGAAAAGCTCTTCGACCCGTAACTTCTAAGCAAAAAGAACTTAAACTCGAAAAATGGCTGAGGACTTCGTGAACGCCACGCACCCCTCCTTCTCGGGGCTGGAGCCAGCGAGTTCCTACTGGAACTACTCAGACCACGTAATCCTGGACGACCTCAAAATGGACAGTAACTTCATCTACCTCCTCTGCTCGTTAGTCTCAGCGATCTCCTGGTTGATCTACATAACGTACTACAACTCTCGTGTCATCGGTTTCATCCTGACACGTTTGCTCAATCGCTTCATAATCCGAGACGGCTACGTGAAGGTGGGTGCCTTCACTCTGAGCGCCCTGAGTGGAAAAATAATGTTCAGAGATATCGTGTACATAACAACGGACTACAGCCTGAGGATCCAGGACGGCTGGTTGATATTCAGATGGTGGAGGAGTTACGTGCCTAAGGATGTCTCTGAAGATCTCTCCCACTCGGACACGAGACTCTCAGTCCTGCTGAATGGCTTCGAGCTCCACGTCTACAACAGATGTGAACTCTACGCCCACCTGGAGGAGACATTCGGCCTGTCCCCGCAGATGTTCCCAGACGAGGACAACCACAACGCCAACAACATCAACGAGAAGGACTCAGAGTCCATAAACAACACAGCCAACGAATTCCGACAGCAGATAAACGCAATGGACGTCTCGAGGCACGTGGAGAACATCAGGAAACAGGAGGCCCACGTCATAGCCCGAACCTGGAGGGATTTAATTCCAGTTATAAAGCTGGATGTCTGCACTGGAAGACTGGTCTTTGGCAATCGTCTGGTCCCAACAACTCTGTCGTTGACTGTCGAAGAAGCTCACTTTGTTTACTCAACGAAGCCAGCAGCATCTAGACACGATCACTTCATGCATTTCACCAAATGCAAGGCTGAAAACTTCAAAGTCATCCTCGCACCCTCGCCTAAGTACACGGGGATGGTTGATGATCCACCCAGGTACATGGGGGAGGGCTTCGTAGTGCTGAGCTCCAACAACATGGAGGTTTATTACTACATGGACGAGCCTGGGGTCGTCCCTGAGCATCCTGAGATGATCAGGCTCGCCAATGGGGACATGGTGGAGGCAATGCCACCCATCTGGGGGATTGACGTCAAGTGTGGGAAGGGGACTGACTTCTCCTACGGGCCCTGGGCAGACAGACAACGCGAGCATCTCTTCAAGTTCTTTTTTCCCAATGACTATCAGCCACTGAAGGTCACCAAAGCCCCTTCTCCTGGGGACAAGAGACAGGTCCAGTCCTTTGACATCAGGCTGTCGACTCTCAACGAAGCAACTGTCGATATTTTGTTCAGCAAGAACAGGGAGACCAATGCTGTTCATGTTAATGTCGGACCTGGTTCTTATCTAGAGGTGACGATGCCCTGGATTGTCCTTCAGGATGGTTACACCACCAAAATAACTGGGCAATTGCTGCACCTCGAGGCCACCACCAGCCTTCAATACAGAAGTCTCGTTGAGAGTGAAACACTGGAGTTTGGAGTCAAGTGTCATTATCCAATCAGATGGAATGATCATCAGGAGTGGACATTGAATTTAACTGGATGCAAAGCAACAGCGAATTTAGTTTATTCACACAAAGAGTTCTTTCAAGACATGATCAACGACTGGGCGAGCAAAGCAAGACCTGACATTCTGCATTTCGTCCCTTACACTTGGAAATTCAGTCTTCTGCTGAAGGAGTTTGAGTTGATAACTATTTGTAATGAGTACAATTGGATCGACTGTTCCTCCCAGAATCAGGAGAACTCTCACATCGCATTTTGTGGGGATTTCTTCGAACTCTCATTCAGCCTGCCTTTTGTTGATTTTCTCCCAGTCACCATTCCCCTGGGCTTTTGGATCCAAGGCGAGAGTGTTGATTTATCTCTGTATCTACCTGAAGTCAATACAAGCAGAATTATCCTCTTGGCACTGGATAAGAATGCGAAAATCATGACGAGGGATGGGAGCTGCAAGCAATTATCTGATTTGACGAAGCAGAAGAAGTGGAGGAACGTCTGCCAGAAGGGCCTCGGCTGGATCGACTGCTGGAGTGTTCCCATCGTTGCCATCAGCATTCACTACACTTACCACCCCTGCCCTCCACTGGGTCCAACACCACAAGCCAACATAACAACCCCAGAGAAGGAAGAGATACTCTTGTCACCAATGAGAATCCCCCGGTGCAGGAAGTCGCCAGGACTTCAGTGGACCCAGGATGGAAGTCAGAAGTTCGATCCCCAGTCGATAGCATCTGACAAAGTCTCCCTGGAACTGGAGATCGGGCCATCGACTCTGATCATCTACGGATCCCTCATCAAGAACTTTCTGCATTTGAAGGAGAACATCTTCGGGGATTATCAGGCCTTCACCGACATGCAGCAGAGTCGGCCAGTTCAGAATTCAGAGAGAAACAGCAAGGACAGAGACAATCAGAACAGCTCTGTGGAGGCATCTGTCGAGGATGAAGACACAAAGTCCCCTAAACCCTTTGACCCCAGGCACTATCGACCAATTGAAGTGACAGTTGGGATTACGATGCACGACATTCAGGGGCACTTGGTGAAGAATTGCAACGAGAATGATCCACCCTGTCCTGTCATTCTCCTCGAGAGATTCGGATTCGAGCTCAAGAAGGGCTTCAGGGAGACTGAACTCCAGCTGCTTCTGTCGCCAGCTGTCATGCTGCTGACTGACAACGTCGTGAGATCAGGCAAGGAGAGACACCTGACGCAGGGGCACCTGATGCTGTCTGCCCTTCAGGTTCGTGGGCATGCGATGTTCAGCTCTGAGGGACGAAGCCTGGATCAGGAGACCCTGGAGTACGCCTGGCTGATCGAGGTTCAGTTGGGGAAACTCAGTGGGAAGATCACTTCTCCCCAGCTTCATCACTTAGTCACTTCCCTGGAGACGTTTGTCCTCATGGTCATGAATAAGGAGAACATTCTGAGACCCCCTGGACTCCCCCATCAGTGCCACCATGGGCTGCCTCCACTCCAGTGCCCAGAGAGCGACCCTGACAGTCACTACAGGTGTCCAAGCTCAGAGGACATCAAGTACAGGATGACTAGAGTCGCTGTTGATGCCATTGATCTCTATCTCCAGGAGGCTGGAACTGCCACTCAACTGTGGGTCTCGCCAATCAGAATTTCCACCTGCAATCTCCATGGACATCAGGTTAAATCAGGAGTGACGGGGCTCATGCCGACGATTCTGATGAGACAGTTTGTCTATGCTGGTGGACACTTTGCTAACAACAGTTCCAATGGCACTAATACCACTGGGAGTGCTAGGTCTCACACGAACACCAGCAGCAGAATGTCTGGGGATGGCTCGGATATTTGGCTCGAGGTGGGATCGGTTTCTCTCGGGCCAGTCATCATCGAGGCTGCCATCTCGCTGCCCACGCCTGAGCACAATCTCCATCTGGTGCAGAACAAGTACCTGAAGACTCACGATGATAAGACGAAGAGACTGTGGTTTCTGTGGCCGCAGGAGAGCGGGGTGAAACCGGCCAAGTGCGGCTGCATTGGGGGCTGCGCCTTCTTCGGGGGTAACAGGAATGGACCGAGGTTCTTCAAACCCACTTATCATGATCTTCAGGATGGGATTAATATCGCTGCGTACCGGTGAGTATTCGATGATAATTCATGCTGATTTACATTTATAATTTATAAAATCATCGGTGATAACTACGTCAGAAGGTCGTTTTTGCAAAATTGCGGCTAAATATTAATGATTTTCGGCTAAAAATTAATCGAATGGGATGCGAACTTGATGGAATTAATGTTCAATCACTCTCATTCTCTTTAATTTCTATTATTTTTCATTTGATAAATTTTACAAATCCTCTCACTCCAATAACAACCCAGATTAATTTACATTTTTAGAATGTTTACGAGACTGGCTCTCAAAAAATCGCTGTCATTTCTAAAATCATCGATGATTCCTACTCAAAAGGTCGTTTTTGGTAAAATGCGGTTAAAAATTAATCGATTGTGATGCAAAATTCATAGAAATAATATTCAATCACTCTCATTCTCTTTAATTTCTATTATTTTTCATCTGATAAATTTTACAAATCCTCTCACTTCAACAATAATCCAGATTTCAAGTGCTCAATCCTCTGCTTCTGACCTTGAATAATTGACTCGTACTCAGAGACACTCATCTTGAGTTTCTCCACCTCTTGCTTCACCTCCCAAGACCAGTCTTTGCACTTGTCTCCCTCGGTGGAGAACTTCCACGAGTTAATCTCGTATATTTTCGAGGTCATCTCGTCGGCCCTGTCAGCCTCATCATTTATCAATCGTTCGGTTTCCTTCATTTGGGCCATCATGTCCTTCAGCAGACTTTCCGAGCCATCTGGGGTGGATTCCTCGATGTTATCTCCGTCTTCAGTTCCAGCCTCGAACATCATCTCTTCGACATTCGACAGAATTTCGTTCCACTCCCTGTTCGCGATAAAAACCTCATCTCAGGCATGTCTTTTCACGTGGATTCTTTTATTTTTTACATCGATACCTGTATGACTCCCGTGCTTTATTGTAAGCAGCCTTTTGCGCTTGGATGTCCCGATAGACCTCGGCCCTCATGCTCTCGACAAGATCCTGCTGACGTTCCAGGCCGTTCTCCAGAATCGCTTGACGATCGCTCGACAGAAGCTCCAGAAACACTGGTATTATCTCCGATGGATAGTTCTCTCGAAGCCTTTTCATTGTTGTTTCCTTCAACGGTCGAGTCACTGCCATCGTCCACATGAGGTTCGAATGCTCATCCTCTCTGCAGGAACAGCCCCAGTCCCGCATCATCCTCTCTTCCATCTTTGTCAATAATTTTTTCTGCTTCCTTTCTTGTTTTCTATGAGCAGGAAACTTATTTTAAAATGACTCCCCATAATTTCCCAATTAGAGAATAATTCAGGAGCGAAGTGATCATTGACTTATGGCCAATTTTTTATGAATATCTCGAAATCTAAGAGAGATGGCAAAATTTTTTTTATTATCTTTTTTATAGCCCTCAATTGTCTCTACAAAAAAGGTCATGACCAAAAATTTTCTATCTCTTTTAGATTCCGAGATATTCGTCAAAAACTGGTCAGTAACCAAAATCGGCTTGATGAATATCTCCGAATCTAAGAGAGATGGCAAAATTTTTCTCATGACCTTTTTTATAGCCCTCAATTGTCTCTACAAAAAAGGTCATGACCAAAAATTTTCTATCTCTTTTAGATTCCGAGATATTCGTCAAAAACTGGTCAGTAACCAAAATCGACTTGATCCAGTTTACCGCTTCGCTACTGAATTGTCACGAAAATTACGGCCACAAATGTTCGAAATTAATTACTTTTGGGGCATGATTTTACCTCAGCACCAGTTTCTGTCGCAATATCTCCAAGATCCTCAGTTGCCTCTGCTGCGGTGGCAGATCCATTATATGCCTCATCTTGGGGTCTCTCTTCAGATCCTCTCCCAATCGACTCACGAGAAACCTCACTAGCTTATGATCCCCACTGACTTCCCCCCTGATTTCCCTGTCAATCTGCTTCAGCGAGTCCTTGAGAAAGGAGTGCTCCTGGGATTTCCAGCATTGAGGCTCTGAGCTGGCAGCCAGATCCTCGAACATTTGGGACACATCCCCAGATATTTTTTGTTCGACATTATTCAAGTAAAAATCCTCCATCTGACGTTCAGAGGGTTCAGAGCAGGTGAAGATACTCCCTCTGTGAAGTCTCCGCATGGCCCTGGCGTGCCCCAACTCTGCCTCATCCACCGTGCACGGATTTATTTCGTAATTGTCTTCCTCTTTCGGATCGAGGGTCAGGGATATGAACCCGTAGAGCCCCCGATTGTGCGGCAAATGCCGGAAGGCGGAGAAAATTCTAGCATCTGCTGATCTCTCATTAGAAAATTCTTTGATGTCATCTGCTGAAGAATAATGCAATTACTTTATGTGAACAATTTTTTGAACGAATCCTTCGTTCTTCTCTTCATTTCCTGGCTCTTTACCAATTACCAATGACTGCCTCAGCCCCCTGGGCCTCTCCATCCCCCTCGTCGTCACTCGCGCCGTCAAACACCCTCTTCGAGGACGGAAGGTCTCCCCTACCGGGTGGACTCGAGAAAACCCCCGTGAGTTGGCCCGCGTGCATTTGCGTCAGCAGATGCATCATGAATATATTTCTATTACGTTTATCGCGAATTCCATCCACCCTCTGGCCCAAGATCTTCACCAACCACTTATCACACAAATTTCGCGTCTCGTCGTCCGGGAGTTTGGAGTAATACTCGTGGGATCGAGTGATAAAGTCGAAGTAATCTCTGTCGAGACTTTTTTCCACTTCCATGGCTTGTCAGGAATTAATTTTGGGGGGTTAAACCAAGGGGATTTTAAGAAGGCAGGAAACAAATGAATGGGTTTAGTCAATTCGAAGTTTCCTAAAGAAACAAGAGTATTGCAGTTTTATTTTAGAACAAGGGTATCTCAAAATTCACATGAAAAATGGTCTGAAATCTCACGTTTTCCTCCTTTTGCCAGCTGTAAAACTGGTATGAATGCATCAAAAAGTAAAAATAACATGAAATAGTTCACACTGGAGGAGAAATAAAATTATTTGCAATCTCCATGAGACTTCGAGATGAATGTGAACAAGCTTTCACATGAATTTTGAGATACCCCTGAATTGAATTCAGTAGCAAAGTGGTAAAAGGAGACAAGTCAATTTTGACTATTGACCAGTTTTCAATGAATATCTCGGAATCTGAGGGAGATAGCGAAATTTTCGTAATGACATTTGTTGTAGCACTGAATCGGCTCCACAAAAGAGCTAATAACAAATATTTCGCTATCTCCCTTAGATTCCAAGATATTGAATGAAAACTGGTCAATAGTCAAAATTGACTTATCTCCTTTTACCACTTCGCTACTGAATTTCGAGATATCCCTCGTTTTATTAGGACATGTCGATCTGTTGAGGTACGAAACATTTCGAGATGAAAACAATGTTTCAATTACAGACTCCACAACTCGGGAAAAGAAAAGGGTTTCGGTCAGTCAATCCTCCACGAGGACAAATTGGTCTTTCACACACCCCCTTACAGTCTCCAAGACGTCTCCCTCCAGGACATAATTCAGCCAGTATCAGGTTTGAAAGTACCAGTGTTCCAGGACACCCCCCAGACCTCAAAACCCAGTGTAGAACGTTCAACATCAGCAATAGACGAGGAGAACAACAGCACAAAGTTGAGCACAACATCAGAAAGCCCAATGGCAGGCGATCGAAAGATCCTGAGTCGTCGTTTCTCCTACACGTCGATCAGAAGCTCGAACCTGAGAGATGTGCCGTACTCAAGACTGGTGGACGCGAGTCCCTCTACCCAACTCCCTCAGAAGCTCGATTCAGACTCTAAACTCAATTCAGAACGAAGTAAATCAATCCTGAATGTTCCTGAGATGGAGAACTGCCCGAAGAGCAGTGCATCCGACTCGAAATTGGCAGTTGACTATTTCAATTCGCCAACAGAGACCGAATTACTCCAGCAGAGTGCTAGCCCTCACTCCCTTCCCAGTGTCACGACTGACCTCAGAGTCTTGAGGACTGGGGCGATGGCCAAGAGCACGGACAGGGTCAACGCATCGGACTCGCAGCACTCCCTCTACACGAGATCAGAATCTGAAGACAGACTCAAGCAGGAAGTCCAGAGGACGATATCCATGTCCTCGGAGAATCATTCAGAAGCTTTCTACTCCGCTGATGAGGACACGAGTCACGGTCTGGCTGGCAGCAGAACCTCGAGTCTTCGGCAATCAATAGCGTCAGCTGGCCCGACATTAGTGAGAAACGACAGTACGAAGAAAAAATACTCCTCCGATCTGTCAATCGTCGAGAGTTCAGCCGTGAATATCACCGTTACCGAGAAGGCCCACACGCTGGAGAGAACGAAGCCCCACACGACCTCCAGGAAGAGTCCGAAGGTCCACCAGAGCCGGGAGTTGAAGGGGAAGAGTGGAAGCCCCAGTGAACGAAAGATCCTGAACGACTCGTCTGACTCGCACTCTGGGTCCTCCTCCAGTTTCATCTCAGCTGTGTCCTCCCAGGAGGACATGACACTCGTCAATCTCCACATGCAGATGAACAAGCCAATCGTCGACTCTCCATTACTCATGTCGAGTTATGTCAGCCATTTGAGCCAGACCAAGTGCTCCAACTGGCATCAGTCATCGTTTCCCTCGGCCAGCGATGCCTTCACAACTCCAATGTTCAAGAGGACTGAAGAGGGGAGACTTGTCTACGTGGGGGGAAGGTACGTCCCGAAATTCGAGACTGTCAGCGAGGGCTTCACCTCGCTGAAGATGGTGACGAGGAGCGATGGCTCGCCCTTGGCAGGATCCTCCAATAAAACCCCGACCCATCCTTACCTCTGGGACAACTCAGCTCTCATACAATCAGAGAGCGAGGAGGATAACACGACTAAGGACGAGGAGGAGCTGCTCGCTGTGCAGCACGAGACAGGATCCAGAACAACTGTCATCGTCAAACTCAAGGGGGACGCGGACATCATGTTGAGTCCTATGGTTCTGGAGTCCCTCCAGAGGTTCATCGACGCCCTCACCCCGACTCTAGCCAATCTCCATTCCCTGACCATTCTCAATCACCTGCATAACGAGTGCATTGGCAGAGTCGAGGACGCCAACATCCTGAAGCAAGATCAGAGTTTGTCGTATTGGAGCCAAGTGCAGACGAGTTCGAAGAGATCGACCGCCGAGAGGAACATCAAGATGGGTCAGGGTGATGAGACGAGTAAGATCGCTCTTCAGACCAACGTCTACGAGGAGAGCATCACGACGCAGGTCCAGGGGAGCATAATCCTGCCGAAGATCAACATAACTCTGCTGCAGGCTTCGGTCGTCGAGGAGATCATATCCTTCTCGGCCCTCGACAACATCAGGGACTTGACTTGTGTCTCCTTATTTGCCATTTGTCTGGATCAAGTCACAGCGCGGTTTTACCTCGACAAACAGGCGAGGGAAGTCGTGCAGACGTTCCACAAGCCAGCAGTCCTCCCGAATCAGAAGAAAGTGAACAAAATCAGCAAAGCTTTCTTGACTGGTCATCAATCGGCTGCTGTGGTCACTGACATTGGAGCTGGAGAGACTGTCTACATTGAGACCTCTGAGAAGCAGCAGGAGGAGATAATCATCACCCTGAACATTGGAAAGGTTCACTCGCAGTTGAGGAGACTCAGGAATGAGTCGTCGATCCTGAAAGACGCTGTTATCACTGCTATTCCTGGCCACTACTCCAAAGTCTTGTTCACCTGCACCAGGATCTCATCGCCCTTAAAGTGCATTGATTACTATCTCCATCAACCCTCTGAGGACGGCAGCAGGGATAAGCAGACCAAGCAGTCAGGACCTCCTCAGGCGACTGAGGAGTTCACCGTTGGCAGTGGAGAGGACAAACTGGGCTTCATCATGTTTGAGTGTGGCCTCGAGGGGATCAAGTTGAAAGTAGTCAAGAGATCGCAGTTTGAGAAGGGCGAGAATGGCCAGAGCGAGAAGAAAAATGAGACTGAGATTTTTTACACTGACAGTGTGAAGAGCCACGAGGAGATCGAGACGAAGGACTCAACCCCCGCAGCTGATGAGGACACCGCGAAAAACGATAAGAAGGAGCAGGAGGACAAAAAACAAGCCAACAATTCCACAAGTCTCGTTACCAAAATGGCCAATGGCAACACAGTCTCTTGTATCATTGAGTTGAAGACAATTTGGTTCAATTTTGCAGCACCACCGAGAACTCCAATCACCAGAAAAATTGATTTCACACGGTTGGACTGGAATTTACTCAGCACTGCTTCACCTGCCATCAACGCCTGGATGAACCCCAGCAACAGATTTGCCATCAGGATTGTTCACATGTTCAGGAGCATGTACAGACGATCGACTGCTATTGTCGCTTGTCTGATGGCTGAGGCTCTCGATGTTCAGGGCATTCACATGCCCATCAAGAGCAGATATGGCAGGCTCACACCACTCGCTAAAACTCTTCAGGAGGATCCTTCCTGTCAGCTCTGCTCCATTCTACAGCACTACGTTTTGATGAGCGACTTGCAGACGATTGACGATAACCTGAGGGAAAATGAATTGCCACTTTTGTCGACGTTGAGGCAGGGGGTCATCGTTCTCAGTAGACAGTGGAAAAATGTTCTCTATACTCCACTTCTGCTGGAACACAACTACAAAACTAAACATGTCAAGCCTCTCAACGTGACGTTCGCTGTATCTGATCCTGATGACGTAAGAAACTATTTTTTATTCTTCATTATTTGATTTTATTGGCAAGTCGGAGGTGGTGGGGTAGAACGGACCGTCTTCCATCGTGATTTTTCCGTTTTTAAGTATTTTTGTTTCAATTTTAAAATTAGATGTTGAGGATTGAAGACGATCTCTTTTACTCTGAATAATTACAGTAATTGAATACAAAATAATTCGTAGGGACACTCCGTAGGAATAAAACCAGTGGTGGATGCCATTGATAAGAGAAGGCGTAAGATTCATTAATTTTTGTTTACAATTGGTCGGGGCTGTATCGAAATTTTAACAACACTGAGTTTGCCTTCACGAGGGCTTGCTTCATCTCAAAATTATCTAGTATAAGTGAGCATTTGCACAGGGGCCTCTGCGTTTAGTTACATTAGATAAGTGTTTTAATAGTATTTTTCGTTGAGTGTTTAGTTTCATTGAATTCACAGAAACCTCAGGGATATTGGAGTGATACTTCTCATTATCATTTCATTAATCACGCAATTTGGATCGAAAGATGAAGTGTTGATTCGGGATTGACAGGATTAAAGATCGCATATTATCATTTAAACAGCAGATTATTTTACTTCTTCAGTTAAATAATGAAACATTACAATTAACTGGAAGAGTCGTTCTTGAATCCTATTAATTACCATTGAAACAACATTAATTAGTGCTCACCTCAGTATCGCCATCACATTGTTTTTCTCCTTCTTGGCTTTGCTTAAAAAATAGGAGAATTTGCTGACGGACGGTGAAGGTAGTGCTGGCGATGGTGATGATCAAGAGGTCACTGACGAGTGTGCCATGCTCATCCACACGGATCACATTTACAAGCACACGCAGATTAAAGTTGGACAGGAAAAATCGACAGGTATTTGCCCAATTTCGACATGAAAAAAAATCAATTCATGTTCATCATACTGACAATTCAACTTGGTAAACTTTTCAATTACTTTATTGACCCCGGACTTTTGCCAACTGGCGAGAGCTTTTTGCTGATGGTATTCTCGTTATTGTGCACTGAAAATTGTAAACTAACAGCCAATTTTCTGTAAATAACAACTGCAACTTGACACTATTGCTCGCTATCTCGTGCCAATTGTCATTGTCTCTCTTCTTAAATTGGAATGTGGGATGAAGGTACTTGTGGTGATGGTCTGACGGTACCAGTGAGCTCACCGAGGGGTCAGACAACGCCTCTGTCGACACCTGTACCTCAAATCGATTCATTAACGTCACCATCACCCCCTGTTGTACATAGTAAAAGGGGAAAGTCACTTCAACCTACTCAGGTACCCGTGAGTTCACGTGCCAGCATTGTATTTCCCTTGCTTGCTGGGGGTGGACTGTTCAGTCAACCCAAGGATCCTAACAACATCAGTAAGTCGTGAGGGGGGACAGGGGCTTCTTACATTTTGCATGAACCTTCGCCCTGTTTCTCAATTGAATTATCTATTCTAGGATATTCAAGTTAATTTTACCATTTGTCAGATGAGTTAATTTATATCAGTAGCGAAGTGGTAAAACGATTTAAGGGGAGACTACTGTGAGTTTTAAAAGTCGTGGGTTATTGGAGAGAGACTTTTCATACGTTGAAGATCGATTATATAGATCTGAAAACGAATAATTAGTGCAAAAAAAATTTTTTATTGTTCGTTTGCCCGAAAATGCTTAAAATACCGAAAACAGTCCAAGACCTCCAATTTTTGAGCTACAAATGATTTTTTTTTTCCAAATTTTCGGAAAAATATGTGGAATAACAATTACGAGCTAGTTTTTTTTAAATTCACCTCTTACATGGCTAAATTTGCTTTTTTTTTGTATTTTTTTACACAAATCGTGAAATTTTTTACATGAAAAAAAAACAAAATCAGCTATGTAGGAGTCGAATTCCAAAAAACTGGCTCGTAATTGTTGTTCCACACATTTTTCCGAAAATTTTGAAAAAAAAAATCGTTTGTAGCTCAAAAATTGGAGGCCCTGGACTGTTTTTAGCATTTTAAGCGTTTTCGGGCAAACGAACAATAAAAAAAATTTTTGTTTGCACTAATTCCTCGTTTTCAGATCTATATAATCGATCTTCAACGTATGAAAAGTCCCACTCCAATAACCCACGACTCTTAAAACTCACAGTAGTCTCCCCTTAAGTCCACTCATCTCCCAGTTGAGTTTTTGAGGGATATTTCCGAATCTAAGGGAGATAGCGAAATTTTCGTAATTACATTTGTTGTAGCACTCAATCGGCTATACAAAAAAGATTATAACAACAATTTTGCTACCTCCCTTAGATTCCGAGATATTCATTGAAAACTGGTCACTAGTCAAAATTGACTTGTACCGTCTTACCACTTCGCTACTGATATTTTTAATAAAATTTTCCACTTAGATTATTAATTAGGTTTTTATCCTTTTAATTATTAATTAGGTTTTTTCGAAATGTTGAAAAAAATCCTTGAATATCCTCTGAATATTTGAAGAATCACCTTGTGATGTTCTCAATACCATTGTTTTCAGAACTAAAAAGTCTCAGAGTCGTAGTTTCGATTGCTTCTTGATGGAACAAGTATAAATGTTACACTGGCACTTTGTTCATTACAAAAAATATAATTTTCTGTTTTCCATCGGAATATTATCTATTCTTGGGCCCAATTTCCATCAGGCTATGGAACTCTGCGAGAAGAGAAACCCCCGCAGATCCACATCTCTCACTCCCATCAACTGGGATCCAATCCGAGTATTTATTCCGTGGGTCATGGGAGTCATCACAGCACTGGGAGTGGTGATGACATGACGTCCCCCACTATTCATCACTCACGGGGGCACATCAATACCGAGGAGGATCTGTACAGTTGGATGGCGAAGCAGCAGGAGTTCATCAAGGATAACGATAAGAGTAATTTGAGGGGCAATTGGGTGAGTGATAATTTTCATTTATTTTCGTTTTCCTTTTCGTGTTCTTTCTTGACGCAGTTCAGGATTGTTATTGAGAGGTGAACGATGTTGATATTGAAATTAAGACAGTTTTTTGTTAAATTAAAAGATTTTTTACCTCGAAAAATGACTTTTATCCCATTGTTACGATAAAAAAATTCCTGCGCCTAACGACGAATTTTTCAAAATTTTCTAAATTGATGTGAAACGTGATTGTCTCATCGCACTTAGGTCTTTCGCACAGAGCAAAAGGCAGCCAAGGTATTCACTATTTCTCAAGTACATCCAGCATGAGTTAATCTGCCCCCTCGTTAAAGAATACGTTAAAACATTCATAAGAGAAACCAACGAAAAAAAAGAACAAAACTATTTCCAGGATTCCAAGATCAATACGATGACAACAGACGACACAGAGGACTCAGACATGCACAGTGGGGCCTACCTCTACCCAATGAAGGACTCCCTGCGTCTCCTGGACGCCCACCTGATCTTCGAGCCTCTCTTGTCCTCTCTCTCAGTGATGCCACAGCAAATGTTGTCAGCCATAGGTGCAGGAAACCTCAACAACGTCTCGTCTCTGGACTCCCTGGGTTCGAACCTGTCCCTGGTGGGCACAATGGACACCATGAGGATCGACATAGTGGTCTCAGAGATCGGCAAAGTAGCCGACAAGAAGAAGCCCCCGAAGATACCCAAGAAAGGCTCGAAATTTACCCTGGACATACCCCCTGAGACACCAGCATTCCTCTGCGAGAGAATAGGAATAGACATTGATATCAAGAAGATGGCTGACATGACAGTGGACGATATGATCCAGAGGCAGAATGTCCTCTACATCTCCAGAGGACAATTGAAGAAGCACACGAGTACAGTTGTTAATTTCAGTCTCCACATCAGGTACATCAGCCAACAAGTCAACATGCCACTGCTTCGTCTCCTCCACCAGATCAGCAACATGTACCAGAACGTGAAGGAAACCCAGATGGAGTTGAAGGAGCAGCAGCCGGACCCCAAACGAAACGTCAATCTCCCAGTGAACGAGGAGCATGGAAACATAAAAAAAGGATTGTCCTCGAACTCAGACATCCAGGAGCAGTTATTAATCGGTAAGAAAATGGAGGAGCCTCTCCTGAGGAAGGACTTTGACCCCAGCCAGCCGAAGGTCATCTCCCCCACCTCGAGCATCCGTTCTCGACCCCAGAGCTTCGTCCAGAAATTCCGAAGCACTGGAAAAAGTGTCAAGGGGTACATAAACCTGTCAGAGGGCGTGATAACCCCGAGCTTTGGAGCCAGTCCCAGCAGTTCAGGCCTCGAGAAAATTTCTATTATCTCAGACAAATGCAAGGGCGCATCTAACAACTTAACTCCACGATGCTGGAAGACAATCTACTACCTTTTGGACCTCTACGCCACTCGTCCAGAGACGAAAACGATAACTCACAGGTTCTCTCTGTCAGCTGATTCTGAACAGTACAAGGGGGGAAAGAAATACGAGAGTTTGAATGAAACGGCGAAGGATCAGGACGTGGAGAAGGGATTGAACGATCACTCGTTCACTCCAGTGCCACCTCAGAGGGACCTGAATGTCGTTGCTGGGGAGAGGACTAGACTCATCATCTTCGGAGTTGCTAGGATCCATCGTACGAGACTCCTGGCGACTCTCAGTGGGCTCAAACTGGAGGCTGAAATCACGAGTTTGCACGCTAGCTTCACCTGCAGGAAGAAATCCAAGCCAGCGAGTTTGGAGTGCAGTTTGACTGGACAAATCGGTAGAACAATGATTGTTCTGTTAGAAGGTGTTGCACCTAATCAACAGACTGTTGTTAAGGTCACAGTGGGGAAGAGTCAGGCGCTGTATTCAAGTGTCTCGAGACGTCAGAAGGATAAAAACAGTGGCCTCTTCACCATAGGTGCTGTTAACATTGACATTCCCCAGCATCCAGTTGCTCTCCATGGGATGATGACGAGGGGAAGCAAGCAGTTGTCATCTACTCTTCAAGAGCTCAGGGTCACGAGAACGTCCTCGAGACTCTCCAGGGGACAGCAGCAGGAGGACTCGGATGCTCCAGGCAGTCCTCATCATTACGTGGAGAAGCAGACAGAGCCTGAGGAGAAACCTGTGGCTGGACCAAGCCTCCTCGAACCCATTGTCATGCAGTTCCACATAATTCTTCAAAGTTTGAGCATCACTGCTGCCTTACTACCTTCCCTTCAAGCACAGTACAAAATGGACCAGGTGAATTCATCAGGAACAACTGGGAGTAAAGCCAAATTCACGATTGATCTGCCCCATCATTCGCTCAGTTTCACCACGAAACTTCAGGTTACTGAAGCTAATTTACCATCAGAAGCTAGTATCGAGCTTCCCAAGGTTCATGTGTCTGCTGAGTACATTCAGGATGGCACCAGCAGTCTCAATGACAGCAAACTCGCCGATGGAGTTGTGTTGAAGCAGGGAAGCTACCTGAATGCCACTGCTGACATCGGGGTCTTCGAGAACTCCCTGACGACTGATTTATTGAATCACCTGGTGTTCGTGCAGAAGGTCTTTATGAAGGAAGTTAACGAGGTCGTGCAGAAGGTTTATGGGGGTGAGAAACCAGTGCCTCTGTGGCTAGAGGACGAAGAACCCACTGCCACATCGAGCTTGAAGAGAATACTGTTCTCCCTCGTCATTAGATTGAAGAGGATTCAGCTGACAGCAACTACTCCTACGAATTCTGCTCTTCGTTTTGAGACTGGTGCCGTCGAGTTTCAACTCTCCAACAGAGTGCAGAATGTCTCGGGCTCTGCACAACCCAATCCACACACTAAATTATTCGGCAAAGCTCAATTGGATATTAATCTGTCATTAGGCCAGTTGTTGAAGAATGTGATGTTCGAAGAGGCGGAGCCAGAGTTCCAACAGTTTGCCTTTTTCAATACGAGAGTTGATCTGCGAAATGCCTTTCAGGAGGAGATGTCTCAAGAGGCCGATAACGAAGTTGTTCTGATAACTCTCAAGAGACCGTTGATCTACATTCAACCCATGGCTATTGACAAAGCCATTCTCGTCTGGTTGAATTACAAAAATGCTTATGAATATTGGAACGAGAAGAGAGCTAATCTGAACAAGGAAGTGCTGACAGCAACTCAACAGGTCTTCGAGAAGGTGCCCTTTGGGCAATTGACGTCACAATTGAGCTCGCAGAATCTGGGAACACTTTTTCTGCAGCTGACTGTCGATGACATGGGCATTTGTGTTCCTCTCAATCCATTGCCACCCAACAACTGGGGGATGACGAGGGGTCTGTACGATGGGGAGTCCAGGGGGGCTGTCGTGGTGACTCTGGAGACTGCCAGCATCTCGGCCTGCAGCAGTGGCAGTTTAGTCAGCAAGGGAAGGTTCGTTGGACTGTGTCTCAGGTTTGCTGATGACTTTGAGACTTCTCTGGACGACTGGAAGCCGGATATGAATGATAGCAATATTATGAATCTTTGTGTCGTGTCTGAGGGGACTTATGAGATATGCAGCAGGACTGTTGCACAGAAACAGGATAAATCTGGTGAGTTTATGTTTAAATTATTCATTCATTGTTTCATTTCGTTCATCACTCTTGAGATTAGTTGACACTTATTCAACGTTTTAATTAAAAAAAAAAAAAGCAATTGCAGGCAACGCCAAGTGGTAAATTATTCATTCATTGTTTCATTTCGTTCATCCTCTTGAGATTAGTTGACACTTATTCAACGTTTTAATTGAAAAAAAAAAAAACAATTGCAGACAACGCCAAGTGGCTTTTAAACGTCCAATGGCAGATGGAGGGAGTTGACATTCATCTGGACACTAATGTGGGACAACAGCTCTCGGCACTGGGTCATACCCTGACTATGCTCGCTGGCTCTGAAGAGGACGACGCCAATGCTTCAGCAGAGTACGACAGTGATGATGTCGACCAGCCAAACCTTGGAACTAGCCAGGTTAAGAAAAAAGTAGGGTCTCCCTTTTATTTTTATTTTCGTGTGTGTCCAGCTTGTTTTGGTAACGTAATCTCGCCGTTAATCTAACCCGCACCCATTCAATTACATGAACATGTCATCAATTTTGTTTTTGATTAAATGGAGAGATGAATAAAAAATTTGTTATTCAAAATTTGTGATTCATCTCTCGTTCGAAGCTTGCTTGAAGAAGTTAATTAATAATCCCCTGAAATGAAGTGTCTTTTCCCATTGCAGGAGAATATTCTGATTAAAAAATCGAAGAATTGGACAGACAGTCTTCCGGCCTTCGTCTTCGATCCCTCTCTCGACGCAAAGAAGCGTTCTAAACTCATCGAGAAGGAGATGAACGAGCAAGCGAAGATAATCAACGACCTGCGATCACTGGGAGCCTCTCACGGTACAATCGAGCAAGAAATGAAGCGCCTGCAGGAGCTGGAGGCAGTTGTCTTCAAGGATTTCCGTCGTGATATGATTCAGAAGCTCAGGAGGCAGTCGGTTAAGGCCTCTGGGATAAAAGGAAAACTCGGTTTAGGGTCCAAATCGAATACCTACAGATCCAGGTCCTTCATCGTTCCCTCTCCAACCCCAGAGCATCAGCTGGAGTCGCCAGAGGACCTCAATGCAGAGGTCAATTCAGCTAATTCAGCGAGCTACGAGAGCAGCCCTCGAAGTGGCCCAAGTCGATCGGCTTCACTCAGGGTGAGGAATCTGGGCGGTCCCAGGGTGACATTCAGTGATACTCACACAATGTGTCGTCAGTCGTCCCTTCCTAGTGCCTCGTCGGAGCTCAGTCTGCCTGAGGGCGAGCTCGACTGGCCGGAGACGATTGAAATCGAAGGGGAGCAGGTGGAACTCAGGAGGAAGAGGCCTGATGGCAGCTGTGCATCCAGCTACGACAGCATGGAGGGTAATGCCCCCCTCCTCGACTCTTTCGCACGAGAGCAGACGTCAACTACTTCATCCCCTCACATTGTGCCTCAGAAGCCTCAGGAACCCAACATAGACTTTGAATTCGACGTCAAAGTCCTCATTAATTCCGGAAAATGCGTTCTGCATACGAAGGACCCCAGCAAAGAGGACGAGTTGAAGTTGATAAGTAGGATGAAGAAGGAGAGGTCGTGTTCGGGTGGAAACTTTGACTTTCAACCGAGTAGTCCGAGCTCTAGCAGAAAACACTTGAGTGGAAAGGAAAAATCGTCGTCCACTGGGTCGCGAGTCAGGTACTTCCAGCACATGAGTGCTGTGCCCCTGGTTGATTTGTCAATTTTTCACATTCCTGGGCTCGATGTCAAGGTTCATTATGAATCCAAGACCCTTGCTGAGGACAGGCTACCGGATCTTCAGCATCAGAATCCAATGTCACTTCCAACTAGGAAAATTGGGACGAAGAAGGCTAGCTTGCTGGCGTGGGTCACGCTTCAGAGTATTCCAGAGGAGACCATCATCAGTCCCCACATCCTTGAGTATTTAGAACAGACGCTGGAGCCTATACCTGGTAAAATACTACTTCCAGGGGGTGGACAGACCACAAACTCAGTCTTTCCGATGGAGAATGAGAGCTCCTCGTGGGCTGCAACAGCAGCAAGCTCCAACTACGTCTATGCCAGTTTTCCAGTTGATGTCATCGTTTATTTCCACAGTCAACCATCGACATTCAGGTTCTCGTGTTTACCTGTGTCGAGGGTTGAGTGTATGCTTCAATTACCATCACTGGACATAGTGGCATCGAGTAAAAGAGCCGAGGAGGAGCTCCCAGAGTTCAACGAATCGAATAATCATCATCAGGAAAATTCCTCTGGCAGAAGTAGGGAGAGTGAGTCGGCTATTGGGGGATTGTCGTTGACAGGATGTCTCGCTGATTTTTCTGTCTACATATTCCATCCCTATGGGGGTGGGAAGAAGTCGGGGCTGAAGGAGACACAGTGGTCACCCCTGTCAGACAGCGAGAGGAAGGATTCTCTCAGTATCAATGTTGAGTTTGTCAAAGTCAATTTATCCAGAAGCAGAAAATTGAAGTTTCACAGTGAACAGTTGAGCAAAGGGGGAGACACCAGCAGAGCTGTCATCAGGTTCTCCACGATCGTGGACATTGGCTCTGCTTCCTTCAAGTACGATATGAGAAGATTGACGGAAATTCTAGCTTTTCCAAAGGCCTGGTACAGGCGAAGCATCGTCAGGAGATTATTCCTGGGTGATTTGAGCTCGGGAATGGCTTCCTACGAAGGCGAAAGCAGCCCCTTGCTGAATCAGGAGGAGGCAGCTATGGGTTCATCCCTTTTGAAACATTGTGATAAATATCCCCCTGGGGATATGCTCTCTAAAAGTGCTCCTGAGCCGAGTCCAACATTGACGAGAGACAAATTGAGATTAAGTTTTGATAATGAAATTCCTAGGCAGACCAGGGGACTCAAGGACATTGGGAGGGGCTGGAGTTTCACTTCGTCGGATAAATTTAGTACTAATTCGGGGGTTAAAATAAGGGAGTCAGCGTGGGAGACTCTGGTGCTATTTGCCATTAACTTTACTAAATTGAATGTACATATGAATATGGGAAATGTCATGGGGAACGTCGCCTGGATGACGAAGGACTTTCGTTCCGATGGAAGATTGTCAATTGGAAGTACTGGACACAAGAATCTTTACATTGGAATTGGCCTTGGGGGCTCGAGTCTCGACGCCAAGAGTGGATTCGTGGGTGGAACTATTGATCTCAGCAAAATCGATACCTACCTTCATATCAGGGAGGAGCCTGGCATTGAGCCTGACCACACACTGGGACTGAAACTCTTCGCCCTGGAACTTAGGCTGGACTACATGGGGACAAGTGTTCTCATGACTAGGGTCTCCTCTCTGGACGTCACACTGAGGGACGAATGGAAGATCAGTAGAAGTAACTCTGGTGATGCCTTCATGCCCACCAGAAGACCAGCGATCATCTTCATGCATGGGGATCTTGGTTGGGACCAACTGCAGATCATGATCTCCAAGTCGACGACTGCAGACCTCCTGAAGATGTTTTACAAGTTAGAGGAGTTCTTCAGTCAACAGTTCAAGAGCAGTAAAAGGGTGTTCAGTTCGCTGCAGCCGAAGCAGAGAACCAGCACCAACAGCTTCAAGAAGAAGGGGCAGAAGAAGAGGACGACCCTTGAGGGGCCCTGGATCAATCAGACAGCTCTCTCTGATGCCAGGCATCACAGACACTGGCAGAGGGTTCTTGCTCAAGTGGCTGGGCTGCAACTCGGCAGTTTGAGGTTCTCTTTACCCAGCAATGGAACTGTTCTTGGGGGAACTATGGAACTGCATGGAACCAACATCAGCTTGGCATGTTTTCATGGGATCAACTTCAAGAGTAAAAACTGGGCTCTGTTTTCGTTGAAGGAGCCCTGCATTAGTTTCGCAACTGAGGCACAGGAGATTCCAAATGTCGAATCCCCCAGCACCTGCGATGTTCATGTCGTTCAGACTCTGACGGTTTCCCTGGGGCAGCAGCAGGAGCAACATGCCAGGCATCACTCCATGGCGACTGTCTGCAAGCTCAGCAGAAGTGTTCTCTTCCCTCCGCAGTTCAAGAGCCTTCAGGAGTGGTTTCATTACGCTTTTGCTAATAGTGAGATCGATGCTGTGGACAAGTTCCCCTGTGTTGAGAGGGAGAGGACTGAGCAGAGCGCTGAAGGGACCACTGGCGCCAGGGGCAGGAGCACATCCTCTGCCTCTGGGAAGCTCCAGGAGCACTCGCATGGCAGGGAAGTCATCTTCGCTCTTCCTTCGTTGCAGCTGCATCTCAAAACCGAACATCTCCAGACTGCTAAGACTCCTGATGTCATTGGTGAGTTTGATGCTCTGTTGATCAATCATTTTTTGTGGTTTTCGTTCTTTAATGAAGCTGAAAATAAAGGGAACAGTGATTTCGTCTCCTCGTCAGACTTCATTACAGAATATTTGTACTTTGATTTCATCAATGTGTCTGTTGCATTCGACATCTGTGAACTTGCTCTGAATTCTGGATTGCAAGTGAAATTTTATCATCTCAAACTGATGAAAACAAATGAAACATTGGTTTCTTCACTGAATTTCATTTCTACTTCTGCTCATTCTTTATAGTACTCTGCAATTCTCTTTCTCTGTATATTTTTAGGACTGCCTAAACATATTTTGTATAGTAAGTACCTGAAGACAACTGGAAATGGTAAAAAACGCTTAGTGTTCCCCGATTCCTTGTCTGAAAAATTCCAGAAATTGATTTTTCAAATAACGAAATGACTTGATTATAGTTGCTCTGTTGCATGGAGTAGGAAGAGTTGAATTATTTTTATTGATTTTATTTTTTATAAAAAGTGTAGTTGATCTCGAGAGAATATCCATTAAAATGCCACTCGTTATTTTTCACTAGGTGAAAAACCACTGGTTGAGTGCAGTTTTATCACTGAATTCGAGGACCACATATTCGTAACAGTGGATGCAGAGGCGTTCTTCTTCCTTCACGATCTCATAACTTCATATCTCAGTGAAAGAGAGAGAGTGCAGTCGATGGGCCCAGGGGGAAGGGCCCACAGTCCTGAGAGCCACGACAAGAGGACTGGACCCTCGAGCTCATCAAGTGCATCAACAGCATCAGCAATGACTGAGGACGAGAGGAGGAGAAAACAGTTCGATCCAGCTGAGATGTTCATCAAGGACTGGCGTTCGTACAGATGTAAAACGTGGCATCTTGAGCCAACAGTGAGACTTTTATCGTGGGCTGGCAAGAGTATCGAGCCTTATGGCATTGACTACATCCTCCAGAAGCTCGGGTTCTCCCATGCACGCACCACTATTCCAAAGTGGATGCAGAGGGGCTTCATGGATCCCCTCGACAAAGTCCTGGCCATTCTTATGTTAAGAATGGTTCTGGCTGTTCGGGAAGAGACACCCGAGGACTCCAGGAGGGACAAATAAGGCAGACTGTAGTTATTTTAAATTGAAATAATTTTTTTTATGAAACAAAATAGCTTTGGCATCGACGAGAGCTCCGCAAACGTGAACAATTGTTTGATGCCAATGTCGACAACTGTATGAAGATAATAATTCATGTAATTAGGAAAATTTAGGTGCAATTATCAAGCATTACGTGTCGTTAAGAATGTGACCTCTCATTTGAATCAATGAGGATTTGTTTATTTGGAACAATGGAGCAATGGTATCGAGGAGTAAGGATGTTAATTATTTATCGAATAATTTCATACTTGCGGGTGATAGATAGAGAATCTAAGGATAGCGCCGATAGTTGATAGGGAAAACGTCCAGTCGTTCCGTTCTGCACTTCATAAAATAGATCAATGATTAATGTTAACATATTTCATCATTGATGGAACAAGATACCGGTTTATCTGTACAGCTGTTTGAAAAATAAGTTTTTCACATTTCTCCTCTTCCCCCCCCCCTCCATATATATAGTTTTTATTACTAGTTGTAATTTTTTTTTTCATATTATCGTATATTTTTTTACCTTCGATTTTTGTTTTCAAGTGCGTTTGTTTTCGTCTTCCTGTTTATTTTTTTACGTCTCTATCTCTTTTGTTATTATTTTTTCGATGATGGTGTGTCAGCAATTTTGAAAATGCAATACACAAATGTTCAATGAAGTTCGTCGCTTCTGAGTCAAATGAAATATGAATTGTAAAAAAATCGAGAAATTGCAGGAAAAGAAAACGTAAATCTACGATTGTAATTTTTATTATAAATTAAAATAGGTGAAATTGACAGTGCAGTTTTTGTATCGATGGTTTTTCTTATTTATTTCTGTGATTGGAAATTTATTATTAAGTCCTGGTAATGTAATAGGAAAATTTGTTAATAAATGTATGATCACACCAGTTCACAGAGCAATATTCTTTATTCTACCGCTATAATATTATAATTTCAATGATATATTAATAAATATGCAGTACAATAATACATTTTACATAAAATTTTATCATCAAATATACAGGTAAATCCACAAGGCACTGATAATCTAATCCTAAACAATAGACATTTAGCGTCAGAAGGGGAAGAAAACAAAGAATTCCTCACTTTAGCGTCTGCCGGAGTCATTTTACGGGGACTAGTTATCTAAAAATTCTATACATTATGTCATGCTTTAAAAATAGACTAAAAACCTAAAAACAAAAAAAATCTCAATTCTCTCTGTTGATTCCAATGATCGGGATAATCGAGTTATTTCACTTTTTTTGAAAAATTCTCTCTTCAGTTTCGTTGACATTTATATTACTCATTACAAATATCTCTTGTTTCAAAGTAAAATTACGAGATTCATTCTTCATTATTGCACCTTTCAACTGTATCATTTAGCAATGATGTGGGAATAATCGAGACTATAAATGAAAAAGCTCAAAGCCAAAGATCTTCAGTATCTCATAAGAGTAATCATGAATCAACTCTCTCTCTCATTTGTTCTTCATTTTAATTTTATAACTAATCAATACTTTCTCAGTGGAATATCATTGGGCTGTATTTACAAGTGTATCTAGTCTCTTAAGAATTAATTTCATCGATTTCATGGAAATTTCCTTCGTAAAAACCGCCCCAACCCATTCACCTCCGTTCTCATTTCTTTCCTCAACTATTAAAAAGAAATTTCATTCCTTACATTTACCTCTTCCAGAATATACCTAGATTAATACTATTTCGTTATAAGAGATTCTCCAATAATGAGGCAAAAAAATTTCAACAATGAAACTTAAGTATAAAATAACTAGAGTAGGTACTTGAAGTTATCAAAAAATATCCAACAAATTTGGAATAAATGTGATGATGAATTAAAATTCCTCGAGTAATTGGAATGATTTATGAAAAATGTACAGATGCAGTTCAGAATAAGTAGATTATCATCATGATTACAATAGTCTTGTGCACTTTTTTTATGGAAAAAAACGCCAATTATTTTGCTCGACGAATTGTTCCGATACAATTCCTCCCCAAAACTTTAATCTCTGCTCCCCTTACTCCTCATATTCGTGTCTTTCTTCTCTGTTTATTTATATATTTCGTTATCACCGAAGCATGGATCGCACGATTCATCAAGAACGTTGAGTGTTGAAGTAAAATAGTCTCCAATTGGAGTGGATCCAACGAAATCCTGCATCGTTAGTAGTAATCGACCAATCTCAAGAGTACAATCATTCAACCGTCGCAGTCACGATGGAAGTGCAGAGTGAATTCAATGTAATCACTCGCATGTCCATTTTTGCAGACATCCTCTTGAGGCTGAACAGTGGGAACTCTGAATCTGAGGGTCTTCCTCAGGTAAAACGCCACATCAAGGGAGAACGACTGGTCCCCATGCTGATTGGCATTCTCAGTGTACTTGATCTGCTGCTGGTGCTGCTGCTGCTGCTGCTGCTGTTGAATAGTGTACCCCCAACCGCAGACCATGGACTCGTCCGCAGGATTCGAGGGGATCGGACAGAGCTGGACAATCTGCCAGTACCAGGGCATCCCCACGAAGTGAAGGGTCAAGTGGGTGTCTGGCATGTGTTTGGACAGTGGTACATCGCAACTGAAGTTGTTGGGAGTCCCTGGGGATGTCACCGAGCAGTATCTCTGATCGAGGGTTGCATTGAATGTCTTTGCGACTATTTGTAATTGAGGTTTTGGCTCCGGTGGGAGGGATCCTGCTGCATTGGACGCCACTTCTCCCCATTCACCTCCACCTGCCTCTCTTCGACTTCTCTTATGCAAATATTTGAAGTTTGTCTGGCGGACAAAATCGGATTTTCTTAATTGACGAGATACAGACAAAACCATTCATTCCACATCAAATCATCAAATCATTTTCATTGAGACAAATAAATGAGTTTATTAATTGCAAATTGAAAAGCAAGTGCCATTCCTCCAGAAAGTGCATAAAAAAAATGTTTACCTCTTTGACGAGTGTCTGAGTGTTGGAGTCAGCAGGGCTGATGCCATTCTGGAGACCTTTATTCACCTTCTTCTTCTCTTCTAAACTGAGTGGATGCTCCAGGTGATCTGCTGATTACAGAGCATATGACAATTAATGAAATATTCAATTTCAAAATTCAAAATAACGACAGATATTTACACATGGGTTTCTTCTCCGGTGGATGCTCAGGATGTGGATCCTCCAGGGGGTGGATATCAGTGCAGCAATAAACCTGACAGATAAAACAGTAAAAAACTAGCACCACATATTATTTTCAGTTTTTCATTACCTGACACGAATTTCCTAAGGCCGTGTAGTGCATAGGACACTTGGGGGGTCTCCCCAGCGGTGCAGGACCCTTGCCAGCACTCTCCACCTCTCCAGGATCATTCTCATCAACGTTACTGGGCACAACTCCCCCGCCATTCCTGCTCAACCAATTACTGGGGAACTCGTTATTCTTCTCGTGCTTGCCTTGTCCCCCAGAGTGTCCGAAGGGGTACCACGACGTGATCTCTTGTGAATAAATCTGCTTCTTCGTGTCAGGTGCCAGGGTAGACAGGCCCACATCCTTGACCGTCGCCTGATTGTCCGGACCCCTGCTGAATCCACTCTGCTTAGTCTGATAGTTGGAGGCAGTGCTGTGCACCAGAGGATTGAACCTGGAATTGTAATTGGGAGTTGTTGGTGCAGTTGGAGCTGGACCGATTCCCATGATTCCACCGCCAGCAACAGCAGTCCACTCCAGCGAGCTTCGCTTCTGGTACTCCATGAAGTAGAGAGTTGCCATCGCCACGAGACAAAATGCCATTATTAAAATCAGAATGACAATTATTATCTGGATGAACTTGTTGCTGCAGAGGAGGTCCTCCTCCCTCTCGCACCTCCTTGAGACTGAATTCTTCTTGTTGGAGGGGATGTACTTGCCAGAGGCAATGCTCGACACTGTGCTCACCGAGCTCTTCAGGCTGTCGCCCCTCTTGAGCTTAGCCAGGCGTTTGTTTATCCTCTCGAGCTGATCGATCCTCGTCTCCAGGCTGTCAGTGACTTTGCAGAGCTCCTTCACAGCTCCGACATTCTCCATGAAGATTCTCTCTTTATTCACCACCAGAAAGTTCTCGATCCTCTGACCATTTGGGAGGACGATGTCACCGGCTGGCAAAACAGCCTCTGGAATAATTTGCTGGACCTCTTGGGCGATGACTCCAGTGTCCTCCGAGGTTTTTATGCCCAGACCAGAGTGCAGAGCGAATTCAGGGACGTATCTGTACTTGACGACCCTCAACTGCTGGACATTCCGCAGCTGCTCCTTGGTGTCGACCTCCTGGACATTTTGCTTGGCCCTCGCATCACTCGGCTGGACAATGTGCCCTGTCACCTTCATGTTCCCGTGGACCACGAGGGCCTCGTCGGGCCTGTCTGTGTTGATCCCGACTCTTCCTGCGTGGTAAACACTGTCTGGGGCACCTCCCCTCTGCCAGCCACCCTCTGTTCCCACCCCCGTCCCCTCGGACTCAAATTGCCCTGGATTGCTCGCTCGCACTATTATCCTCTCCGATGCGTGTGCCACAACTTGATAACTCGATTGATCTGATGTGTGAGCGTGGAGACCCACTACTAGATGGAAGTACCTTTGGTCTGGATTTGGCTTGCCTTTTTTTCTCATGTTATTGCTTGTCGTTTCGGAAAAGTGGAGACGACCTACTGTCACCTTCGTGACACGCTCGCCACCCAGTTCCACCCTGAAAGGGGTGCTATTTTAGTGTAATGAAGATACTGAGGGATGTGAGGGATATCGAGAAAATTTCATAATCAATCAACTCAAATCAGTACCGAAGCGGTAAAGTGGTTTTTAATCAATATCTCGAAATCTAAGGGAGATAGCAAAATTCTTGTCTCTACCTTTTTTGTAGCACTCAACTCGCTCTACAAAAAAGGTTATTATGACAATTTCACTATCTCCCTTAGATTCGAAGATATTCCTCGGATGTATAATGAACTATAATTGTTAACTGATCCTTAAGAAAAAAATAAAAACATAAAAATGTTCAATTCAAGGAAGAAATGTCACAACTTTGATACTACAATAAGATGTAAATTATATTATATATATCCTTTCTTTTTTTCTATTGACAGCTGTATAAATCTGTAGGTTTCGCGCTTAAATAAAAAAAAAAAAGATATTCCTCGAAAACTCAGCTGAAGGCTGAATCGACTTGAAGTGTTTTACCGCTTCACTATTGAAATTACCCCTCGAAGATTTTTCCATCTGTGTACTTACACCACTGGATGAAAGGGTTTCTTGCTCCTGTCACTCTGGCTCTGCTCCACCCTGATCGTCTGGCTCGGCGATTCCACCTTGACCCCGTAAAAATGCAGCTGAAAACTGCTGATCTTCTTCAATCCCTCCCCCGTCCTAACGAACACTGCGTCCCCCTGCAGCTGCGCGTGACAAGTGATCTGGAAGTGATTCTTCTTCTGGCAGACAAATGCGTCGTCCGAATTACTGAAGTTGAATCCTTTATCGGCGTCGACTCTGTAATGCGGTGTCGGTAGCTCCTTCAAATTGTGATCGCAGAGTGCGTGCCAGGTCGTCTGCTGAAAGGGATGGAACCTGATGCACTGATAACTCGAGTCAATGTACGAGTTATCGCCGTTGACCTCCTCACTCTCGAGGACTGCACCACTGCTGGAGCAGCTGTGCTCGATTGTCCCGAGCTCTGGCTCCTGCTTGACGTGGATCATACTGTCTTGGCTGAGTTTTCGTTTCTTCGGTGCCGATTGGAGGGAGGAGTAGAGGGTTGTGATGCCACTGGGGCTGTGCTCGTGGGGAAGTGGCAGGGAGGAGGCCATCTGTTGGGAGGAGGGCGAGGACGACGAGGACGATGACGACGAGGAGGACGACAGGTTTGCTGTCACTGGGGCGAGGAGGGGGGTGAGGACGGGGTGACTCAGGAGGAGGGGATCCGCCGAGGAGCCCAGGGTCCTCGGCGAGGGCGGCAGGAGGTTCGAGGCTGGGTAGGTCATCCCATTCCCCGGGTGATGGAGCAGAATGTCCTGGACTGCGGACTTTTGGTGGGGCGAGTGGACGTGCTGGGACTCGTGGTGGCCAGGGGGAGAGTACGGAGGCTCCGAACCACTGTCCGGGGGGCTCTCGGGGAGGGCGTGAGGGTGAACGTAGGCTTGGGAATCCTTGTAGGGGGTGGAATTGGCGGGGACCGCTGTCGTCCCCGGGGGACAGGAGGTCTGGACCTGGTGATTTTGAGTGATGGGGGAGGGGAGACGGGTGGGAGGATGCGGGCCTCCATCCACTCGGCCGTTGTGGGATGGGACCGCTGTCTCATTGTGCGCTAAGGTGTCTGCGAAGTAACTGCAAACATTGAAGTAAAATACTTTTACGATATTTATGGAGCCATGTGGCAGGGACACGAGGTATTGTTCGCGGCAGGAGCGGCCTTGACCTTTCGACGTACGCTTTATACTGCAGCTAGTTTTTTTACGATTATTTCTTCCTCTCTTGTTCGCACTCTCTCTCTGTCTCTTCTTTTTGTTGTGATGTTTTTGTTCAACAGCACAACGTTTATCGTTTTGTACATTTTTAAAAAAGCGTATATGAAAAATTTAACGAATTATGTCTGCGATTTTTGCTGAACTTTGGTCACTGTGGCTCGTGAATTTTAAACATTGTATTGTGGGGTTCTATAATGTTTCCACAACAATATCTTTGTTTTTACGCTTCGCTCGGTAGTATTCATTTTTATTTCACGCGCCCCAAAACGCGTTAAAAAATGAAAAAATTGTATGGCTGTAAAAACGCTCAGATAATTACAGCTCTCTCGTCTCTCGATTAATGTGGAGAGATGAAGTATTCCAGACTTTATGAAATAGAGATATCGCTATCGAATTGACACGCGTGCTGGCGTGACGTCGGTTTTGAATTTTCAGATGGGAATTTTTCTTCTTTTACTGGGAGAGGACTTGTATGTTCAGCAGGAAATGCAATGTCAACCAATTTCAATTAAGGGGAGACTTTTCATACGTTGAAGATCGATTATGTAGATCTGAAAACGAATAATTAGTGCAAACAAAATTTTTTTTATTGTTCGTTTGCCCGAAAACGCTTAAAATGCCAAAAACAGTCCAGGGTCTCCAATTTTTGAGTTATGAAAGATTTTTTTTTCAAAATTTTCGGAAAAATATGTGGAATAACAATTAGGAGCTATTTTTTTTTATTTCGCCTCGTACATGGCTAAATTTGCTTTCTTGTATTTTGTTACATAAATAGTGCATTTTTTATATAAAAAAATCCGAAATCAGCTGTGTAGGAGTCGAATTCCAAAAAAACTGGCTCGTAACTGTTGTTCCACACATATTTCCGAAAATTTTGAAAAAAAAAGTATTTTGTAGCTCGAAAATTGGAAGCCCTGGACTGTTTTTATCATTTGAAGCGTTTTCGGGCAAACGAACAATAAAAAAAAATTTTTGTTGCACTAATTATTCGTTTTCAGATCTACATAATCGATCGTCAACGTATGAAAAATCCCACTCCAATAACCCATGACTTTTAAAACTCATAGTAGTCTCTCCTTAAAAAAAAATCCGAGAAATTTCGAATAATTTTAGTTGGGAAACTTTAGATTTATCTGTTCGAATGATCAACTCCGCCACTTTTCCTCGATCTCATCGAGAATATTGAACGTTCATCCATTGTTCCCTCAAAATTTTGACGATTCGAGTTATCCTGACAGAGGAAGTGATATCTCAATGGTCTCTGCATGGTTCCGGTGGCACGAGCCCTCGATTTACAGTGCTCACTCCACCATTTTCACCATCACCATTGTCCTACAAGTGCGTTTATAATTCCCCCCCGCTCCTCCCTTACCCTTTATTGAGTGGATACGAGACAAATTACCCTAATGCGACACAGCACTGATTCCATCAATTTCGTTTGCTGTCTGCATGAGCTCGTCATTACGTTGTTACTAACGGTTTACTGCTGTTCGAGCCCTCAATGGTGGCATTAACTTCATATTTTTAAAAAATCCGGCTGATGACGATTGAGCGAATGAGTTCAATTCAAAGGATAAAGCCTTCTCTGATCGTTTGAGTCTGCACACGTACGGAAAAATTTAATAGAAAACCCCAATAAATTCTATCTTTTTTTTTAAATCCTATTTCGAAAAATTTCACACCCAATTTGGAAAATTACTGTCATGTGAAATTAAACGGCAATTAAATCCCGTATTATTTTTCGGAGAGTTCGTTCGACATGTGATTATCCAGCGTAACGGATTTTCTCATGATTAAATCACCGGCATTCAATCATTGTATTTTTTTACATTTTTTTTTCCAACCAAGGTTACACACTATTATTTCACAACGCTTGTGACAATTATTGTGTATTTTTTTCTTCGCTCTGGGGACAATTTTCGATATCGTAGATTGGATTATTATGTCCAGAGATGAAAAAAAAATGAAATCCGAAGATTTTCCGTTGTTTATTTAATTGTTTTTTTTCTTTTGACACTTACGTTGCTGGATGTGGACTGTCACTGTTGATGAAATCCTCGAGTTGAGAAAAATCTAGTGCTTCATTGTCGATTCCGCCTACGAAATCGCCCCTTCCTAAAAAAAAAATTGGAATGCATTGAAAAGTCTTTGGAAAATGCACTGAGAAAAATTTCAATGGTAACTTTAACTACAAGGGAATTGTCAAAGAAATTATATTTACAGTAACAATAAATTTTGTAGATTAAACTAGAATTCACCGTTCGATTTACTATGTCAAACAGTGTCATCAACATTATGATGTAATTTTCACTTTAATGTAATAGTTGAATCTACAATGTTTATTGTTACCGTAACTATTATTTTTTTGACAATTCCCTTGTAGTTGAAATGACAATTGAAATTTCTTTCAGTGTAGAAACCGTAGGAGAAAACGCCATAAATCTAGCCAAAATTATAATATTTTCGTGGATTTTTTAAACTTCACCTTTTCATTCATAAATTTCACGGACAATCAGTGACAAATCATTTCTATAACTGATTATTATTTATTATTCATCTAAATTTATTGATTAATTGTAATTTCACTTTGCCACAAGGATAGATCGTCCCGTCCTCCAGGCGAAGTGAATGCGCATCATGCCTAATGCCGTGAATTTGTGGTATAAATAACTGAACATGAAAATACAGAGGAGGATAATTAATCAGCACTCTACCACTGATTCTACAATCGTGCCAAGTCACAATCTCTGACCCTTGCAAAGCCACAACGGTGTACACGATACTTTTTTATCGAATCAAGCCAAGATTTATTGATATCATTTCAATTGAGTTTTTCGTGTCAATTTGCGACAATAATTCACTCAACTTTCAATTCCCCTCTCTCACATCTCATGAGTGAATTAAAATTGTCTCTTTCTCTTATTGAATGCAACGTGTGGGTGGGTGAGACGCAAAGTTTTTACATTAATGCCACATGCGAGGGACAGTTGATTGCGAGGTGTCGACCTCGTACCAACTCTGTCTGCTTTTATGCGTCTTTTTCTCCTTCTCGCTGGTTCTCAAAGGTCTTGCAAATGGCTAAGAATTCTTCTGGAGCTCGAGCTCAGGAAAATATTTTCAACTCGCGTGATGTGAATAACTATTGCGTTGGAGGTGAGGTTCAGAAGTTTTAATTCACTTTTCCTTTTTTTATTTCTCGGGGAGGATGTTGGAGAGAGTTCTTGGACATGACAGATTATTTTTAAAATACAGAGCGGCTCGTTTTAGTCATTAACCTTCTTTTCAGGATTTTAATTTTACTAGAGAAATTGTTGCAAGAGAATTCGTTATTTTACATGAAATTCCAGTAGAACTGTGCGATATAAATTTCCAAAAACCCGGGGAAATAACTAATTGAGTAATTAAAAAAGAAAACTATAGAGAGAATCCAGAAAATACATCCACGGAAGGAAAATTCAATAACCCGCGAGCCCCCACTGAAACATTAAAAATTCCGGAAACGAAAGAAAAGAATTGAAATGAGGATAAAGTCTCTACGGTTCACTGGCTCGTCGGATATTTTTGCATTCGCGAATATAGTATTGTATTCATTTTAGACAAGTCCTCATAGTAAAGAGCAGAAAGTGTCGGAAGAGCACCTTGGACCCTCTTGAGAGTTTAATCGAGCGATTCAAGTGTCATAACTCGTCCCTTCCGGTCGTACATAGTTGGAACTGAACTGCCAGTTGACTTAAGGATGGCTACACTAAGAAAAACAGATTAAATCCTCAATCCCAACGAAAATCATTTCTCTCTCGGCATTATTCTTTTTCATTGAGAACAGAGTGGCTTATTTCTCCTTGAGAGAGCTGAAATCACCGATACTTCAACGAAATATTTTTTATTTTCATTAAATTCAATCCATTGACTCTCATTAATAGAGAGAAATGTTTCAATTATAGGGACCATTAAATTGAATACAATTTTTTTCATCGAGGTAAATCCCACTGGAGTAATAAAACGACGTGAAACACTCGGCGGAAAAAAATTATTCATGTCGCGATGACAAATCTGCAACGAAAACGGTGGGGATAAATTGAGGCGTAACCATAGGTGGTTTCTGCTCTCTTATCGACCAAACAACCGGCTCAAGGGTCGACCGAGTTCCCTCAAATCCTCCCAGCAATCTCAAAGGAGAATCCCTAAAAACGGCGACTAAAATCGCAACGATTTTTCATCATTTTTATTCCCATTTTTTATTTCACTTCGACAATTTGATTCAACTGAGTCACGTCCGGAAGTGGAAATTGACTTGTCCCCGTATCACAGAGTCTCCATGAAAACACGACTTTCCAGCCAGGGGCGGGACTCGTTCGAGTCACCAGACTGGACGACTTTCCCAGGTACAACACGAATTCAGCATTAGGCATCGCCAGCCCGATGATGACAAGCTTAATAAGCCTTTGGGAATTCATTTTTTTCCACTGTCATTTTTGCGTAACAGAACGTGGGTAATTAACTCGTCGAGACAAAGAACGTGAAATCCAATTAAAATTGTCGTCTCATGCGGCGTCAACAAAATATTTAGTATTTTGTATTCCGTTCGTGGTACGAATGCACGACTGATAATGCAACAAAGGAATGGAGGAAACGAAGATAAGTCACGGAGAAAGACAATCAGAATCTCTAAACGAGAGTGAAAGATCAATTTCTTCGTCTCCACGTGGTTTTTCCTTCATTTCAATTTCTCTGCCAATCGTAGTTGTTGCATTAAAACATTGATGATGAGTGGAAAGAAATAAATGAACTGGGGAAATTTTCTTTATGCATAATTTCCAGACTATAAACCCGGGATAGGCGTTTCTACTCGTTGAATTCTAATGCTGAATATTTTTTTATCATCTCGAGGGAATTTTTCTCCAGCGAGAGATGACGCATTTCAAGCTTTCTAAGTCGGACTAATTGTTGGGTATTATCGAGTTATAAATCTTGGAATGTCGATTGATTTTTTTATTCAGACTTTAAACACCTTTTTTAATGAAAAAGAAGAAACGAGCGCATTTTTATCCTTTTTGCAAAAGAAATTAACAAATTTTCCGGTAATTTTTAGCGACAGGTGCCGGTGACAAGTGATCAAATGGAACCGGAAGTGCGGCATTTAAACGTTTTCGAGTTAATGGAGCAACAGTTCCCTTTCACCCGGTGTTGGCAGCTGTTTTATTTATTCATTCCTATTTTCATAGGTGAACCACCCCACGCGATCTCATGCTCAGACGATTGGGGTGATTACGGTAATTGGTGGGTTTTTATTGAGGGGTCAGATCAGGTGTGGGGGGAGGGGGGGGGGAATAACATGTGTGAAAATATCCGCAAACATTGTGAGACCCCCTTCGAGGATCTATAATCTGAAACGTTTACCCTTTTTTTGTTTAGGCTCGTGCGTCAACTTTGTGTCATCACTTGAAATTTAGTCATTATGCGCCTGATTATAAGCAAATGTCCCACAATTTTTTTCTTTTTCATTCCGATATTTTATGGAGAAAAAAAATATAGCAGTCAATTGTAAAATTTGTTTAGAAAATCATTCTTAAATCGGGAATAAATTCTCTCAGAAGGAAATCAACTCATCACGTCTTATTGATTGCTTCATTATGGAATAAAATACCTGTCTGAGTGCATAATAATGTTGAAGAATAATTTATTCAATTAAGTTTCCTGGACATGAGTGAATGAATGACTTGAACTCGTGGTTATTTAATTCCGTAGCGAAGTGGTAAAACGGTTTAAGTCGACTCATCTCCCAGTTGAGTTTTTGAGGGATATTTCCGAATCTAAGGGAGATAGCGAAATTTTCGTACTGACATTTGTTGTAGCTCTCAATCGGCTCTACAAAAAATGTTATAACAAAAAGTTTGCTATCTCCCTTAGATTCCGAGATATTCATTGAAAACTGGTCAATAGTCAAAATTGACTTGTACCGGTTTACCACTTCGCTACTGAATTAATCCTCGTCACCTGCGAGAAGTCTCCTCGCGGCTGAATGCCCAATGACCGAGTTGGTCTCCTCCTGATCATTGTGATGACTCCTGCTGTCGATAGGGTCAGCACTTTGATGTTGGATCGTCCAAGTGAACTCCATAATTGAGAAGATCTATCACTTTGCGCACATGGAAACGTCTTTTCCAGAAAAAAAACTCAACTTCGCTACATTTTCTTCCGGAAGTTTCTTCTCCCACGATTTTAATCTACTTCCAATCGTTTGTTGTCGCGGAAAATTCGAACATCTCACAATTTCATGGAACGAATGAGCGAATTTCAATATTAGTTAATGAAAATTGTCAGTCAATCGATGAAATGCGAGGTTCGAAGAATAAATCGGGGGTTTACAACGAACAATTCTTCACAATGAGACACGAAATACTGTCACTCAATGATAAACCAATTCCACTGAAACTGCCACCTTTCTCCAATGTTAAACCCAGTGATCTGAGGTGACGATTTAGAGAATAACTGGTGACGGGGGAGAATTTTTAGTCACCGCAGGTTCACCGGTGCTCAGGGGACATTTGGATTTACGACGTGAATTCCGTGCACCAGGGGGTCAAAGGTACTCGGATTGGCTAGTGATACTGCTTTGCAACGTCGAAGGATAAAGTGGAGTGGACGAATGGGGATGACTACTGTTGGCTCAGGGGGCGGCGCTTAAACAAGGGATGTCTGAGCCCATGCGAAACCCCTCTCCAATCCTTCTTTGACCCCAAATTGGTAAATATAGATGTGGCTGAGACTCTGACATAGTGTCTACTTCCCTCGGTGATTTTTTTTTATAATTTCAATGGAATATCAATTTTTTAGGTCAACATTATTACGATTATATAACATCTTTATGGAAATGGATATTTTATGAGCGGAAATTTCAACTGTAAAAACAAATTTACTGAATTTATTCGTTTTATAATGCACTAAATTATATTCAACATTTAGACAAACATTTTATTTTAATCGGGGATCCTCATCAATATTAAATGTCTGTAATATTACGAGGGTTTGACCCTCACATTATTGAAGGTTTAAAATATGTTGATTCAATTTTTCAAATAATATAGTATTGGTAATCTCATTTTTTACGAATAATGATACATTTAAAATTTGTTAATATGAAACTGTAAATTTACTACTAAGTGAATAATTCAAATTTCTTGAGAGGGGATTTTCGATTATACAAGTAATCGTCAATCTTGCTACCTCAAATTATTGATTGATAAAATAGTTGAAAATTTGAATATTTGAATTGATGATACTTAAGTACTCAAAAATTTCAAGAGTGATGTTATCTAATGCAAAAGTAACCGTAGTAAAATATTACAAATTTGGCTATCCCTGATTTTAACTGATCATTATTCAAGAGAATGAAACTCTTCTTTCATTCTTCTTTCACCCCAAATTACCAAATATACATGTGAAATTTTTTTATAATGATTTTTTTTAAATGTGAATGGAACATTAATTTTTTAGGTCAACATTATTACGATTATATAACATTTTTATGGAAATGGATATTTTATGAGCGGAAATTTCAGCTGTAAAAATAAATTTACTGAATTTATTCTTTTTATAATGCACTAAATTTTCGGTGAATGACATTATATTCAATATTGAGGCAAACATTTTATTTTAATTGATCGTTATTCAAGAGAATGAAACCCTTCTTTCATCCGTCCTTCACCCCAAATTACTAAATATACATGTGAAATTTCTTTATAATGATTTTTTTTTAATGTGAATGGAACATTAATTTTTTAGGTCAACATTATTACGATTATATAACATCTTTCTGGAAATGGATATTTTATGAGCGGAAATTTCAACTGTGAAAATAAATTTACTGAATTCATTAGTTTTACAATGCACTAAATTTTCGGTGTATGACATTATATTCAATATTTAGATAAACATTTTATTTTAATTGATGGTTATTCAAGAGAATGAAACCCTTCTTCATCCGTCCTTCACCCCAAATCACCAAATATACATGTAAAATTTTTTTATAATGATTTCTTTAAATGTGAATGGAATATTAATTGTTTAGGTCAACATTATTACGATTATATAACATTTTTATGGAAATGGATATTTTATGAGCGGAAATTTCAGCTGGAAAAATAAATTTACTGAATTTATTTTTTTTATGATGTTCTAAATGTATATTCAACGTAAGTACAACCAAAAATTTTAAATAATCGTAATTCGAGAGAATGAAAGCTGATGATTAAAATAAAAAGTGAATATGAATGAGAAAATAACGGAGATTGTAATCGGTAAACTGTTTACTCCCCTTATTACATGTGTGTGAATAATAGATATAAAAGTTTAAGGGCTGTCCCACGTGTGCCCTGGTGCGTGTAAATCGTTCGCCACGCGCCAAAAGTCGTTTTCGTGATAATGTTTTAAAAATAATTCAGTGTTATGCAAATGTTTAAACAGTGTTGAACGATATAAATCCACAAATCGCTGTTATTCAATGTACAAATTATCTCTGACTCTGAATTGCCGTTGACGGTTATTTTAATTTTTTATTTGATATTTTCTTGATAATTTATTTCAGTTTGGTATTTCTACTATATAATCTTTTTATTTGACGACGATATGCTACATAATTATGAAAATAATTAATTGTAATGATTGAAAAAACATTATATAACTCTTTCCATCTCCCAATCTATTAAATGAAATTTCGGAAATTGTATTATCTTCCAGTGGCGCCAAAGACTTGAATCGATAATTATAAAAGCGTTGACAGACGTTCAGGGACGTCACGAGCAACTCACCAGGGAGCAATATTCATGTGGCGAAGTATTGTATGCACGTGCGCGCGTTAAATGGCTGATTACTATTTTCCGTTAATTTGTTTTCCATTTTTTTCTCTCCTTCGCCCGTAAATCGAGTGGTTTACACCGGGGGGACACATCAATGCGCAGTGCAGCATTCGTGAATTGACATTTCTAATTGAGGATGTAATTATTCTACGATAATTCATGTTGCGTCTTTAATCGCACGGATAGTGGGATTTTCCCCAGTATCGATGATGCTGATCCAGTCACGAGCACTGCGACGTGATTTTTATCAGCTAAAATTGCCTCTAATTTTCGTTTTCCAAATGAAAAATATCTATGATTACATATTCCTTTTCTTGTATTTTTCCAACATTTGGCGTGAACTAAAACATTTGCATAAAATACTGCATTTTATGTGAATAAAATGTTTTATTCAATTTGAATAAAATTCTCGCGATTAACGTGATGAAAAATCTCAATTATTACATATTTCTTTTCTTGTATTTTTCCAACATTTGGCGTGAACTAAAACATTTACATAAAACGCTGTATTTTATGTGAATAAAATGTTTTACTCAATTTAAACAAAATTCTCGCGATTAACGTGATGAAAAATCTCAATTATTACATATTTCTTTTCTTGTATTTTTCCAACATTTAACGTGAACTAAAACATTTACATAAAACGCTGTATTTTATGTGAATAAAATGTTTTACTCAATTTAAATAAAATTCTCGTGATGAACGTGATGAAAAATCTCAATTATTACATATTTCTTTTCTTGTATTTTTCCAACATTTGGCGTGAACTAAAACATTTGCATAAAACGCTGTATTTTATGTGAATAAAATGTTTTACTCAATTTAAACAAAATTCTCGCGATTAACGTGATGAAAAATCTCAATTATTACATATTTCTTTTCTTGTATTTTTCCAACATTTAACGTGAACTAAAACATTTACATAAAACGCTGTATTTTATGTGAATAAAATGTTTTACTCAATTTAAATAAAATTCGCATGATGAACGTGATGAAAAATCTCAATTATTACATATTTCTTTTCTTGTATTTTTCCAACATTTGGTGTGAACTAAAACATTTGCATAAAACGCTGTATTTTATGTGAATAAAATGTTTTACTCAATTTAAATAAAATTCGCATGATGAACGTGATGAAAAATCTCAATTATTACATATTTCTTTTCTTGTATTTTTCCAACATTTGGTGTGAACTAAAACATTTGCATAAAACGCTGTATTTTATGTGAATAAAATGTTTTCCTCAATTTAAATAAAATTCTCGTGATGAGCGTGATGAAAAATCTCAATTATTACATAGTTCTTTTCTTGTATTTTTCCAACATTTAGCGTGAATTAAAACATTTGCATAAAACGCTGTATTTTATGTGAATAAAATGTTTTCCTCAATTTAAATAAAATTCTCGTGATGAGCGTGATGAAAAATCTCAATTATTACATATTTCTTTTCTTGTATTTTTCCAACATTTGGCGTGAACTAAAACATTTGCATAAAACGCTGTATTTTATGTGAATAAAATGTTTTACTCAATTTAAACAAAATTCTCGCGATTAACGTGATGAAAAATCTCAATTATTACATATTTCTTTTCTTGTATTTTTCCAACATTTAACGTGAACTAAAACATTTACATAAAACGCTGTATTTTATGTGAATAAAATGTTTTCCTCAATTTAAATAAAATTCTCGTGATGAGCGTGATGAAAAATCTCAATTATTACATATTTCTTTTCATGTATTTTTCCAACATTTGGCGTGAATTAAAACATTTGCATAAAACGCTGTATTTTATGTGAATAAAATGTTTTCCTCAATTTAAATAAAATTCTCGTGATGAGCGTGATGAAAAATCTCAATTATTACATATTTCTTTTCTTGTATTTTTCCAACATTTGGCGTGAACTAAAACATTTACATAAAACGCTGTATTTTATGTGAATAAAATGTTTTCCTCAATTTAAATAAAATTCTCGTGATGAGCGTGATGAAAAATCTCAATTATTACATATTTCTTTTCTTGTATTTTTCCAACATTTGGCGGGAACTAAAACATTTGCATAAAACGCTGTATTTTATTTCAATAAAATGTTTCACTCAATTTGAATAAAATTCTTCTGCTTAACGTTAAACATTTTTTCAAGATAAAAAAATCCATCAATGAGATATCAAAACCCAGACTAAATTGGAACGCAGGAATGAAAAAATTTCGAGCGATTAAAAGAGCTCTAGTCAAACGATATAGGCCGCCATCCCGTGGGAGCTATTTTACCGAGTGATTATACGAAACGCGTTTACTCCGTTATCACAAACTCTCGGAGCTTGGCACTAATGGCAAACGGCTTCTACGTGTCAGATTCCAATCGTTTTTTCAATTTCATTTTTACTCTGCCACCTAATGCAGATATTTCTGCATTTGTGTGCCGATATGTCTGAAGTATTTCCTTTGTTTCAAATTGTAATGCCTATTATTAATTATCGATACATCAATTTTCCTCCTTCTGGAGAGGTTACAGTTTATCTCTTGATCTTTTAATCGAGGAAAAGGGCATTCTCTTTACCGAGAAATTGTCTGAAAGACGGAGATTATCGCACGCGAGAGAGTTGAGAGGATTATCATTATTCGAAGAAAATTAACAAGACTGTTTTTTTCCCTAATGAGATTATTTTTTTTTTTACAACTGGAGACTGAAGATTTCATCAAATTCTCCGATTTATTTGAATTTTCAATTAATGAAGAATTCAATAATATACATAAAAAAATTATAATATAATATAATATTATGATAATAATATTGATAAGGGAGAGTGGGGTAAAACGGCCCCTTTTAACTTTTTTTGTGATACTCATAACTCAGAAACAAATTCATTAATTGAGATCAGTCTAGACTCATTCTAAAGGGGAAGAAGTGTAGTTTCCATGGAAAAAAAATTATTTCATTTTATTTAAAATTGAATGAGCGGTCAACATTTTTGAAAAAATCAAAAGGGACCGTTTTACCCCACTCTCCCCTAATAATATTTCATTTTTTACCTAAATTGTGCTGATTTCTATTAATTTTCGTGAAATAATTGAATTGAAATTCACAGATTCCCTTGATTTTTCCATAAAATTTGAAATTCCCAATAAAATTCCTCGAAATTTCAGGAGGAAATTTTCAACAGCGCCTGCTCAAGAATAAAATAAACTAAAAAAGAGAAAGTTCGATATTCTCAAGAATACCGTATATTAAGAAAAGAGGGAATGAAATCGGTGCGACAGTCTACTGATGTAGAGAAGTACAGGGGGAGGAAATAGAAGAGAATATAGCGTGACCGAGCGTCTGAACATGACATCGGGACATCAAGAAGCGAGGGCATAACTATGATTCTTCCATAATAGCCCAGCGTTTATATTTCTGGGCATACAGTCGCTCTGATTTACGATCATCCCCTCCTTCGACGCTGTGAGCCCAGAAAAAAAAAATGAAAAAACGAATGAATAAAATAGAACAAGCTGTACTATCTGATTTTAAAGCATTCGTCTTTGGATGGCTGGGCGGCATGTCCTCCTCGTAAAAAAGACCTCGCGTGTGCGCCCATGCCAAACCCACCTGAACGATCCGCTCGTTCTTATCTATAACCAATTTATTTTTCTTTTTCACCGGGAACTGGAGGATTCCCAAAGTTTCGGAGATAGGAAATTGTTCGAATTATCTTCATTGAGATATTTTTTCAATCTGCAGACAGTTTGATTTTTTCCTCTTTTCATTAAGGGTGCCAAGTGAATTGGAGNAAAGTCCATAAGAGGCCGCGTATAAGACTGATTTTGTTTATTTAATTTCTCGATATCCATAAGTTCTAAAATTTTAAAATTGTCACCGATGTTCACCATTTGTCTAATACTATTAATTAAACAATTATAACTTTGTTGGTGAATGTCAATTTTCAAGGTCATCGCCAAATTCACTTGGCACCCTCAAGTGAAAGCAAATATTTTGACTTCTACTTTTCATTCGATAATAAATACTATTAAAGTAGAACAAATGATATATTTAGGTAATGATTGTTGTACAATGAGGGAAGAGTAATTTTTAACGAAAATATTGAGAAAAAAGCAGATGATGTTTCCCATTACTCGCAAATTTAATTTCATGAGAAGATAAAAGCAGGGGAAGAATTGATATCATCTTCCATTGTATCAAAAGAAAAGGAAGATTGCAGGGGAGATCGCGTGGGCGATCCCGACTGACGTACACTGTATAGCTTCCGCAGACGAAAAGAATGAGGAAAAAAAATGAAATAAAGATGAACAAAAGCGAGATATCTGACGTGTGCAACGAAACGAGGAATGAACCGTGTTCGCGCATTCTCAGTTATTGGTACCTATGCACCGAGCGAGTGGTGTTTGAATTGCGTCATGTCCTCTTGTGCATGTACAAATGCTGGGAAAACGAGATTGAAGGAATGGAATGAAAAAATGTTGTGGGACTCAAATCCAGTCGATGAGAAACAGGAGAGCGGCACCCGCATGCGGATTTCTTATTCCAATGATGGTTAATTATATTCACTGTCGATTAATGTCACTGTGGCACTTCACGAACAATAAATAATGTGAAAAGGGAAGTGATCGTCCATTTTTTCAATGTCATCAACGTCGAGGGAAGAAATGACGTTTTTGCATTTGTTTTTATGACAAAAAGTTGATATTTTTAAAATTATCTTTACTCGTGAATATCTGAATGATCTCATGACCGAGTGATACGATTTGGACACGTCAAAATTCACTTTGAAGATTGAAAAATATCTTGAAAATGAAAAAAATTGGGGAATTTCACTCTGCAGTTCTCAAGTTATCAACGATTATTGCAAATGGGATAATTTAAATAACCAAACCGGTAAATAAGTAAAATAACTTCATTAATTAGACTTTACTTAATACGCTCGGAAGACACATCATCCGCTCTTTACCAATTCAGTAGCGAAATCCTCAAACGGTTTAAGTAAATTTAGTCTTTCGTTGAGTTTTCCAGAAATATTTCCGAATTCAAGGGAGATAGCGAAATTTTCATAATAACCTTTTTTGTAGAGTGAATTGAGTGCTATTAAAAAGGTCATGAGAAAAATTTTGCTATCTCCCTTAGATTTCGAGATATGACTTGAAAACTGGCCAATAGCCAACATCGAGTTAAAACATAGAGAGAAAAATATAAAATTAATTTTAGCCTCGTATTATTTCAACTAGAAATTCAACAATGATCGATGAAAAATGAAAGGATTCGTTTTTCCCTGATGTGCAATCCAGCTCCTCATGTCTTTCGGAATAATTGACCGAAGGAATGGGGCGAAGGACGCGGGCAAATAGGGATAACTCCATTGAAGCGCAATAACCAAGAGGAAGGAATTGTTTGAGGACAAACGTAAAAGCATAACACCGCATTTCCTACGGCTTTTACGATGTTTTAGACGTTCTCAGCACTCTCATATGTCCGCATATGGAGCGTTTCGCTCTGCAGCATACGGCGCAAGTAGTCCAACGCGTTATGTATATCCACTGCATGGCTATCGCAGAGCTAGAGTATAAACAATCTCGTATGAAAATCTGGAACGAATGCCACTGCCGATGGCTTACTCTTGCCGCATGCCTGATAATGAGTCTTTCGTCCTTTTTACGATTTTTTGTTCAACTTGAGAAAAACAAATCGAATGAAAAATTCAACTGAACGAATTTAAAAATGTTAATGAATTCAATAGCGAAGTGGTAAAACGGTACAAGTCAATTTTTGCCATTGACCAGTTTTCAATGAATATGTTGGAATCTAAGGGATTTAGCAATATTTTTGTTATAAGGTTTTTTGTAGGGGCGATTGAGAGCTACAACAAATGTAGTTACAAAAATTTCGCTATCTCCCTTGGATTCGGAAATATTCCCCAAAAACTCAACTGAGAGATAAGTCGACTTAAATCGTTTTACCACTTCGCTACTGAATTAAAAATAATGAATGGCTTACTCTTGCCGCATGCCTGATAATAAGTCTTTCGTCCTTTTTACGATTTTTTGTTCAACTTGAGAAAAACAAATCGAATGAAAAATTCAACTGAACGAATTTAAAGATGTTAATGAATTCAATAGCGAAGTGGTAAAACGGTACAAGTCAATTTTTGCCATTGACCAGTTTTTAATGAATATGTTGGAATCTAAGGGATTTAGCAATATTTTTGTTATAAGGTTTTTTGTAGGGGCGATTGAGAGCTACAACAAATGTAGTTACAAAAATTTCGCTATCTCCCTTGGATTCGGAAATATTCCCCAAAAACTCAACTGAGAGATAAGTCGACTTAATTCGTTTTACCACTTCGCTACTGAATTAAAAATAATGAATGGCTTACTCTTGCCGCATGCCTGATAATGAGTCTTTCGTCCTTTTTACGATTTTTTGTTCAACTTGAGAAAAACAAATCGAATGAAAAATTCAACTGAACGAATTTAAAAATGTTAATGAATTCAATAGCGAAGTGGTAAAACGGTACAAGTCAATTTTTGCCATTGACCAGTTTTCAATGAATATGTTGGAATCTAAGGGATTTAGCAATATTTTTGTTATAACGTTTTTTGTAGGGGCGATTGAGAGCTACAACAAATGTAGTTACAAAAATTTCGCTATCTCCCTTGGATTCGGAAATATTCCCCAAAAACTCAACTGAGAGATAAGTCGACTTAAATCGTTTTACCACTTCGCTACTGAATTAAAAATAATGAATGGCTTACTCTTGCCGCATGCCTGATAATAAGTCTTTCGTCCTTTTTACGATTTTTTGTTCAACTTGAGAAAAACAAATCGAATGAAAAATTCAACTGAACGAATTTAAAAATGTTAATGAATTCAATAGCGAAGTGGTAAAACGGTACAAGTCAATTTTTGCCATTGACCAGTTTTCAATGAATATGTTGGAATCTAAGGGATTTAGCAATATTTTTGTTATAACGTTTTTTGTAGAGCCGATTGAGAGCTACAACAAATGTAGTTACAAAAATTTCGCTATCTCCCTTGAATTCGGAAATATTCCCCAAAAACTCAACTGAGAGATAAGTCGACTTAAATCGTTTTACCACTTTGCTTCTGAATTAAAAATAATAAAAAATCATTTAAAAAATGAATAACGAAACGAAACATTTATCTTTTAAGGTTTTGCTTGACCAATTGTTCATGGAATCCCCCGGAAGTAAAAAAAATCCATCATATTTGGGCATTCATGAGCAAAAAACATTTGATAAGTCTGAAATGGCAATTGAGGGATCGATTTCGCGTGCAGTAGTAAAATGTAATGATAGATGCACGTGTACACGTATAAGTTGCACATGAACAAGTATTTTGAGGGAGATATACGGGGAATGGGGCTTGCAGGGGGCGGGTCTCAGAGGGAGGTTTTCAGCGAAGGTCGATGAGAGACGAGGGCGGATTGTTTAATCGATGCTCAAAACTCACTACCCTCGGCTCTTGGATCCTGCGAAACATCATTCGTGTGTCCATTCGGGGAGACGTGGCAATGCCGGCCAGCTCATGCACTTCCTTCCTCACTTGATTCCTTACTTGAATACTTGAATCATCATCCCCCGGCGTAAATTGGTGTATTCAAATAAAATAAAATGAGAGAGGAGAAACTCTGGATTTTTTTTTCTTTCAAATTTCCGGAATGAGAGTTTTATTCTCGGAGAAATTCTCGATTGGAATTCAATGAACTTCTTTTTGACCGAATGAATTGGCTTTCAATTCATTAAGAATCATTTATTCATCATTTATTTGGATCGAATGGAAATGTCCGTTTGCTTGAAAAAAATCCGCGAAGGAAAATGGCTTTCATTATGCGACGGACAATAGGAGAATGTTATTTCGGGGGTAAAATCATTGCGCATGTCTTGAGCTTCGTCTTGGAGACGGAATGGGCGGTCACGACACCGTCCAATAGGGGTGAATCGGGGGTGGATAGAACTTGGAGACTGCGCTGAACCCCGTTCTACGGCCATCGCTGCTTTTCAGATTTTTTCCTTTCGTTTTTTAAAATTTTTTGTTTCTTTACACGGAAAATATAAATCAAACTGTCAAGCCGCGGGATTTACATTAATGGGGGTAATTAATGTCGGGGGGTTGATGATAATTGGGGTGGAAGGACAACTTTGCTCAGTCAATCATTGTTCATTTCGATTACATTTTAGGGTTGCCTGCTTTTACATGACATTTTATTGCTGAATAAAAATATTACAACCGGATAAGAAATACTAAAAACGTATTTTTTTATTTTTAAAAATCGTGAAAAATGTCTTGTGTGAATAGCCTGATTTTTGTTCATCACTTTTTCATCAATTATCAGAATAAAAAAATACGTCTCCAATATTTTTCAGTCAATATCATGTCCAGCAATGAAAAAATTGTGTACAAAACCTCAATTTTAGTGAAAATTATTTTGGGTGTCTGGATAAGCCCTGAATATTTCAGCTGAAAATATTAGTATGCAATTACCAGGTTTCTTTTACGTAAATCTCCACTGATTCTCCCTCCTATTCACACCTCGAGTTGCCACTAACACACTTATTCCCGAGTTAATTCACCCATTGAAACGTTCAAACAACTCGGAATACCATCAAGTGATTTATTTCATCTCCTCATCTTTTTTTCATGTCCAAAAATCCTACGGCTTCTACCAGCAAAACTATTTGGAACTGACGTCTCCGCACACAGATGTTAATTACCAAAAAATGAGCATAAATTACTATTCATTTTGTTATTGTAATTGCCATCATCATTTGGGGAGAGTTTTTTCCTGTTCTTTTTTTCGTCTCACATTTTGGGAATTTTTGTTGCTCAATGCAATCACATGTCCTCGAACGCTCCCAAAAGGCCGCGCAAAGAGCCTCTGTTACGTAATTTCCTGGTAATTGAAGTTGATACAAGTACCTGGTGCACTTTTTTTTAATCGAATCTCCTCATTCACTACCACGTGCCCGCTGACGAGACAATTTTATAACAGTACTCAGTGCAATCGTCCACGAGAGTCAGAAGGAAATTTACTTTGTTGAATGGGTGGAATGTTACCTATGATTTTCTCTGATGAAACTCAAGATTTTTCAGATTTTGTAGTGTCCAACAAGAAAAATTCAGGAAATGTAGAATGGAAGGAGACGTGGATTTTCAATTTAAATCAAAACCTCTGATTCACGGAGAGAAATGTCCAGTAAAAATTACGGAACTCTCACTTCACTCACCGATTACGGAATCGACTCAGACAATTTAAGTGACGGTATCGCAATTTTTCACAAGAGATTCAGATAAAAATTAGGGAACGCGCCGGGAAAATTCCGTGACAGTTCCGTAAAATTTCCTACAACCACATTTCGCTCCGGAATTACGGAAAAGATACGTAATTTTCATTGAATATTTCTCTCCGTGTTGAATTACAAAAAGACTTTTGATAATTCTCCTTAAGTTTTAGCAATTTTTACCTGTTAGATTTCGGGGTTCTCCTCGAGATCAAAATTCACTCTCCCAAGTTCTTTTAAATTAACCCTAGTCTGGTTACCTGACGGGAAAATGCGACTTTAGTCACCTTCGCGGAAGAGTGCCGCCGTGTTATTTAGGCTCCAGCGTTGCCGAATCTACTCTACACTTCCCGGGCGCGTTTAGCGAGTTCCCAGCAACGTCGCGCAACGGGCAATTTCATTTAACGCGGGAAAAAATTGTTCACCTGTTGGAAATAATTTTTTTTCTCCCAGAATTAAGGATACAATATTGAAAAAAAAAATACTAGAATTTTCCAGATACTTCAATTGACGAATTCAATTCAGTAGCGAAGCGGTAAACCGGGTTAAGTCGATTTTTACTATTGGCTAGTTTTTGACGAATATCTGGGAATCTAAAAGAGATAGAAAGATTTTTGTCATGACCTTTTTTGTAGAGCCAATAGAGCGTTATAAAAAAAGTAATGAGAAAAATTTTGCTATCTCTCTGAGATTCCGAAATATTCAGCAAAAACTGGCTAATAGTCAAAATCGACTTAACTCGGTTTACCGCTTCACTACTGAATTTTTCTCAAATTTTTCCGGCCAACCAGTCGATGGCAAGGTGAATAAAACGACGTGTTGCGGCAATTCCCTGACATGGTGACCAGTCTAGGGTTAAGGGGAAACGGAACCCCTGCGTTTATATGAATTTTTAGAATTATGTTTTCTCCTGCAATTATTATTTTTTATTGATTAAACTACTTCATTGGCTCAACAATGCGATAATCGAGTCGATAAAGTAATGTCATAGATCGAAATCCAACCACCAATTACCATCCCCATTGCCAGAAATTTAGTAGAAAGCACAAAACATTGAGTTTCTTACTTAATTTATCCCATTTTCTACAGGTTTTTACACTTACAAAAATTTATAAGAGACAAAAAAATGAATGAAATATAAATAATAAATAACTAAGGACATCTAACAACAAAAATAAGAGCATCTAACAAACAAAGCCAAAATTGTTAAAACCAAATTGTTAAAAATCATCGTTAAAGGGGCTGTTAAAGTCACCGATTCTCAACCCATAAATTCGCTCTTAATGCACCCGATAACGCTATCACGGTTAATTACAAGCCAGATACCCTCATACAGCCCAATACAATGTTACACGAGACATTCGCGTGAAGTCAAAACAACTTCTCACAAAGAACAGTACATTACAACTATTGTCATAGAGATTACGAGGAAAATTTCCACTGTTTAAGGATTTGGCAGGCTGTCGAAATAAAAGAACCCGGATGAGTCATCGGGCGCGCGGATTTAATTGAATGCACGCGGTGCAGTGAAAGGTAAACAAATACACCGAACCCTGTTGAGCGTGAACATTGTCCTGCCGGATTAATTTGTTTGAACATGCTGATTCAATTATCTAAATGCGGAATGAGGATTCAACATTGCCGGAAAAAAATGTCACTCTTCAGAAAATGAAGGGCATTGTGCAGTTGACGAGGAAGAGGAATTGCGAAAGGAATTCAACGAGAATAAAAAACAACAATTGGGGGAAAATCCCTGAATTCTCTCGGAGGATGGAACAAAATTCGGGGAACAGCTGAAGCGTTCCCCTCTCAATAATACTCTAACCTTTGTTCTAGATAATGGATGCCATGGGTACTTAATGAGGTGAATGTACGCAGTGTAGCTGTGACGTCAGAAAGCGTGTGGTACAAGGTGTACTGTTGAGCCTGTGGTAAAATGCGAAAGGCTCTGCGATCCGAGGATCTCCGCCTTTCCATTTGCCCTCCCCACTTCTAATGTTTTTTAGGTATATGTTTACCCTTGATGATGGTAAATATCATGGGGAAATCACCGGAACATTGATTCCAAAACATTCAAACTAATGGCGTCGTAATTTAGGGACTGTTTAACCTGCTAAATGTGTGTCTATTTGTTGGTGGAGCCCGAGAGACTCCCTCTGAATAATTACTACGAGTTGAAAAACTTGTTTACATCAGACAAAAAATGAGGAATAGATTACGGATGTTTCAAAATTGGTCGGTGGAATTTTCCGTGCTATTTTCTCAGTATCTGGATTATCACGATATTGAATTAATTTTAGCCAGTTATTTGTGAACAGTTTAAACTGGGAATCATGGAAATCAAGAGATTCCTTGCGTAATTGAATATTAATATGAAATTTGTAGCAAAAAAAAATTTGCACCCGATAACGCAAAAAAAAATTAATATGAAATTTGTTTTGTTTTGTTTGTGGAATTTTCCGTGCTATTTTCTCAGTATTTGGATTATCACGATATTGAAGTAATTTTAGCCAGTTATTTGTGAACAGTTTAAACTGGGAATCATGGAAATCAAGAGATTCCTTGCGTAATTGAATATTAATATGAAATTTGTAACAAAAATAAATTTGCACCCGATAACGCAAAAAAAAAAATTAGTATGAAATTTGTTTTGTTTTGTTTGGGGAATTTTCCGTGCTATTTTCTCAGTATTTGGATTATCACGATATTGAAGTAATTTTAGCCAGTTATTTGTGAACAGTTTAAACTGGGAATCATGGAAATCAAGAGATTCCTTGCGTAATTGAATATTAATATGAAATTTGTAGCAAAAAAAAATTTGCGTCCGATGACGCAAAAAAAAATTAATATGAAATTTGTTTTGTTTTGTTTGGGGAATTTTCCGTGCTATTTTCTCAGTATTTGGATTATCACGATATTGAAGTAATTTTAGCCAGTTATTTGTGAACAGTTTAAACTGGGAATCATGGAAATCAAGAGATTCCTTGCGTAATTGAATATTAATATGAAATTTGTAATTAATTTTCAATGAATTTATGCGCAATTCCAACTGTGAATTGTCTAAAAATTCAAATGCTCTTCAGTTCTAAAAAATCGCTACTCAATGAATTCATGCGAAACAGTGTAATAAAAAATCATTGCTCCCCACCCATTCATTCATGCATTAACAGAGCTTGTAAGATATAATTTAACTATAATGTCTTAAGATGAATTCCCGTGGACTGTTTCTCCAACAACTACTACTGTTATTCGAGATAAACTGAATTTCATTGAAAATCAAAGTGATAAGAATGACATTAAGAGGCGAGACAATATATATAATCTGTAGTAATGCGGTTGCGCATCATAGCCTGCGAAGCATGAAACACGCGTAACAGGTACACACCGAGTTGCTTGGATAATGCGTATTTCTTTTTAAAACTCCTTCTTTCACGATTGAGGTCTTTTTTTTCATTGGCGTGAAGGGGGAATATCTTGGGAAAAAGTAGGGTATGATATACGCGTTAAGGAGACAAGTACTCGTGGACTCGTTGCAATTTCAACCGGCGAACCACGTACACTTTTCAGTCCATGTTGAGGAAAAATTCAGTGACAGGTTTTTCGTTTTCCGATTTTAGCAGTTGTAGTTTAATCGTCGATAGCTCGAGAACGGCAAGGGGAAATTTCCCGATTTTTTCTTCAATTTCAAGGTGTTTTTTCAAGCTTTCAAATGAGAACTGACTCGTCTGAATCGCTTCATTTGCGTAGGAGATATTTCCGATTGAAGCCAGTACGTTTTACCCTACTTGCCTCTACTTTGTGAAATTTCGCGAATGATCAACTTTTCAATGCAAACAGCCGAATAAAAAATATGAAATTTATACCTGTGAGTGTCATCGAGAATTCCACAACAATTGTTCGATATTCACAGATTTAATTCGAATTAAAAATAAGACAGTAATTCTTCCATTTAATTGTTGGGACTAAAATAAATTATTCGTCTATTCATCAATTCATGAAACCCTCATAATCACTCCAAGTCGTACCTTCCCATCGAATGAGAAATTGAACTAAACAACGTATCAACAAAAAACAGGTAAAAAACAATCGGATAATTTCCCCAATCCCCTCCAATTTTTTGCGGTCACGAGTGTGGGGTCAACGAACTATTGGAAAATTCCCTGATTTCACTGAAGTGTCGACGAACAGGAAAAAAATAACACCGGAGAAAAAATAATAAGGAAGAGGTGTCAGGAAATATTGTTCAGATGAGGAAACATTGTAATGGATAATCGGTGAATTGTCTTACCGAGAATGGCCTGAAGGGTCTGCTCATCACCGTCCCCGATGACATCCATACCTCCGTCGATGACACCCGGTATCCCTTCCGGGCCTCAACGTGCCCCATTTCGTGTATTTCCACTTCTCCCCAGCACGCACCACATCATCATAACAAATCGAAAATAATGAATAAAACGGTAAAAAATAAAAATAAAACGATAGCACAGGGTAAACGTCACTGCGAACTGTCAGCGAGCAATTTTTACAGTTTAACTTCCAAGAATATGAAACAGCACTCTCTAATTGTGATGAAAATAAACGCCTGCAGGTGAAAACATCAGCTCCGGGGGGACACCAGGGGCCTTAGAAACCCAGCGGAAGTGTTTGGACACTTTAAATCTCACGTTTAACTCATTTTAAACCCTCCACAATCCATTGTCACTGGTTCACTATCGTATTTATCGTTATTATTGAGCGCACGAACGCGGAACTAACCCCGGAGTTCTTTATTTCTGGTCTCCAGCTGATTTATTTTGCGATTGTAGCGTTTGTGATGCGCCCACTGAGGCAGGCTGCTGCTGGTGCACGCTGCGATACTCCGACCACTCCGACGGACCCCTCCGAGGCGCGCAACATGGGAGAACACATTTGCGTGTCAGTCGCTAGAGCGACACGGTCACGTGATGATCTTGCAGGGGACCTGATTTTAATGTTTTGCCTCGAAATAATTCGCCTGTATTTTTGTTTATCGGGGGTTTTGAAAGGTGTCGGGAGTTGGGAGTGATTTGGTGTTGGGAGAGATCGAAGTCGATCCGCTGGGTCGATGCGGAGTGGGGAGGGCTGTCAACAGGATGTGAGAGGCGTGGAAAAGGTAGGGAGGGAGATTATCGAGTGTCGGTTTAGCCAGAGGGCGGGAGAGGACAGCGTTTACGATATTGTCCCCATGTTTTTCAGATCCGATCAATTAGCCCCTCATGTACAGATATTCCAAATTTTCATTTTTTTCCTCATTGAAGTAGTTTTGAAGAAAATTGCGAGCTAATAAAAAACATTTGCTAGTTAGTACTTCTTTTAAAATAAATTTTTGGAAAATCACCTCTGAAAAAAAAGCGTTATCCCCTCTATTTCATTATTTCCAAAAAATTTTATCACCAATCGCTAGCAAATTGTTTGAAGATTTTTGCGAGTTACGAAAAAATCGTCAATGCAATCCTATTATTGTGTAAATTAACAATTCCAATTTCAACTGAAAACCAGAGTTGATGACCAGAGTTTGTAGCAGAGATGTCAGACAAGATATGAATGTTTTTTTTGGCTCAAATGAAAGAGCGGGTCGAAAAATGGCGTGCAGAAGTCTTTAAAGATGACAAATGTCTCTAAAGATGATGTCTGTTTTCAATTGAAAAGCGCAATTGTGACAACATTGTCCAGTGGGGTCTAGGAGTCTCCCCTGGTTCAAAACCATCTTTAGAGGCCCTAGCACGCTATTTCTCGACCCGCTCTTTCATTTGAGCCCAAAAAAACATTCATATCTTGTCTGACATCGCTGCTACAAACTCGGGTCTACAACTCGGGCCTTCAATTGAAAGCCCGAGTTGAAGACCCGAGTTTGTAGCAAAGATGTCAGACAAGATATGAATGTTTTTTTGGGCTCAAATGAAAGAGCGGGTCGAGAAATGGCGTGCTAGGGCCTCTAAAGATGGTGTTGAACCAGGGGAGACTCCTAGACCCCACTGGACAATGTTGTCACAATTGCGCTTTTCAATTGAAAACAGACATCATCTTTAGAGACATTTGTCATCTTTAAAGACTTCTGCACGCCATTTTTCGAGCCGCTCTTTCATTTGAGCCAAAAAAAACATTCATATCTTGTCTGACATCTTTGCTACAAACTCGGGTTTTCAACTCGGGTTTTCAATTGAATGATTCATAAAACGTGAAATCTATCGATGACACGTTTTATGAATCAGAATAATTCCCAAATCTTAGACAAAGTGAAGAAACACATGTTGATACTATAAACATTTATTTACGTCACATAAGTACAATTGAACACCAAGGGGTCGCTAGAATTAGTGTTGTTCAATACCATTGAAATGCTATTCATAAATTGTCAACCCATCGTTCATAAATAATAGTTAAAATTCTGGCTGTTCCTCCCTTGTCGCACAATACCACTCGTATCCTCAAATATAATTTTTTTCTCATTTTCTGTACAATATATTATTATGTATACATATTTTATATATCACAAAATTGCGGTTACCGAAGAGAAATAACTCACACTTAAATAATTACTTGAATATCTCCGACTAAAATTAATCGTTTGCATTAAATAAAAATTTTGTTGCAGCAGTGATCAATGCAGGGAATATTCCTTCAATCACTGAGGCCTTTTTGAAATGATGATCGTTTTATTTTAGGCACGCAGGGGAGCTGAAATTCTACAAGGGATGTGAGGCAAAACGGGCATTGAAATTTTTTTTCAATGTTTCTAAATAAAATTTGTACTTTTTATGCGAAAAAAATGACCCCATTTCATTGAAAATTCAGTGAATCATTGAAATTAAAAAAAAAACCCAGTGCCCATTCTGCCCCACTTCCCCCTACCTCTAAGATTCGATAATTTGAGCCTTTTTCACCAGTTTCTTATGATTAATTAATTGATCCATCAAATCTAAGCTTCAAGTGATGATAACAGAATCATAATTTAATTATTTAAAGAGAGAAAGAAGTGAACCTAAAAAAATTACACGGAGGATCCGGCCCTCCGTGAAATCGAATAATAATATAATTGTAAATTTACCTCTGAGATTGTAATTCCTCTATTTCGCCTTATTCAGCAGGTTTCTCGGTTTATTTTTCTCATTCACAATTCCCTCCCAACATCTACGACAGATAGAGGGACATTTTCCTGTTCTCCACCTCTGATTCATTTCCAGTTTCAACGCCCGTAAAATTCTCTCAACGATTGATCAGACGTATGTTGTACTAATCGCATTCAGTCTTTGTCGATAAAATAATTAAAGATAATTTACAGATAGTTTAGTGAATTGTAAATTTTCTGCGCTTTTCAGATGTCCGAGTGATGAAGTTACATTATTAATATTGAAAAGTTTGATTTTCAATTGAATAGAACCAGGAATTCTCCTCACTCCACTCAACATTTCCAAAAGATTAATTCTCAAGACCATAATGTCTCTTTCTTCATAGTGCAGAAGTGATAGTTTAGCTCAGTGGGTCCCAAAAAAAATTCAATTGATCCATAATGTGAATTATCAGTTTTGTATGATCGATGGTTAGTTTTCCGATTTTTTTCCGTGTAAATTACAATTCGTGAAGTAAAATATCAGATCTCATTTTGAATAGATCATTCAAAAGTTCATTACATTGTATTAGTGTCTTTGTTAAACATCTCGAGTCCAAAAAATCATTTGAGCCTTTATCAACTTCACCATCGATCAATGATAAATATATACTCTGTAATATTATTTACATTATTCATACATTTGGTGGCAGTATAGTTGAATGGCAGCTTGTCACGACAATGAATTCATCAGTCGTCGCAGTAACGGAAAGTTATTTTATTCATTATCTCTAGACATTTGATGTCTCGAACACTCATACCAAAGTTCCTGACATTTGTTTTAAGATTTTTTTTTTCATTCCTTCGTCATTCTAATAACATCAAGGAGCTAGAAACGGAGTTCGTACCTGCAGTTCATGCGTTAGCTATCGACGAGGCCGATTTATCATTTAGGAGAGTTCAATCTTGAGTCTTTTCTCATTCAATCGCCCGTTGTGGGGGTTTTTCCATCTAGCGTTTGCTCGAAGAGGCATAATGCTCTGTGAACAAACTCGTACTGCTCAGCTGTCTGTACCATTCCCCCCCTGTCATACCTGATCGTAAAAAAATTGAATTATCAATAATTGAATAATTTTTGTTTTATTTATTATTTCCTTAAATTATTCTAACAGGATCAAGTGTCTAAACTTTAAACACTTGATCCTGATGAAGTTCGAAAAATTACCAAATCGTCGTGAAATCACAATTAGATGAATGTTATTCCGATTGTCCATGACATTAACAAAAATCCAACAACAAAATAATAAAAGAAAGTTCAATAAATTTACCTCATTTGACATAAAATCCCCAAAACATCGACATTGCCATCTCTACTCAATTGCATGATTCCTGTAGCTAGAGCGATGAAACAGCCTGTCCTCCCAATGCCAGCACTGCAGTGCACCACGATTGGTCCTGGCAATGTATTGACCTCAGCCGCTAGACTGACGAGTGAGTCAGAGGCCTGTGGTACAGCATGATCTGGCCACGAGTCATACCAGTAATGTGTCACCTGCCTCCTCTCGCCCTCGTGTCTGATCTCAAGATCTCGAATGGTGAATCCACCTCTCGAGATTATGGAGTTGAGGATTATGGTGAAGGGTCCACTCTGCACGCGACTGTTCATCTCCAGGGGAAAATAAACGTCGCACTTTGTCTTGGAGGCCTCGAAGAGCCTCGTCATCATGACTATTGCCTGGACATTGTCCATCCAGATCATCTTCCAGAAGTCTGTTACTGTGTTGGGAAGGGGGCCCTGTGTTGCGATATAACGGTTCTCCTCACCGTCGTAACCACGAATGTAATTGGCATTTATGTAACTCGCCACTGGGTCATCTAGCCCTGGGAGAACGACTCGTGACTGAGGATTTGGAAGAACTCCTGAGTAACGATTCTTCACTCCAGCCCCGAAAATATCCACCTTCTCAGGGACGTTCAGGGGCACCTCCCAGAACTCCTTGTGCAGAGATGATGGATCCTTTATTGCTTTACGCAACTGACCACGTGAGAGGATGTTCCCAGTACTCAGGAGAATCTCGTCGGAGGTACACTCACGTGTTGGGGGGACCAGGCGCGGTGGGCTGTCTGGTGCTGGTGTTAATTCAATCGTCAGGCTTGCTGACGAGCCTCGACGCTCCAGGAGACCTTTTGCTTTCACACGAATCGGCTCGGGACGTCTCTCACGAACCGGCACTGACATCACCTGCAAATATAAATGATTAATCGTGATAAAGCTACGGAAATTAAAAATACTATTTTATTCGATTATTCTTAATTCAATTTTGTTTGAAATTAAATGGGCTGGTGAGAGTTTTTTTGCTGATAATTCAGTAGCGAACTGATAAAACGGTATGAGCCAATTTTGACTATTGACCAGTTTTCAATGAATATCTCGGAATCTAAGGGAGATAGCAAAATTTTTGTTGTAACCTTTTCTGTAGAGCCGACTGAGAGCTACAACAAATGTAATTACGAAAATATCGCTATCTCCCTTAGATTCATAAATATCCCTCAAAAACTCAACGGGGAGATGAGTTGACTTAAACCGCTTTACCATTTCGCTACTGAATTCTTATTTCATTTAATTGGTTAATAAGAAGTAAAATTGAATAAAAAACATTGTTCTAGTGTTGAAAAATAATCTGAACATAATGGCAAGCTTCAATGAATTACCTGTGGCAAGCCACTGCTGGTTTCTGGTGCTGTCCGGATAGGCAGAACGGATACAGGCGGCTTAACAATTGGCTGTCGTACCCATTGTGCCTCCATGGGCTTCTCCTGCGTACTCTTTCCTGGCTTATCGAGCGCCTGAGTAACTTGCGCTCCTTCCTCCACCAGGCCTCGTCTGTCTCCATCTCCTGTCTTCTTTTCACTCGACATTTGCTTCCGGAGCCATAACAGGAACTGCTTTGCATCATTCATAATCATCAGTGGGGGGTGGAAAAAGGAATTCATTATGTGAATTTCAAATACATTTTAAATCTATTTGGAGGCATTTCCAGAGCAAGTGAATTCAGAAAATGCAAAACGATGAAATGAATTAAATGTGTTGGGGGATTTTTTATGTCAGGGCAGGAATGGAGAGCTTTAAGATAAAAAATGAAAAATTGTTACCAGGAAAGTGAAGAGAATAGCACCAGCAAAAGCACAGACAATCACTGGAAATGGTATGTCCCAGTATATCCATGATACTGCTGTCGTCGAGCTGACCTCCTGACTCGCGCGTGTATTAAGCTGTGCTGCTTGAAGATCCATTCCAGCATCATCCAGTCCCGTAGCGGACTGCCGGATTCTAATTATAAATAACAATCAAATTAATTCCTCATAATTTGATAATCACTTGTCCCGAAAAGGCAATGACATTACTGAATTTATTTCGATTTAATGTGATGTCTTAAATTAGTGATGAATAATAAAACATAAAGTAAAATTTCATTCGTTTGTATTCAACTGCCGCTGATGGCTCGTAAAATTGAAATATTCACAGACACTCTCACATGTTTCTCAGTAAATAAAAGATAAAATGCTAATGACGCTTTTGTTCTAGATTTTTCTTCAATTTCTTTTGGGTTTACCTGTGATGCGACCGAGCGGACATCCCCTCGGTAACCGGGAGCAGGGATACTGGCAGCACAGTATCACCGTGCCACCTTTGCTCGGTGATTAGGTAGACCCCTTCCAAATTCCCAGGATCATTATCATCATTAGGACTTCCATATCGATTAACGTTATTTATGTAACGTGGAGACAGTGGTGTGCCAGTATTTCCTGTAACCACGGGATTTTCATTATATTATAGCTATACGACTGGCGACGGGAGTGATGTAATCTCCCGACCCAAAGTATTGCATGGAGACTTGAGAAAGAAACTGTATTTTTACATTTTTATTTTCATCGATAACGCTGTTGATTCTGATGATAATAACAAAACGAACGACAAGGGCAATGAGTCTCACGACACGAAATATCTCGGAGAGTTGTAAATCCATCGTTAATAAATATCATTGCAATTGTTAATTGACAATTTAGTTCCTCGGCAACAAAATACTGTTCGTAATTCGATAAATGAAGTAGATATTTTCTATTTAGATCTTTGAAAATTCAATTCAAACAGCATTTTCTAGCTTTCAATGTTTATTCTCGATAACGCTGTTGATTTTCGTGATAGTCAAGCGACACGCGTGACATGAAATACCTCACGGAGCTGTAAATTAACTGCCAATAAATAAAACGCTGTTTATAATTTACACTTCAAAGAATGAAGTAGGGGAGGATGCGGTAAAGTGGACACTTTTGACTTTTTTTAAATATTAGTGACGGGTTCAAATGTTGATGAAATTTAATCTTTTTTTTTTCAATACAAAGAACAATTCTTTCCCTTTGTGATGAGCCTAAACTGAGCTCTATTGATAGGGAAGAGTGGGGTAAAATGGACACTTTAGACTTTTGTTTTAATTACTCATAACTCAGAAACAAATTTATCAATTCAGCTCAGTTTAGGCTCATCACAAAGGGAAAGAATTGTTCTTTGCAATGAAGAAAAAATTATTAAATTTTATCAGCATTTCAACCCGTCATTAACATTTAAAAAAAAGTCAAAAGTGTCCATTTTACCCCAACCTCCTCTCCATTTGTTTCGGAGTTACGAATAATTTGAAAAAAGTCTAGTGTCCATTTTACCCTACCCTCCCCTACATATTTTCAATCTCCGTCTTTAAAAATTCAATTCAAACAGTATCTTACACTTTTTATGTTTGTTATCGTTAATATTGTTGATTTTCATAATAATAAGACGAAAAAAGAATGCGGAATCGCACGAAGCTGTGAATTTCCCGTTAATAAAATTATAAAAATTGCATGAACTTGATTGTTTCGTCCAAGGTCAGTGGCATCACTCATGCACCATGTGAAAAATCCCTACTCTCGTAATAGCACATCAAACAAAGGCCCATGAATCACACAATTAAATCATCGTGCCCATGTAAAAGCCTACGATCAGTTGCCCAGGGTAATTTCCCTGTAAAAATATCATGCATGGGCAAAATGGAGCGACACTGCCTCTTACTTCCCCCCTCCACCTCTAATGAGACCCATAAAACTTCAGTGGGAAACGCGAGACGACGAGTATTATTATTTCGCTTCTTCACTGTACAAACTGCATTTCCCCCTGCATCCACAAATGTACAGACCACATTTTGTTCACGATAAGTCATTAAAGTACCACAGGAAATGTCGGAGATAACCCGTGCGACTCCAACTCAATCCCCAAGCGTTGGCGAGATAAAGAGAGACGGAAAAACACGAAAGGAGAGAGAATCGTCGGCTTCCTATCGCTCAACAGGAAGTAAACATTGGGCTAATTTTATGAACGGCGAGCGGAGAGTTACGCGAGGGGAGCAGGGGCGGGGGAGTAGACAGATGCTGAGTACAACCAATCAGGAAATAGGATCGCCGGCTCTCGCGTTGATGAATCGGATGCGCCGTTGTACACAATTTTTTTTTTCACACGATAAAACCGCGAATAACCGCTGAAGATTACCAGTTCCGTTGGTTTTTTCGCTGGTTTTAATGATTTATTCGTCGGTTCTCGCACTCACATGCCGGAAAGTGAATTCCTTTGCCGTTTTTCAGCTGAATTCACAGGTTTTTCGGACTTCGGGGGAATTAATTGAGCGGGGAATTGGTGAAAATTTACCTGCGATGCCTCCAATTCGCTCCGAAATAATCATAGTCCCGAGGAGAATTGTGGATAGAGCTGAAGTTGTGTGAATATTCGTAAAAGAGTCACTGAGAATCGCCATGTTTGTTTCAATGAAACTGTGGAAACCGATGTGACCTGCGCAACAGTCGGGTTCGAACTGCCTCGACATTCCATTCACCGAATGCTCGTTGCCACCGGATTTCAACGGCCAAGAGCGCGGGAGGGGGAAGCGCGAGGCACTGGGCCAATGGGAATGCCCGGTTGTGGCGGTTCGGGCGGAATTTGGCGGGAGAGGATGCGAAAGCATCACGTGTAAGTCTTTTTAGATTATTGTTGCAGTGGGAATCGCGGGAACTGTGGCCCTCGTCTTCTCGGAGTGTGAGAAATTAGGGATTCTAGTTATGATTGGGATGGAAAAAGGATTTTCAATTTACCGTGGTACACACTGCATTGCCTCATGGTCGAGCGATTCGTATCCTCGGGGAGGGAGAGACACATTGAATCCAAGTTGTTTTGAAATGTTCATGGAGCACTTGAATTCAATAGTTTATTTATTTGGGGCGGTAATTGTTGTCCGCAATTGGTCGCATTTTTTGAGTTGTTTTTGAATGAAGGGTTTTTTACGCAGGATTTATTCTCAATTTATTCAAGTTTTTACTGAAATACCGATTTTATCAAAACATTTAATTTTGATCTTTCATTTATCCATTTGATAAAAAAATGTTTAGCACTCGCGATCGTTCTTGATTTTTGTGGGGCAAAAATATCTTTATGGGGATTTTTTAAATTCACGAATAGTAATAGAATAAATTATATCCACCGCTCTATTTTTTTTCAGTTTATCCCGAAACAATTTTACTAGATTAATCCTCCAATTGATGAAGAGACAGTTATTTCCAATTTATAAAAATGTCTCTAGTCGAAGAGATGATTATTATTTCCCGGAAAAAAACCATCGATTTCAATGAGGTATTTCCAATTTATAAAAATGTCTCTAGTCGAAGAGGTGATTATCGATTTCCGCAGAAAAACCATCGATTTGAATGAGGTATTTTGTTGTTTCAAGAGGAAAATCCACAGAACCCCAGTGAATAGGAGGACAGTCGTAGCACTGACTGCTGAAAAGACCAAAATCGAGAGGGGAAGTCCCCTCACCCTCCCCTATCCCCCCGGATCCTCACGGTTGGAGCTGTCTTCCTCTTCCCCCTCTTCGCTGTATAGCTCTAGCTTTCGAGCTTTCACAAACACCCGCGTAAAGTGCGTCCTGCGATTGGCCTCTGAGTGAGGAGTGCGTGGGCGTCCTCCCCCAAATCTCCGGGCGATTTGGCTCTGGGGTGAATATATGGGGCTGACACTCACGTCTTATTGTTCAACTTTTTTTCGGGAGGAGTGGAGGAGCGTCTCAATTAAGAGGTGGAAATGGATCAGCTCTCTTTTACCTATTGCTTCATCGTTATAGGGAACTCGAGGGGAAATTGGATCGGGATTTTTCTTTGTTTACTGGGGTGAATGGCTTCATTGGGGGGAAGACGAGGGGGAAATCAATAATTTTCTTTTTATTTCTACGTCTTTTGGGAGAACGAAATCCAGACGTCATGAATAATTCTGCAAAATCGAGGAGTTAGTCTATTTCATGCAAAACTCCGTTTGCTAGAACGATTTTGCGAACATGTTTGAAAATTACTCAAAATATTGCATTTGTCGCTAGAGATTTGTTAAAAAATTTCTCTCGAGTTTATGATCGGTCGTGATGTTTGGAAATCCCTCTTATCGAAGGGACTGACGACCGAAGTTGTGAATGAAGCGGCCCCTGTGGAGATACCATCGGGAAGGGATAGGCTCGAGGAACAACGCACAACACACGCGCACTCGCCCGCACCTAGAAGACTCTACTGTCTCGATCCATTCACATGGACCACTGGCTGCATTTGCTCTCGGCGTTTTATTTTTGAATGAAAGGGGGCTTTCATCGGAGCAAAACCGAGTTCAAAGCTTTCTCTGTTTACGGACGGAAACGTGGTTTCGATTTTTGCAACACATGAAACCAGATTTTTTTTACGGTCGAATGTGAAGGTATTTCGCTAATTTTATTTCGATAAATTACCGAAAATTGGCGAATGAAGAATTTTTTCGGTGAAAACAATTAATTTTAGGGGAGAAAAACATTCTACTGAACTTAATAATTCAGTAGCGAAGTGGGAGACCGCCTCAAGTTGACTCATCTCCCAATTGAGTTTTTGAGGAATATTTCCGAATCTAACGGAGATAGCGAAATTTTCGTGATCACATTTGTTGTAGGTCTCAATCGGCTCTACAAAAACGGTTATAACAAAAATTTTGCTATCACCCTTAGATTCCGAGATATTTATTGAAAACTGGTCAATAGTCAAAATTGACTTATACCGTTCTACCACTTCGCTACTGAATTATTCAATCATAATTTCAATTTTTTTCTGTAAAAAAATTGTTTCCCATTTACTTCAAATCAGAGTAAAGAATGACAGCAATTTCGCTCTCAAGCATAATCTATTTTTATTACCGCAATTTCTGCACATTTTCACTCTTACCCTTTTGTGTCGACAATAAAAATGTTAGAACATTCGTGTACGATTTGCTATGGCCGTCAATGGACAATTGCGTGGGACGAATGGAGGCGGGAAAAACGTAGCGTACACACGATAGGGCGTAGGCGTCCAGTTTCAATACCAAAAGAAACTCAAGAGGAAGTGAGGAGAGAAAAAAAAGGACAATATACAAGCAGTGTATATATATAATAGGTACCTCAGAACATTTCTCGGATGAGACACATGTGACAGTTACGCCGGAGTAAACACTCAGGAGAAGTTGACACTCAACTCTCGTAGCTTCTTTTTTCGGCTCTTTTTATAGATTCTACGGGTTCCAAGGTCGTCGAGATTATCGGTTACGATTACCTCCTCCACTCACTGCTTAACGAGTCTGTAGATTTCCACTTCCGGTGGTTAATAGGCGGTCTCGTCTGCTGAGGATGAAAAACATGGTTCGAATGACGTTTTGTTTTTAAGAGTTGCAAGAAAATTTCTGATATCCGTAATTGACGAAATCGGTGGATAGGGGAAGACTCAATTGTATGGAGAGAGCATTTTGTAGGAAATTATCAGAATATGATTATTTCCGTGCAAATTAAAATGTTTTTACGACATTTTTACTGAAAATAATGAATTTTTTCTAGAGTTTTTGAAAAAATAACGTTTTCACAAATTCTTTTCTCATTTCGTGATGCATTCAAGTCATATTTCCCCCTGGCAAGGGATTTAAAATGGGTAAACAATGGAAGGGGAAACATTTACCCGTAATTACCCGAAATGTCTTAAAAATTACAAAGATAATTTACTGAAAAACAAACTATTTTTACGACATTTTTACTAAAAATAATGAATTTTTGCTAGAGTTTTTGAAAAAAATGTCGTTTCCGCAAAGTCTTTGCTCATTTCGTGATATATTCAACTCATATTTCCCCTCTCCCAAGGAATTTAAAATGGGTGAACAATAGAAGGAAAAACATTTACCCGTAATTACCCGAAATTAACGAAAAAAATTGCATCAAGAGTCAAATCTCTTAAAAATTACAAAAATATAATTTTCTGAAAAACAAAATGTTTTTACGACATTTTTACTAAAAATAATGAATTTTTTCTAGAGTTTTTGAAAAAAATGTTTCCACAAATGCTTTGCTTATTTCGTGATAAATTCAAGTCATGTTTCCCCCCTCCCAAGGAATTTAAAATGGGTAAACAATGGAAGGGAAAATATTTACTCGTAATTACCCGAAATTAACGAAAAAAAATTGCATCAAGAGCCAAATCTCAAAAATTACAAAAATATAATTTACTGAACAACAAAATGTTTTTACGACATTTTGACCGAAAACATTGCCTCTTTTCCTAAAGTTTGTAAAAAAAAATTTCACAAATTCTTTCTTCATCGCGTGATGAATTAAGGAGTTTAAAAGGGAGAAAAAAAACGCGGAATGAGGATCAGCGTCTCGAATTCCCTAAACCAGTTTCTTTCCATTTTTTCGAAAGCCGGATGGCCCCTAGCTGAATATCCGAGCCCTCGCCCCCGGAATGATTTCAGTAATTTTTTTTACCATCGGAAAGAATGTTAAAGGGACGAAAGACGGTACCTTTTATTCGTCTTCCTCGCTCTCTCCTTCTCCGAAAACACTGGGAGTGATCTGATATCTCGGACCGGCCGGTTGCATCTGAATGCCGGACTCGAATGACTCAACTCCTCTCGGAGAGCCACAATGAACTGCATTCAGGTTTTGAGCGGTTAAGGGGGTGGTATAGAGGGGTAGCCGCGCGCAATCGTGACACAGTTTCTCACTCCCCCTTTTTCACCTTGTGCATCACTTCGTGTGCATAGATCTCCATACACAACATTTTATCAATCAAAAGCGAATGAGGGGAAATAAAATAGAATATTTCATTATTTTTCTCATTCACAGGAGTTCAACCTGACGGAAATTAATCGGCGGCATTATTCTCGCGAGTGAGAAATCCTGTAGTAAATGATTTAATATAAAAAATCATTCTTTAATACATTTTTATATGAATTTGGAACTTTTTTCATTCAGTATCCAGCGAATCTCAGGGTAAAAGTAAAATGTGGGTGGAGGGGCAAATGGTGAATGAGGAGTCGAGGTCGGGCGGATGACGGTTAGCGGAGCGGAGAGGGCGGTTGAGGGAGGTTGAGTGAAAAAGGGGGTGCACGAATGTAGGCTAGTCTAGCTGGCGGAGCGCTTCCCTAATCGATACACGCAGAGACTCGTGAGAGGCCGCTCTATATCGATGGATTGCTAATTTTTTTGACGGCCACGTATCAATTTCATTGAAGAAAACATCACAAAGAAATGAAATATCCTTTTGAAATATCAGTTTACAAAAATTCAGTAGTGAAGTGGTAAACGGAGATCAGTCGACTCATCTCCCAATTGCGTTTTTGAGGAATACTTCCGAATCTAAGGGAGATAGCGAAATTTTTGTAATTACAGTTGTTGTAGCACTCAATCAGCTACACAAAAAAGGTTATAACAAAAATTTTGGTATCTCCCTTAGATTCCGTGTTATTGATTGAAAACTGGTCAATAGTTAAAAAAAAAAGAAAAACGGTTTATTTTATTGGGGCGTTGTGGGGTTCATACCAGCCGCGTCCCCGTCGCGAACCCTGGGTCATGCTAAGTGCTGGTAGGGCTTGATAATTATGCCTTACCATGCACTCGTGGGTTTAATTTTAATACCTTAATAAATTTAATATTGTAATTAACATGCCTTCAGAAGGAAAGGTGCCGTTTGGGGACACCCGTAGATCTATGTGAGCTTCCATCATATAATATGAGATGTCTCAAAGAGGTTTAAATTCAATAATAGCCCAGGAAAAAAATAAAATAAAAACATAAATCATAAATTGACTCATCTCCTTTTACCACTTCGCTACTGAATTGTTCTTAGTTTTATTCACAATGAAAAATTCAAATGAACGGTTAATTTAAACAATTAGAAAATGTTCAACACCCGGAAGTTGATCGGAACCCTTGCCGCGACACGGATACTTCCCCTGATTTTTTTATTTACCGCTGACAGCATTCACATGTTTACTTAATGTGTCACAGATACCCAGAGACTTTTTCAACCGCTCGGTTCTCTACCTTCTTTCTAAATTTGAAGTCTTGTCATCGGAGATGTAACCAGGATTGAACATCCAGTGGTGCTAAAATTTAGCATCAAACGGTTTCCCAACCGTTCTTTTAATACCTCGACAGGCGGCCGTCACATCCGGTTCCGGGGGTTTGAGAACGACGGAAAGGCCGAGCGTGCGGCCTTCGCGTCTCTCTTTTCCAAGTCTTCCTTTTTCTCTCCGTGGCCTGACACAAATGCATTAATGCTGATAATCCCAATGGCCAGGGAACAATGAATGACCGAGGTATCGGGTATGCGCATAAAAAAAAAAAATTTTCTCCAGATCAAGGGGATTACTTCCATTTCCTTTTTAAAAATTGAGAATTAATTAAGAATTATCTTTCACATTAATTTTTGTGTTGAATCTACCCAAAAAATGAATGAATATAAAGGAAATCTCATTATATGAAGAGATAATTCAGTAGCGAAGTGGTAAAACGGTTTAGGCGGCTCATCTCTCAGTTGAGTTTTTGAGGAATATTTCTGAATCTAAGGGAGATGGCGAAATTTTTGTTATAACCTTTTTTGTAGAGTTGATTGAGATCTACAACAAATGTGATTACGAAATTTTCGCTACCTCCCTTAGATTTGAAAATATTCCTCGAAAACTCAACTGGGAGATAAAGGATATCCAAGTACTTTGGCTATTTTTTCTCCGGTGAAATGTTTTTCTACTTTTGTAGTCGAGCCTCACAGCTTTCATTTGAGCCCCATTTAACCCTAAGTTTCCGGACATTTTACAAAGATTTTATTATTTAAACTTTGCAGGTCTGAATTTGAATCTTGATATTGAACTGTTAGAAAACATTATAAAAATCTGAAGAAATTTTAGAAAGTTTACTTTTGGAGGAAGATTGATGAAATAATTAAAAAGTTGCAATTTTTTAAAATTATGAGCCTTTTCTATAAATAATTTATAAACAATCAATTTTCTACCATAAAAATCATTTGTTCGGAATCGTAACAAATTTATTCATATTCAGAATTTTACCATAAATCGATTTCATGCCTAAAAAAATGTTTCCGAAAGTTTAAACAATTTTAATTGTTTATTTATAAACAACGAATGTTTAAAAAATAATAATTCTGTGCAAAATGAAATTTGAATGACACTGAATATTCATGATTTTTTTCAAATTTTTCTCACGCAATTTGATTGACAAATTTGATAATTGAAAATAGTTGAATCTATAGAGTGGTCCATACCAAACTGTAAAAGATACTTCGCAATCCTTGAACCGTTTTACCACTTCGCTACTGAATTTCTTCAACGGAAGGCCCTAAAAAAGTAGTTCAGTAAAAAAGTAGTTCAAAATTATTCCCGAAGAATTTATGGTTCACTATGAAGAATCGCCTGACACCGAAACCGTTTTTGTTGAAAGGGTAAACCTCAAATATCCAGAGAGGATATGAATCTCCGGGGACACTATTTCTAGGGTTTAGAACCAACCGAAAATCCCACCGACCTGAGGGGAAATACCAAAGCCAGCATATCCGGCTCTCCCTTTTCGTAGCTCGACATTTTCGAGACACTACTTCCGTTCTGGAAAGACAGCTCTATTTCTCGGTGATGCATATTTCTTAGGTGCTGTTGGACTGCGTTGGCATAGTAAATATAACGTTATTCATGAATAATAACTTCAGGAGACGAGGCGGAGGAAAGAACAATTCAGTAGCGAAGTGGTAAAACGATTTAAGTCGACTTATCTCCCAGTTTTTGACTTTTTGAGGAATATTTCCGAATGTAAGGGAGATAGAGAAATTTTCGTAATGACAATTTTTGTACCTCTCAATCGGATCTACAAAACAGGTTATAACAAGAATTTTGCCATCTCCCTTAGATTCCGAGATATTCATTGAAAACTGGTCAAGAGTCAAGATTGACTTGTACCGTTTTACAACTTCGCTACCGAATTACTCAATTTGATATTTAAATTAGTTCAAATACGAATATAACGCTTGTCACATTTTTATCTGACATTTTGGGTGAACTTATTGAAAATTTTTATGAAGTTACAGTTCCACTGGAATTTCAAGGAGTTTCGTCGTTAATAATTCACAATTTGACGATAAAATCAACGGAAATGATCAATTTTAGTTCAGTTATTCTGCGATAATGAATAGAAATTGAGAAAATTCAGGTAAAAATATTATTGAAATTGCAATTGATTTGAAATGTCACAATTTTTTTTCTCCTAAATGGGATTCAAATTCGTTCTCCTGAAAATTTCTGATGAACTCCCCATGAAATTCCAGTTTTTATAAACCAACTATTGTGGGAGTGAGCAACTATTGTGGGAGTGAAAATGTAAAAAATCCATTCATCGACGTAGTTTAAATGTCATACGTGACAACAATACGCAGTTCATCAGTTGATGATATGATAACCTCGCTTGCGTATTGCCACAATACCGCGATCACGTCAGAGATTCAAAAAAAGAATAGAAAAAGCGAGTCTGTGGTGTGTATAAAAATGGATAATAATGATAAAAATGGACGGTTGGTGCAAAAAATGGATAATTCTATTGGCGAGACTAATGGAGCAATTTTAGAACGTCGGAGATGTAAATAACACATGAAAAAATAAATGAATAAATACAGGAGGAAGAGAGGAGGAATAGTAAGGACTGATGTTTCGGTATTTCACGGGACTCGACGAGGAATCTGCATTAAGGGGAGACTACTATGAGTTTTAAAAGTCGTGGGTTATTAGAGTGAGTCTTTTCATATGTTGAAGATCGAATAATTAGTGCAAAAAAAAATTTTTTTATTGTTCGTTTGCCCGAAAGCGTTTAAAATGCCAAAAACAGTCCAGGGCCTTCAATTTTTGAGCTACGAAGGATGTTTTTTATTCAAAATTTTCGGAGAAATATGTGGAATAACAATTACGAGCTAGTTTGTTTTAATTCGCCTCTTAAATGGTTAAATTTGCTTTTTTTGTATTTTTTTTGCACAAATAGTGAATTTTTTTATATGAAAAAAACTGAAATCAGCGGTGTAGGAGTCGAATTCCGAAAAACTGGCTCGTAATTGTTATTCCACACATTTTTCCGAAAATTTTGAAAAAAAAACAACCTTCATAGCTCAAAAATTGGAGGCCCTGGACTGTTTTTAGCATTTTAAGCCTTTCCGGGCAAACGAACAATTAAAAAAAAATTTTTCGCACTATTTATTCGTTTTCAGATCTATATAATCGATCTTCAACGTATGAAAATTCTCACTCCAATAAGCCATGACTTTTAAAACTCATAGTAGTCTCCCCTCAATCTAATAACGAACACTCTTAATTCACCGGGCGTTTACGGGAGGAGAGTGAATGCGGGTTAGTAGTAAGCACAGTCATACCACAGAGTCGAGTCACGTAGGAGTTTCATTCATGACTCACGTTTTTCTTACGATGCCGCGCTGCTGGGATCATTCTGATTTCCGTTCAATTAATCAGGGGTGAATAATTCATCGCGCGCGGGTTTTAATAGCCCTCAATCTTCAATTTTTCATAATTTATTCTACGTTTATAGACACCGTTTTCCGTTACCCAATGAAATTGTGATGTAGAAAAAAATTTGGTAAAACATTATTTTCTATTTTGAAGATATTGAATTTGATTCAACTGGAAATTGAATGAAACTCCAAATGGGATTCCACAATTGAAGATGCAGGAATATATCTACCTGAATTTCCCTAATTCAGGGAAATAATTTCATGAATTTTCATGGAATAATTAATTAAAAATTGACAATATCCGTTAATCATTCCACAATTTGTTCTTTCAATTGCCAAATCCCTCGAAATTTCCGTGGAACAGCGGTCTGTCGAAAATTTCCAAGTGCAGCGGAAATTGGAGCCGATAATTTCAACAATCAACAGAGAAGACATCATGATTATTAACTGTGAACAGTTAACACATTAATTTTCATCACGCTGTGACGAAAAGTGAACTTTTCGGCACACTAAGGCCTAAAAGTCCAATTTCCGCCACATTGTGATGAAAAATATTGTTTGTAACTCGTGAAAAAATGTTTTTTAACTCCTGGGATTATATCACTCGCCTTCGGCTAGTGATATAAACCTCCCACTCGCCAAAAAACACTTTTTTGCACTCGTTACGAAATATACTATTTCATCACGCTGTGACGAAAAGTGAACTTTTCGGCACACTAAGGCCTAAAAGTCCAATTTCCGCCACATTGTGATGAAAAATATTGTTTGTAACTCGTGAAAAAATGTTTTTTAACTCCTGGGATTATATCACTCGCCTTCGGCTCATGCTGTAAACCCCACACACGTTAAAGACGAAATTGCCCCACACGTGCTGAAATATACTATTTTGCACTCGTTACGAAATGTACTATTTTACGAACGATAAGTAAATTTCCCGCAATTTAACGCCTTCGGTGTTAGCATATTCAAGCGAAGATTAAATCCATCGGATGTCTGAAAATACACCGTCATCAGGCATCCAAGTGTTGTGATTATGCAAAAGGTAAACGCCTGCGTCCGTTGAATATCTAAGCGCGCAAGAGAAACTACACGCCGGATGTCGGTGAATTGGAATCGACGTTTTCCTTCCGATTCACTCATTAATCCCGTGGTATTTCCATTTTCGTCACTTCCTTTGCCTTTTGCTCTGGAGAAATCCGTTGGCTTTTCGGATTGTATTGTATATACGTGCGAGGACGACGAGGGAGAGTGGAAAACCATGCTCTGCTCAATAAATAGGGGTGAGGTGCGGGCCTGCGCGTTGGCTCACCCCCCCCGTGAGTCAAGGGACCCTCAATGAGCCAGCCCTTGCCCATTCGCATCCGCTTCTTGAATAGTATCTCCTTCATTGAGCCCGTCTATCCCCTCCCCTCTCGTCTCCTCGGTTTCACTCGTGAAAATCCAACTTTCTCCATTAATTTTAAGTATAGAATATTGTTCCTCTGTTGACATTAGCGGGTGTTTTATTTATAAAAACGATGCATAGGAATCTATAGTCAAAATTATTTTTGACTTTGAAATCAGTAGTGAAGTGGTAAACCGGTATGAGTCGATTTTGACTATTGGCCAGTTTTCAATAAATATCTCGGAATCTAAGGGAAATAGCGAAATTGTTGTAATTTCCTTTTTTGTAGCTCTCAATTTGCTCTACAAAAAAGGTTATGACAACAATTTTGGTATTTCCCTTAGATTTTGAGATATTCATTGAATACTGGGCAATAGTCAAAATCGACTTATACCGGTTTACCACTTCACTACTGAAATATTTTTATTGTTGGAGGAGATAAACAGAGCTGTTACTCCAATTGAAAGTCTATTTGACATCATAATGCAGACGTTCCTTCAATTTCACTGCAACTTCTTCTTTTTTAACAATTTTTAAGGATATTCAAGTACTTTGGCTATTTTTTCTGCAGTGAAATGCTTTTCTATTTTTGTAGCTCTCATTTCAGCCCGATTTGGCCCCAAGTTTCCGGGGATTCTACAATGATTTTACTATTTAAATTTTGCAGGTCTGAGTTTTAATCTCGATATTGTACGGTTAGAAAACATTTTTCAGTGGCGAAATGTTAAACCGGAAAAAAATTCAGTGGCGAAATGTTAAACCGGTTTAAGTCAACTCATCTCTCTGTTGAGTTTTTGAGGAATATTTCCGAATCTAACGGAGATAGCGAAATTTTCGTAATGACATTTGTTGTAGCTCTCAATCGGGTCTACAAAAAAGGTTATAACAAAAATTTTTCCATCTGTCTTAGATTCCGAGATATTTATTGAAAACTGGTCAATAGTCAAAATTGACTTATACCATTTTACCACTTTGCTACTGAATTGAAAAGTTTACTTTTGAATAAATACTTTATAAACAACGAATTTTTAAAAAAGTGATAATTCTAATAATAAAAATAACATAAAAAATCGCATGTAATATTTTTCATGCAAATTCTCCCCGTTAGAACGCTAGGATAAGGAAAAGGTTCAACGCGTACGTCACGGACAAATGCGAATTGATTCAGGAATTACAGAGAGTAGTGTTGGTTGGTTACAGGATGGCGGGGGGATGAAACAACCAGGACAAGTTGACCCAGTTTGTCATTGCAAGGCCGGTGACGCGCGCGCCAAAGCTAGGGCGACCATTCAACCCAAAGATGCCAGGGTACATCGTAGCAGGGCTCAACGAAAACTAGGGCATCGCCACATCCCCGCGTTGAGCTGAAGGTCCTATTGGACTTTGGAATTTAATTGATGGGGATTAAACACGAAAATGTCGTTATAATTCCGGGTAGACCATTTCATTTTATTCATTATAAGTAAAAAATACGTACAAATCACAATGGTGAATAAAATCATTTTATTCATCACACTGTTGGACAATTAGTCTTGAAATTTCAATTGAAAAAGAACAGCAACAAATGACATGAAATTTTTGTATATTTCTTCACTGAGGAATCAGTTAATTTCTTGAATATTCAGGTTGAAAATTGGGCAAATTCAGGCAAAAACTTTCCTGAATTCTTCATCTATTAAAAATTCAGGTGCATTTGCTATTTAATTTTCCCAATGAGTTTGAAAATTCAAGCGTTCATTGAAATATCAACGATTGCTTAACCCTAGTCTGGTCACCTGACGGGAAAATGCGACTTTAGTTACACCTTCCCGGGAGAGTGCCGCCGTGTTATTTAGGCTCCAGCGTTGCCGAATCCACTCTACACTTCCCGGGCGCGTTTAGTGAGTTTCCAGCAACGTCGCGCAACAGGAAATTTCAGTTAACACGGGAAAAAATTGTTCACCTGTTGGAAATAATTTTTTTTCTCCCAGAATTAAGGACACAATATTGAAAAAAAATACCAGAATTTTCCAGATACTTCAATTGACGAATTCAATTTTTTTCGGTTCACTCGGTTTGATCGCGGTTTACGGGCCTTCTGACGAAAAATTGCATTCATCACACGGTCCAAAAGTATTTTCTGACGAATGTGATTATAGGCCCCGCCTTCGGCTCGGCCTACAAAGCCACATTCGTCAGAGAATACTTCGTGGACCTTGTGATGGAAATAACTATTTCTTGAATTTTCAAGATGAATTCGAAATTTTATGAATATTTGTGGACGTCCGCATGAAAAGGGACCACTTTGTCGATTCTATTTTCCGAGATATTCACGTTTTTCTCTTGCCAACTCCCATTTAAACCCATGTTAAATTATTTTTTCGATCGTCTATATAGCGTCGTCACTCTTTACGCTATCAAGTTCATTTTTGGCTCTAAATTTGCAGAATCAGATCAAGATTATCGGCATATACATAACTCCAATAGTGTCAAAGTGGTCCCTTTCCATGCGAACGTCCACATTTACATTCGAAATTAAATTCAAACTCACAACATTGAGAATTCAGTTGAAGCTGTGACTGAAATTTCAAAAAATTTATAACAGTGCGTTACTAAAAAATGTGTACTGCATTTTATTCACCATTAATAAAAAATAATTGAAAAACACAATGATGAATGAAATGATAATAAAATCCCCGCCGTCTCCTTAATTATTTGATTTCCTGTCTTTTAACTCAGCAGACTTGAAATCCGTGAGAATTTAAATATTTTCTTGGTTCGATATGAATAACCAGGAAGCAACTGTACTGTTCCGCTCTGTTAATTCCCTCGAAGAGCGTATTAATACCCCACTATAACAACTCCGGGGTGCATTTAATTTGGCGAAGGAAGGAAATCTCCACCTGGGAACCCGAAATTCTCACTAAAACGAAAAAATAGTATGGGATGATGCGGAAGATGGAAGTTGGTGGGGCGCGGGGCGTTTATTTCCGTCGCATTTCTCCACACGCTGGCACTTCCGGTGGCGTATCGGTAAGGGTGAAGAATGAACTTTTTATTTCCGGTTGTCCACGGGGTTGTATATAACATTTGACACGTCCAGAGGGACCGGAACTCAAGACCATAGAGATACAATAGAGAAGTTCTCAGTGTGTGACAAACGGCTCTGAGGCACTAGGAGTCATGTTTCCGGACACCTGCCGCGATGGCACATCCCTCGGGAGGATATTGCAACTTCCGGCCTTTTTCTTTCACGGTAATCCCTTATTTTCAATTCTTGGATTTATTCTATTGGAGGAAATTAAATAAACTAAAAAGCAATGTGTGCTATTTTACTATTTTACGTTATTAAACAATTTCGAATAATTGTTTCAATGGAAATAGTGTTATAAACAATATAAGTAATGATAAAATAACGTGATAATTGTAAGTATTTATAATTATTATCGAAATAGGAATAAAAAATACAAGGAAAAAATTCTATTGTTCAACTCGGTTGCTTTTTTGCCGAATATAAACTTGAAAACAAATATCGAAGAGTGATGAATCGAGGGAAATTCCGAGGGGATTCCAGCCTCTTTATTCTATTTGAGAAAATTAAATAAATTGAAAAACAACGCGTGCATTTTACTATTTTACGTTATTAAACAATTTCAATTAATTGTTCCAACGGAAATAGTGATATAAACAATATAATTAATGATAAAATAAAGTGATAATTGTAAGTATTTATAATGATTATCGGAATGGAAATTAAAAACACTAGGAAAAAAATTATATTTTTCAATTCGCGTGCATTTTTGCCGAATATAAACTTGAAAACGAATAGCGAAGAGTGATGAATCGAGGGAAATTCCGAGGGGATTCCGGCCTCTTTATTCTATTCGAGAAAATTAATTAAATTAAAAAACAATGCGTGCTATTTTACTATTTTTATTTTACTATTTTAAGAAACAATTCAATTAATTGTTTCAACGGAAATAGTGATATAAACAATATAATTAATGATAAAATAAAGTGATAATTGTAAGTATTTATAATGATTATCGGAATAGAAATTAAAAACACTAAAAAAAATTGTATTTGTCAATTCGTGTGCATTTTTGCCGAACATAAACTTGAAAACGACTATCGAAGAGTGATGAATCGAGGGAAATTCCGAGGGGATTCCGGCCTCTTTATTCTATTCGAGAAAATTAATTAAATTAAAAAACAATGCGTGCTATTTTACTATTTTTATTTTACTATTTTAAGAAACAATTCAATTAATTGTTTCAACGGAAATAGTGATATAAACAATATAATTAATGATAAAATAAAGTGAGAATTGTAAGTATTTATAATGATTATCGGAATGGAAATTAAAAACACTAGGAAAAAAATTATATTTTTCAATTCGTGTCCATTTTTGCCGAACATAAATTTGAAAACGAATATCGAAGAGTGATGAATCGAGGGAAATTCCGAGGGGATTCCGGCCTCTTTATTCTATTCGAGAAAATTAATTAAATTAAAAAACAATGCGTGCTATTTTACTATTTTTATTTTACTATTTTAAGAAACAATTCAATTAATTGTTTCAACGGAAATAGTGATATAAACAATATAATTAATGATAAAATAAACTGATAATTGTAAGTATTTATAATGATTATCGGAATAGAAATTAAAAACACTAAAAAAAATTATATTTGTCAATTCGTGTGCATTTTTGCCGAACATAAACTTGAAAACGAATATCGAAGAGTGATGAATCGCGTTGAATGTTGGGGGTGTGACGTGTGGAATGAGAAAATGGTCAATGGGGGGGTGGTTTACCGTCCCAATGACCCAGTTCGTTTCCCGAAGGGTTGAATGAACGCACATCTGGTATGACGTCATTGGCGTCCCACTTTCCAGAATTTTCCTGGTGTAGTGCAACCTCAGTGGGTTTGCGCTGTCTCCCCCTCCCATCCACCCCAGCTTTTCCATTTTCTTTTTTATCGGAAGCCCAACCATCTCCTGGCGTACATTCGCTTTTCCTCTGTGACCTGTAGGGGAGGCCGTGCCAACGTCATTTGAAATTCCCCCTCTTGACGACCTGACCCGATCCAAGCAGCCTCGACCTGCATCGAAACCCATGAATGAAATTCACCTGGCGACCTAGCTCGCCGTCATATCTTTCGCGGGGAAATACCTCATTGTTGTTATTTTTAGATACGCGGGGAATTGAGTAAAGTTTTTCCACAACTCAACAGAATGTTATGTCTGTACAAAAGCGAAAGTACAGAGTTAAAAATTATTACCTGAAATTTCAAGTACACGTCTCGCAAATTTTTATTACAATTTAGTTCCACTGAAATTTCACGGAATTTCGCCGTTGGAAATGGAAAATTTTATGGAGAAATCGAACAAAACTATACCATTCAAATTTTTTATTCCAGAAAAATTAATAGAAATGTTTAAAATCCGTTATATCTTTTGCGGGAAAATACCTCATTGTTGTTATTTTTAGATACGCGGAGAATTGAGCAAAGTTTTTCCACAATTCAACAGAATGTTATTTCTGTGCAGAAGCAAAAGTACAGAGTTAAAAATTATTGCCTGAAATTTGAAGTACATGTCTCGCAAATTTTTATTACAATTTAGTGCCACTGAAATTTCACGGAATTTCGCCGTTGGAAATGGAAAATTTTATGGAGAAATCGAACAAAACTATAACGTTCAAATATTTTATTCCACAAAAATTAATAGAAATGTTTAAAATCCGTCATATCTTTCGCGGGGAAATACCTCATTGTTGTTATTTTTACATACGCGGAGAATTGAGTGAAGTTTTTCCACAATTCAACAGAATGTTATTTCTGTGCAGAAGCAAAAGTACAGAGTTAAAAATTATTGCCTGAAATTTGAAGTACACGTCTCGCAAATTTTTATTACAATTTAGTTCCACTGAAATTTCACGGAATTTCGCCGCTGGAAATGAAAAATTTTATGGAGAAATCGAACAAAACTATAACGTTCAAATGTTTTATTCCACAAAAATTAATAGAAATCTTTAAAATTCGGGGGACCCTCTCCTTGAATTTTCAACTAATTGAAAATTCGTTTTCTGCTGCTCAAAAATGTGGAATTTCATTAAATTTCAGTGGAACCTGAAATCCCTTGATTTTTCTCCTCAATAGCATTCCTCGCTCGTGTCCTGTTATTTTTAAACAAAAATGAAAATATCCCTCAGCTCAATTTTCAAAGCATAAACTGGCCCCTCGATTCAGTGAAACACAAAAAACCCGTCAGACTATGCGAAGAGGCGAATTTTTCACGAGAATCTCATTGTCTCAGAATCCCAACAAATCCTCGGTCTATCTTTTCTCCCGCGCTGGGAAACCTTTTTCCCCTGGAACAATGATCAATTTTCCCTGGGTTGAGCGCCGGAACAAGTACAATGCAGCTCAGTGAGAAAAAAATGTAAAAATTTACGGGGGTAAATTTGGTCAGACAATTGCGTTCGTTAACCGGGGTCTCGCTTCGTTCAGTCAACTGACATAGACACCCTGAATGGAGAGGAGAGAATCGAGGGACTAGACGCTGTAGTAAACGCTGACCTCAGGGAGATATTTGAGAGACGCCCACCAGCGGCGAATTTCTGGAGGCTGGAAAAACTACGGGGATGGGATGCATAAATCTTACCCCGGGGGAACAAAGGCCATATCGCATTACAAAGTCTCGGAGTTTCTTTTCCTTTCATGGTCCATAAACACTAAGGGATCCCGTTATTTTGAGGGCTCGCGGGGAGCCGAGGGCTCTGCAATTATTCGAAAGGTTAACGTTTACAATGAAATAGTATTTGTTTACAATAAAAAAAAAAAAATTCGGAATATATCTTCAATTTTTTTCAATAGGAAATGAAAAACAACTCCCGTAATGTTCAGGTGCAATTGAATTAATGAAATGAAACGCAAAAAAATAGGAAAAATTGCACTCTATTAATTTTTCACACGATATATTCCATTGAACATTTATATTGAAAAAATACGCGCCGGCAAAAATCCAAACGTTTTTCTCAGTGTAAAATTTTGATTCCAAAAACTAATGAGAAATCGCTATTTCGCGTTGAAATATTTCTATTACAAGCGATAAATTCACTGTCAATACCAGTGGGATCAAGGTTTATTTTTCAGGAGAACTGACAGTGAGATTAAGTTCTTACATAAAACCCGGAGAAAACAAAATGGCAGAGCGATAGTACATTTGCAATGTATTTTTTTTGTATTTTGGCACACGGCACCAACTGCAGCGTTACAGTGATGGGATAAAGACGAATCAGTTTCTTGCGGCTGCTGCATACACATACGGACCACCGACAATACCGCTCGTCATTGGAATCTGCATAACTAGTTGCATCATCTTAACAAGTGGCATCATGGAATTTTTGAGCTTCGACCCAACAACTAAACAACTAGTCCTCGACAACTGCGCAATTCCAAAGCCCAAAGAGAATGAAGTTTTGATTAAAGTTGCGTTCTCCGGAATTTGTGGAACTGATTTGCACATTTTAGATGTATGTAGGACTCCGTTCCATTAATTTTCAACTGGGAATTGATTAATTGGATCCATTCAGTCGCGAAGTGGTAAATCGGTTTAAGTCGGCTCATCTCCCCGTGAGTTTTTGAGGAATATTTCAGAATCTAAGGGAGATAGCGAAATTTTCGTAATTACATTTGTTGTAGCTCTCAATCGGCTCTATAAAAAAGGTTATAACAAAAATTTTGCTATCTCCCTTAGATTCCGAGATATCCATAGAAAACTGGCCAATAGTCAAAATTGATTTATGCCGTTTTACTTCGCTGCTGCATTGATTGCGTTTGAAGGGAGAGGAAGGAATAGAAAATTATTTGGAAGAAATTTATCGATAAATCACGGTTTTTAGGGGTCTTTTCCAGCCAAGAAAGACGGTCGTTTGACTCTCGGCCACGAGTTCGCGGGCACTATTGAGGCCCTCGGTAGTGCCGTAAAGATATTCAAAATCGGACAAAAAGTTGCGGTCGACCCGAACAGCGGCTGCAACAAGTGCAGCTACTGTCACAATGGGAAGTATCACTTTTGTGAAAATGGAGGGATAAATCATACCATCGGAATCTTCAGAAACGGGGGATGGGCGACTCACGCCGTTGTTCCCGAGACTCAGGTATCAATAATCACTGAAATATACGACTCGCGCGAGACAACCGTTGATCATTCCGTCCCATCCCCATCATCGATTTCCCTAATAATAATGTCCCCTCAAATTGCGGAAAAAAGTCATTAAATGATAATATAAATCAATTTTCGTGCGTCCAAACGGTGGTAATTGCAACCTGTCAGTTTCCACCGCTTCATCGGGATGAAAAATAATCGAAATTGACTTATGAAGGTTCATTTAGTGCCGGAAGGGATCGAGATGCCTCAGGCGGCCCTCACTGAGCCCCTATCCTGTCTGGCGCACGGATGGGACATGATAAATCCTGTGAACGTTGGCTCTACAGTCTTAATCATCGGCTCTGGGATCATAGGACTCCTCTGGGCGTGTCTACTGCACCTTCATGGTCTGAGAAAAAGTGTCTCTATCAGTGAACCTCAGCCCGGAAGACGAGAGGCCGTCAAAAAACTAGGTAATCTCCATTCGAATCCGGTAACGACCTCTCTTCTCCGCATTTCTAATTCAATTTACTTCCTCTCCCGTTTTTTTAATTATATATTTTCATTCCATTTGGAATGAGAAGTAGAGTAATGCATTTGAAGCACTCGGGAATATTTATTTATTTTATGTAATTTATTTATTTCATCTATTTCATTTTTTTTCAGTTTTTCGTAATCATTTTTTAGAATTAATATTGTCCACTAATAATTTTTAAATCCCCACAGATCTTGATTATGACGTCAACAGTCCCGGAGACCTCAAATCGAAAACTTTTGATCTTGCTGTGGACTGCAGTGGATCAGGCCCGGCCATGGAGGCTGCTGTGCCCCTCTTGCGACGCGGGGGGAGACTCTGTGTCTTCGGAGTTGCTAATCCCAATGCTACATTGACTCTTAAGCCATTCGAGGTGCAGATCTAATTTTTTACTGAACGCTTATAAAGGCGTAATTTTATTATTCATTTTTTTCAGATTTATATGAAGGAATTGCAAGTCTTGGGGGTCAATATAAACCCGTTCACCTTTCCCAAGGGCCTTTCACTTGTTCAGGCAATGTCAGACCGCTATCTCTCGCTCGATAAATTGGGAATTCGAGTTTTTAAGCTGTCTGAATACAGGGAAGCCCTGGAAGCCCTGAAAGCAGGGCAGATCAGCAAAGCAATGTTCAAATGTAATTGAATTTACGTGATTGAATGGATTTTGTTGACAATTGGACGACCGATCGTTTTTTTTCATCGAAATGAAGAAAAAATCTTGAAGGGAAATGGGTGATGAATAAAACATTTTTGGAAGAAACTGAGCAATATTTATTATTCAATCGTAGAGTTTGATATTATTGTCTCTTGACAATGAGTGTTGCCTATAAAATTTGAAGAATCGTTTCATTATCTCGTTAAATTATTCAGCATAAATTTTATTAGAAAAAGATGGTCAATAAACCTAGCTGCCTACGGATATTAGTTGAATATCAATATCTCTAGATATGTAATTCTCTTACTATCGAAAATAGTAGATAAATTTTTATCAAATTACAAGAGTAAAATTTTTAAAAACCCTAAATCTCTATGTGAGTGATACAGATATCTGTGCATAGTGCAGAGTATTTCAAGTACCTTGCATTGAAGTGCAAAAAATCCGACTCCGTTAAGTTAATATACAATTCTACAAGCTAATGACGCCTTACAAAACAATACGAATACATATTCGTGATCAAACGAAAAAAGAAGACATCATTTTTAAAATTTCCACAATTCCTCATTATTAACTTCAAACATTAAAAACGATATCTATAATTTTCCCTAATTTCCCCAATTTTTCAAAAATAATTAAAATGATCTTCTTGATTCCCACAATCACAATCTGAAAACAAGAATACATAAAAAAACATATGTATGGAAATATCTATGAAATGAGATTCACAATTTGGTATAAAAGTACAAAAAAACCTTCAGGAGAGTAATAAGATTCGTTGTTGGAGTTATACTCATGTTAAATTAATTTCACTTGTTCTCATTATTTGTTTTGTTCTTGTAACTGATCCCTAGACTCGTGCATTCAGTGAAAATCCCACTGATCAACGTGCACGCAAATATTTTAATGATTATCTAATGCAAGTATTCGATTAATTCACCATTTCGAATAATGGAAATACTTTTTCAGGGGTTTATCGTCAAAGCATTTACCCTTTCTTACGTACAAGCTACCCTCAATCCACTGTATTCGAGTAAAAAAGTATTTAATTCTATTTGAACCTCTGATCTTCGACGTTAATTATAGTAGGAAATTTCAAGTTTAAACTATGGAGTTGTCATTGTTAGCGCCACTAATCCAGTGAGACATGTCATCCACGTAAACAAGGCGTTTCTGTGGCCTCTCGAGCCCAGCAGGCCCCGGTAATTAATATTTGGTATTAATGTTTCTGGAATGAAAAACATTTTGAAATAAAATTCTTTCGTCTAATCTACAGTTTTGTACACTAACTGAAGGGAGTGATAACACTATGTACACGTTGAGATTCTTACCTGACAAATGCTACTGCCATCAAGGCAAGTGCCACCAAGGGTCCTGACGAAACTGGCAATACACCAGTTGCATAATGCGCTTGGCCACAAGCAGGTGGACATACTGGGACTACAGTTTCTGCGGAAATAAAACGAGGATCTCTAATACATGCGAACTACAAACTGAGGATATCAGGAATGTTCATCCATTTGAACTGAAAATTAGTGGGAGTGTAGCAAAATAAATTTACATTTGTCATTTTCATCAGCGAAAAACATAATTTTGCTAGATAAACATTCCCAATTGGTCTAAATAAATCAATGAAAAACAAATAATGCATTCATCAATGGAATAACGTCACTACAATGCTATTTGCCATTTTTCCACAGACATTTGAACATTTAATAGGCCAACGTGACATTTTCAATGCGAATAACAATCGATCCCTTACCGAACAGATTGACCCTCGTCTCGGCAGATCCCAGTTTGTTAACTGCTCTGCAGACATACTCTCCGTACTGTCGTTTCTCGATCGTGATGATGCGAATTGTTGTGTCAGTGTACTCGTCAGCATTGGCAAAGTGCGAGATACTGTAATGCTGATTATTCGACAGCACCACGTCGTCCTTCAGCCAGGTAATTGCTGGGGGTGGGTATGCCTCAACGTGACACTCAAGATCCATGTCGTACTGGAGTGCTTGACCCAGGTGAGGACGTCGGGCTGTTATCACAGGGGCAAATTCAACTTCAACGTTTATGTTTCTGCGGTCAGCTTTACCAACTTTATTCTCAGCTACGCAGTAGTAGGTACCACGGTCTTCCTTGGTGATTGATGTTATCTTCAGGAAATTTCCTCTGTTGATATTCATAATTTTCGTTAATTCATTTGGAATTACAAAAGCCCCCATGCATTTACCCCTTTGTTATCAATAATAATTTTTTCTACTTCGTCACTAATTGAAGGAAAATTAATGAAGCAGTTCATTTCATTTTTATTTTGTTACATAAAATAAAGATTATCTCGTATTAGATATCTTTTACGTTCTTGATATTCTCTTTCGTATTTAGACTCCACGATTATTCGATCTATCTCGCACGAAGCCAAATGTCAAATACGATGACCCAATTCTCAGAGTAAACCACGTCATCGGAAACAACGTAATTCAGAATGAGAAATAGAAAACATTTCTTTCAAAAATTTCGTTGGGAATATTTTTTCACCTGTAAATTGACCCCCCAGTAGGCAGAATAGCCCTGTTCTCCCTGATCCACGAAATTCTTGGAGTTGGATAGCCCCCAGCGAAGCAAGATAGCTCAACTGGCTCGGTTTCACTCACAACAACTGCTCTAGTCGAGTTATCACTGATGTAAGGTGGACGACGCACTTGGAGCTCCACTTGGGCTGATACTTTTGATGCTAGGGAGGTGTTTATTTCACACCGGTATATTGCAGCGTCGATTTCTTGAATATCTTTTATCTGCATAAAACAAAGAGATTATTCCAATTATTTTTACAAACATTTCATTTTCTTTGAGAAATTAAAGTCTTATGTTGTAAATAAACAACTGAAGACATGAAATTCCGGGAAAAATAAATCAAAACAAATGAACTTTATGAATTTTCAAAATTATGGGTGAGTTCCATGGCCCATGAGTCACCAATATTATTCGTTAACCACTGGAAACCCATAGCGATTATTTAATTGTCTGACAACCAATGAATGAAGTGACTCAATATTCAATTAATCAGTAATTCTGAATCAAGATTGATGAATTCATGTAAAATTTCACAACATTGGTGGCGTTATCGGGAAATACATTAGTCATTCGTACCTGGAGGGTAAACGTGGAGGTTGCTTCGTCATAACGCAGTGCAAAGCGACTCTCCTTGATAATTAAAGTCGTCCTAGACGACAAGGTAACAGGGTCTCCATTGCCACTAGACTTCACCCAGACAACAGAATAGTCCTGTACATATTGAACTGAGCAGTGTAGCTCTACCGTTCCTCCAATATCTTTTATTTGCTCTTGCGATATGTAAGATATCGTGGGAGTTCTCTGAGCATAAACTGTGACTGAAAAGAGTAAAATTATTCTTATTTTTCGATGTGTTGGAAAATTGGGGAAAAATACTCCTGAATTTAAATAATCATAAGTTCTGCCCAGAATTTAAAAAATTAAATAAATTAAACATAAATTGCAATATTTTTATGAATTTTTTACTAGACTAGAATGTTTATAAGTTGGAAGAGGCTTCAATCTTCAATATCTTCTCGCCAAAGGGCACGATATGGGTAAATAAAATTTAATTGTAAAGCCGCAGACAATATCTTAAGAATGAACACAAAATTGAGAAATTTCATTTTGTTTGCCCAATGAAATTCAGGGGTAATTATCGACCCATTTCGCTCACCCTCCCCCTTTAAGGGTCTATTGAAATTTTAAGGTTATGAATTCAATAACTCGAGTTCGATTGTTAAATTATGATTTGCGGTGAGTAATCAATGAGTAAACACCATGACTCATAAATTAATTGAGCAATTCAACCCAACTTGAGCAGTTTAAAATATTTTTAAGTCTAGTTTTTCGATATTTACCTATTTGCAGTGCAACGACAACAATGACAAATCTCCCGATCATCTTGACACACCTTAAGTGAATCAAACAACGCCCAAAAAACTTATTTCACTGTTGTTCACTCAATATTTCTACCTCTTATGTTTTTATAATCAACTCCAGGTGTCTGACTGCTGTCAAGCAAACGTTTTGTTTATCATCAGGTCTCTTCTTTGGATTTTTTGGTAAAAATGCACTGAGAAGTTGAGAATTATTTTTGAATTATGATAATGAGAATGTAGTAAATGAACTTGTTAAAAAAACGAGGCGTGTATGCTCGATATCTTCACAGGTGTTTGTGGTAAAATGGGGGGGGGGATTGTTGANGGGGGGGGGGGATTGTTGAATCACCAATAAATATGGCTGAGGCAGACGCTACACACCCAAGTAGTAGTTCTGAGTGCGATTTATCTGCAAACTATCTGTATCTGGGTAACTTGTAGATAATGCAAAAAAGGCGCCAGTTGATACTGACAGCTACCACATGTTATCTAGAAGACGACTTTCAGTGGATATCGATTCGACATGACTAGTGATTGACTAAAAGTTATCAATTACGATGTGTTGTCTAGATATNCTATCTGTATCTGGGTAACTTGTAGATAATGCAAAAAAGGCGCCAGTTTGATAACTGACAGCTACCACATGTTATCTAGAAGACGACTTTCAGTGGATATCGATTCGACATGACTAGTGATTGACTAAAAGTTATCAATTACGATGTGTTGTCTAGATATCGTTTTCCTGGCATCGAAAAGATACCAATTGTATGTTGAGTTTTCGATACATCAGCAGAGCGACCCAAGTAGCAACCTTGCGAAAAATATCTGAAGTTCAAGGGCTGACATTTTGTTATCTCATTGTAACTGACGCAGGGTTAACAATTTGGGTGTCTGTGCAGATAATATGTAGATATACTTTTTGGAATACGGCGGGGTAACTTTCAGGCATGTCTAGCAGATAACCGCTATCTTTTAAAAAGTACCTGAATGTCATCTTTCAGATAAATTTGTTCTACTGGGACAGCTAGTCAACCGAGAGAGTGAGAAAAATACTCCTGCAGTACTTCCGATTGTTGAATTTGAAATGTCTTCGGAAAATAAAAATTGAAAATTACCTATTTTTGAGCAACAGCAGTGATGAAAATGTGCAGAAATTTTAGCCAAAAATTTTGTCATTTTTTTAATTTTCATTTTAGGAAGGGAAAGACCATTAATAAATTGATCATTCGCTTCAAAGCTGAAATAGAACTTTTTCGATATACTGTCATAATCGATTCTGCCATTGATTAATTAATGTGAATTAGCAATTAGTAATCAGTAGTAAAGTGGTAAACAGAGATAAGTCGACTTATCTCCCAGTTGAGTTTTTGAGGAATATTTCTGAATCTAAGGGAGATAGCGAAATTTTCGTCATTACACTTATTGTAGTACTCAATCTGCTCCACAAAAAAGGTTATAACAAAAATTTCGCTATCTCCCTTAGATTCCGAGATATTGATTGTAAACTGGTCAATAGTCAAAATTGACTCATCTCCTTTTACCACTTCGCTACTGAATTATTTTATTAGTCGTAAAAATTTGTATTCTCACACGTGAAAAATCCATTTCCAATTAAAAATACATTTCAACCCAATGAAAAATTCCCATCCTTCCTAATGATACCCCGAAATAATCCTCTCAGTCTACTTTTAGATCTCTCGATCGCTGGATCGGAATAGGTGCATCGAAGGGGAGCAAGGGTAACATCACAAGAGCAAATGTCACAGGCAATTTCCTAAATGGATCAAGCATGATGAAGCTAGAAGTACAAAAAAATCCAATTGTCTAAATATAAAAACGGTCAATGAAAGTGAAGGATCGATAATTGTAAATAATTTATCATCACGGGAGGGCGAAGCCACTGCGTCACCCCAGAGGCGACCAACTTGACTATCTTCCTCCCAAATTCCCTGTCCACTCGTTGTATTTGCATTTCAACAACAATATTGTCAATTAATGAAGAACAATGGCCGGTGTCAATTACCGCTGATGCAATTAAATTCACTTCCTCCAGTAGTTACTTTATTGGTCACTTGGCGATTCTCTCGGCCATCGAGTCGAATCTTAATGAGTCCCGTTACCTGTCGCGTATGGACTCGAAGGAAAAATTGAAAAGCTCGATGTAATTCTGTTCACCATAACAAAATAAAGAATTAATGACCGATAAAAAAATTAAATAGAATAAAGAAAGGAATTGTGACGTATATTGAGAGAAAGTATCGTGAGGATCGATTGATTAAATGAAGTGAGCAATTTTATTACCGAAATTCCTCCCAAATTCCCTGTCCACTCGTTGTATTCGCATTTCAACAACAATATTGTCAATTAATGAAGAACAATGGCCGGTGTCAATTACCGCTGATGCAATTAAATTCACTTCCTCCAGTAGTTACTTTATTGGTCACTTGGCGATTCTCTCGGCCATCGAGTCGAATCTTAATGAGTCCCGTTACCTGTCGCGTATGGACTCGAAGGAAAAATTGAAAAGCTCGATGCAATTCTGTTCACCAAAACAAAATAAAGACCTAATGACTGATAAAAAAATAAAATAGAGAGAATAAAGAAAGGAATTGTGAAGTATATTGAGAGTATCGTGAGGAAAGTATCGTGAGGATCGATTAATTAAATGAACTGAGCATGTTTATTAGCAAATAAATAATTCACGGAGCAACTGCATTGGTCTATTAAACATATTCTCCATTTTTATGGTAAAAGTGGATGAAATAAGCCAAGCCGTGTTGTTATTCAGTAACCATAGCAATTTGTTAAAGCCCACGGGGAGCTTTCGACGATACAAGACAATACGATAAAGCGAGAGGGAGGATAGAAGCCCGCGATGTTTGACTACCGTGTGTGGCACGTACGATATACGTCCTATTGTCGTTTCGATTGTCAACATTACCTTTGCGGAGAGACCGATGAATTGTCCAGTCGTATGGCAACGACACGACGAGAACGTCTTAAATTCGTGTTTTTGGTTCTCGTACAAGTGGCACTCGCAAATTTCAAAAATTCCCAATCGACGTAAATTTAGTTGCGATGAATTGTTCGATAGGGGCACTTCACGGTGTGAGGACTGAATATTTCAATCGACTGTTTCAACGAAAATGAAGGGATTCGATTTTAGAATCAGTGTCTGCAATAATCGGGGCGTTTGATTGATTGATCGTTCGAGGTGTTTCAACCTTCTGCAGTGTAACCTTGAGCACCTGCGAACATTTTGATTGGCACAAAAGTCGGTGCATACGTATGAAACATTGAGGAAGACAATGCCGCTGTCTATTTTAATGTCATCGCTCAGTTAGAGCCCCTATTGGCAGTTTATTGGATTCCTCCGGGGAAAATAAACCCACCGCTTGTCAAGTGACATTTCGAGTGAACACAAAGGAGAATCACCGGAACTTTTGTTAACGGAATAATTACGACGAATGGAAAATTCTACTGTTTAATGCATTGCGGGGGATAATAGAGTCGGGAAAGTTCAAGTGAAAAAGGGAAGAATCAAGGTCGTGGGAAGAGCCGCTCAGTCTTATACCTCATTGGCTTATTTTTTCATAAATAATTTAGAATTGTGGGGGAAAGGGGAGCATCTGCTCCCACGTAATAGCACTCGATTCTTCATTTTTTCTTTTACCTCTTGGTTATACACCGCTGATCGATGTCGATTACACACGACGAAGGATTCGACGAGAGTGTCGTCGCGAGGGAGGACAACGTCCTTCGCTTGCAGTTGGCGTTACCGGTTATACGTAATGAGTCACTGCTACCACCGTCACCCGGGCACCTACCTGGATGCAGTCCAAGTTACTTCACGTGCAGTTCACCGTTTCCATTTAAAGAGAATATCGTCGATGACACGCTCCTGCAGGAGAACGAGATACAGGTATTTGTGAACGGTTATTCACACGGAGAGAAATATTCAATAAAAATTAGGGGACATTGGGGTAAAATGGACACTTGAGTTTTTTTAAATATTAGTGACGGGTTGAAATGTTGATGAAATTTGATCGTTTCGTTTTCAATACAAAGAACAATTCTTTCCCTTTGTAATGAGCCTAAACTGAGCTCTATTGATACATTTGTTTGTGAGCTATGAATATTAGTGACGGGTTGAAATGTTGATGAAATTTAATCGTTTTGATTTCAATACAAAGAGCAATTCTTTCCCTTTGTAATGAGCCTAAACTGAGCTCTATTGATACATTTGTTTGTGAGCTATGAATATTAGTGACGGGTTGAAATGTTGATGAAATTTAATCGTTTTGATTTCAATACAAAGAGCAATTCTTTCCCTTTGTAATGAGCCTAAACTGAGCTCTATTGATACATTTATTTCTGAGCTATGAATAATTTAGAAATATTCAATAAAAATTAGGGGAGATTGGGGTAAAATGGACACTTTTGACTTTTTTTAAAAATTAGTGACGGGTTGAAATGTTGATGAAATTTAATCGTTTTATTTTCAATACAAAGAGCAATTCTTTCCCTTTGTAATGAGCCTAAACTGAGCTCTATTGATACATTTGTTTCTGAGCTATGAATAATTTTTAAAAAGTCTAAAGCGTCCATTTTACCCTACCCTCCCCTTCGGGTCTTTTTCGTAATTCCGGAGCGAAATGTGGTTTTAGGGAATTTGACGGAACTGTCACGGAATTTTTCAGGAGCGTTCCGTAATTTTTTTCTGAATCTCCTGTAAACAATTACGAGACCGTCACTTAAATTTTCTGAGTCGATTCCGTAATCGGTGAGCGAATTGAGTTCCGTAATTTTTACTGGACATTTCTCTCCGTGCACAGCTGGGCACTACATTTTTTCCTTTGCAATTTGTATTTTTAACTGTAGACTCTTCTAGTGCAACCAATTTTTCTCCATCAGTAGATGAATTCAGTAGCGAACTGGTGAAACGGTTTAAGTCGGCTTATCTCCCAGTTGAGTTTTTGAGGAATATTTCCGAATCTAAGGCAGATAGCGAAATTTTCGTAATCACATTTGTTATAGCACTCAATCCGCTCTACAAAAAAGGTTATAAGAACAATTTTGCTATCTCCCTTAGATTCCGAGATATTCATTGAAATTTTCATAATCCCGAAAAATTGCAGAATTTGAAGAAATTTAGCAGTCACTATTTTTTTTTCAAATCGTAAAAATGACTGGCGTGTTGCCACCGTTGTTGGCATTTCGCAGAAAAAAATCGAATAAATTCATTCAGATGGTGACAGTATTTTAAAAAAAAAATTTTAACGAATTATCATGAATTATTGAAACAAAATTTTGTTTCCTCGAAATTAAGCAAAAGCACAGTCGTCGGGTAAGCACGAGTTTCCTCCCCCGAATTATCGAGCCAACGAGCCCATCGAAATCCCAATTAAGTGACTTGGTACGTTCGATCGAAACACCTGACGTCTCGCTGGCATCGACTTCCGGCTCTCGGGGTAGCACTCCGCGTCGATCATCCACTGAGGACGACGTAGTTGTAGGCCCACTCCGAGACGAAATGCCTCTGGATGTGGCGAAACTCGAGGCTGGACTGGAGGCTGCGAATATAGTGGGGCGAGAACTTTTGTACCAACCGGAGAAGAATGGATTGAGGCGGGCGGATGATAAGGGGGCGAGTCCGAGGCCCAAGAAGACTTCCGCAGCGTCAATTTTTCCGGTTGCGGCCGGACTCGTCGCCGTTCGAGACGCATTCGGTGAGTCCTTGCGGATTACGATGCAGTGATAATTTAAAGCAATTATTTCAGTAGCGAAGTGGTAAAACGGTTCAAGTCGACTTATCTCTTTGTTGAGTTTTTAAAGAATATCTCCGAATCTAAAGGAGATAATGAAATTCTCGTAATCACCTTTTCTCTGGAGCAAATTGAGTGCTACAAGAAAGGTCTCAACAAAAATTTAGCTATCTCCCTTAGATTCCGAGATATTCACTAAAAACTGACCAATTGTCAAAATCGACTTGAACCGCTTTACCACTTCGCTACTGATTTACTTCACGGATAATTTTTTTTAGAAAAATTCTAGTACGAGTGGGGGAGGGTGGGGTAAAACGGACACTTTAGACTTTTTTTTAATTATTCGTAACTCAGAAACAAATTGATCAATTGAGCTCAGTTGAGGCTCGTCACAAAGGGAAAGATTGTTCTTTGTATTGAAAAAAAAATATTAAATTTTATCAACATCTCAACCCCTCATTAACATTTAAAAAAAAGTCAAAAGTGTCCGTTTTACCCCAACCTCCCCTACTAGAAAAAATCACAATCCACCGGGTGTGAAAATTTCTAGTGCTGTTAAGGTAAAATTTCTTGGTATTTCTGGTCAAATTTTTGGGGATTTTTGTTAAATTTTCACAGAAATACGGGGAGAACTTACGTTTTCCCCAATAAAATTTCTAGTGTCGGCACTGGAATTTTTTCCTGGCCGTCACTTTGCGCCTCTTTTCCTGTGCTAGCACTAGAATTTTTCTAAAAAAATTCTCTCCGTGTATTAAAGTAAACCCTTTCTTCCGTATTCTTCGTCAACTGGGATTTTTTAATCAACAGATTTCATTATCCCCGTCAATATTAAATATCGATTTCCACCAATTCGTCAGTTGAAATTGTAATTTTATTTCTTTAAAAACGTTCTGACAGTTCATCAAATTGAAAGGCTCCTCCCTCGCTTTCCGTGCAGAATGGTGTTGCGCGATAATGTACGCTAGTCACGCAACATGTCCTTTTTTCCAGTCATCCCTAAACTCGATTGTGAATAAAAAATCATGCCAATTGCATCCGCACGCATGTCAGTAGCACGGCGGCAGCAATAATCCTTCTTTGTTGTAAAAACCACAAGTTAAATTGCGTAATGGGTAGATGCAGAAGCATCCCCATCATTACATCGATTTCCGGTAAATAGAGAATTAAAATATGGGGAATAAATAGAGAGGGAGTGTCTTCGAACTGTTTGCATTTGAACGACTGGCTCAGGTGATGGTTTCACTGTCGCAACGTTTACCCTTTAGTAATGTACCAACGAGGACAAACATTTTTTATTTTAATTACCTCTGATTTACGCATTCATAACGCTTTTTTCACATTTTCGTTCATCATTATTCAATGCATTGAATAATACAAACGCAGATGTTTTTCAAATTATTCACTGAAGTTAAGGAGAGACTACTGTGAGTTTTAAAAGTCGTGGGTTATTGGACTGAGACCCTTCATACGTTGAAGATTGATTATATAGATCTGACAACGAATAATTAGTACAAAAAAAAAATTTTTTCATTGTTCGTTTCCCCGAAAACGCTTAAAATGCTAAAAACAGTCCAGGGCCTCCAATTTTTTAGCTACGAATGATTTTTTTTTCAAAATTTTCGGAAAAATATGTGGAATAACAATTACGAGCTATTTTTTTTTTAAATTCACCTCTTACATGGCTAAATTTGCTTTTTTTGTATTTTTTTACACAAATAGTGAATTTTTTCATACGAAAAAAAAAACGAAACCAGCTGTGTAGAAGTCGAATTCCAAAAAACTGGCTCATAATTGTTGTTCCACACATTTCTTTTGTAGCTCAAAAATTGGAGGCCCTGGACTGCTTTTAGCATTTTAAGAGTTTTCGGACAAACGAACAATAAAAAACTTTTTTTTGCACTAATTACTCGTTTTCAGATCTATATAATCGATCTTCAACGTATGAAAAGTCTCACTCCAATAACCCACAACTTTTAAAACTCACAGTAGTCCCCCTTTAAAAATGTGAGGGGAATTTCATTGAAATAGTATTTTCCTTGCTCCTTACTCAGGTCCAAAATTAACCCCGGCGATATCGGCCGCGAACTCTCTTCCTGAGAGTCCATCGCCTGAAGAAGACACATTCAACCCTGAGGATCCGTCAAAACCGCCGAATAAACAGAATGGAGTTGCTGGGGATGGAGGCGACAGTGAAAGTGACCCCGAGACACTCTTCTTCAGGTGAAAGCTCTCATTTGAAAATCACGTGCATCATTTCAGTAGCGAAGCGGTAAACCGGGTTAAGTCGATTTTGACTATTGGCCAGTTTTTGACGAATATCTGGGAATCTAAAAGAGATAGAAAAATTTTTGTCATGACCTTTTTTGTAGAGCCAACTGAGGGTTATAAAAAAGGTAATGAGCAAAATTTGTCTATCTCTCTTAGATTCCGAGATATTTGTCAAAAAATGGCCAAAAGTCAAAATCGACTTAAACCGGTTTACCGCTGCGCTACTGATTTATTTGTTCAAATGATTGAAGGAAGCGGGAAACGTAAATCAACACGCACGAGACACAATCTATGTCACTTTTATCTGCCACAATTAGATGAGTTGCGAGAATGAGTCGCGTGTATTTTTTTTGTCACGCGATTTTTCGACAATGTTGTCACATTATTGTGACTATTATAATCTAGATGAACGTGTTCCATCGAAAAATGCGTGATTCTCCAGCGTATTTGTTTAATTGCGCTAAAAATACCACTCTGGAGAAATTATTTATTCCACGTCAAGTGGTAATGAATGGAATATTTTTGGACACTCGATGGCATGATGAGAAGACCCGCAATCAAGCTAATCCTGGGGGAATAAACGAATCGGAACTCCTGATTCCTGACCTTTCTCGTCCCGAAATAGATGACGAGAAAAACTAATAACGAAAGAGTGAATTTTAAAGACACGAGTGATTAATAATTGAGGTAATCAGGTGGTTTTCCACAAACTGGAACGAGGGCAATGTGGGGGCGATCTGTAAAAAGCTAGTGCACCACTATAAATTCATCTGTCAATAATCCATGCACCACCGCTAGAACTCATGGATTTCATCAGCTAATCTTTTCTCATTTCTTTCTTTCTAACAATTACCCTCAGGGACGGGCGAAGGCGTATTGACATGGTTCTGGTTTACCAGGAGGAGACAGAGGGAGTAATGACGGAAATTGAATCCAAACGAAGGGAGCAGAGGAGAATTTTCCAAGAGAATTTGCTCAAGGAGGGCCTGCAAATGGAACTAGAGCCCAAGGAGAATTCCTTCGATGGAAAAACATTCTTCCTGAAGATTCACATACCCTGGAAAATTAAAGTGCAATACGCTGAAGTTATGAACCTCAAACTATTGACTAAAAGATTCATAACAATCAGTGTTAAGGCGTGGGTAAGGAATATGTCATGAAAATTGACAAAAAGTTGTGGAAATTGTGAATTGCATGTTACTTTTATTGAAGGGGGACGATGGGACCAAAATAAAGAAGAAATTTTGGGAGAAGTGGACGAGCTTGGTGAACTTCCTCCAGAAATTTCACATGTGGGACACGAGCCTCTACCCGGAAGAGCCCAACTTCTACGCGACTCACGATTCCGGCGACAGGGAGGAAAGGTATTAGGAGAGTCAAATACTATAAATAAATAAAGGAGAGCCGCCGAATTATCGGTGGTTCGTTGATCCCATTTACACGTGATTCAACAGCAGTCTGAAGGCTAAAATTAATGTGTAGAATTTATTTGAAGACCTCAATAGTGACCTCTACCCTCTATAGACACTTGTGAATAATCCAGCGACGTTTTTCATTCATTTATAAATACGAGTGCTTTTGGTGCAGACAGAAGGGACGGTTTCTCAACGATTGTGCACTAATCTATGAATACTGCACATCACTTGTGTGCCTCATCGATTAACTACAGTGCCCCTTTTTGCCCCCCAGATTCCTCGTAAAGGACAGGGAGACGGCGTATACACCGGCCCAAAGGTCGCTAATCGTTTATCAGATTTTAATGCGCGCCAGGTACGACGAGACCCACGAAAAAGCGGGAATCAGACGATTAATTGCTGATGGATCTTATCTGGACTGTTTTTGCCTCCACGAGGGGCCCTACAATCGGCCTGGGCCCGATGGCGTCCCCCTTGATCGCCATTTACTCTACTTGATTTGGGCGCGACCCTCTCAGTGGTAAGGGTTTTAAAAATAGAAAAAAACTCTGAAATATTCAAATCCAATCGATTACGCGACTTCTGAACAGTTGTAAAATAACATTGTCTATGAAGGGTACTTGAAGTGCTTGTTTTTGCGGTAATCGCTATTGATTTCTCACTGCACTGCCAGCATGTATTGAATTTCTGTTGAACTTCCTACTTGTTTACTTGGTCGATTCAGTGAACAAATTCCGGAGCTTATCTGCGTGTTTTTTTTCAGTAGAAATGTTAGAGAAAAAATATAATGATGACGGTAAAGAAGGGAATTCATATAGCGTTCCACATCCTTTTGAAGTCGTAGGAAATGATTGGACGGACTTCGGATGAGGTAGGAGGGAATCGGCATTATTCTGAATAAGAATAACCAGAAAATCAGTAGTCAAACGGTTCGACCAGTTGTCAAACGGTTTAAGTCGATTTTGACTACTCGTGAGATTTCAATGATTATTTTTTTCTCTCAGAATTCAGTAGTGAAGCGGTAAACCGAGTTAAGTCGATTTTGACTATTAGCCAGTTTTTGCTGAATATCTCGGAATCTAAGAGAGATAGCAAAATTTTTCTCATGACTTTTTTTATAACGCTCTATTAGCTCTACAAAAAAGGTCATGACAAAAATCTTTCTATCTCTTTTAGATTCCGAGATATTCGTCAAAAACTAGCCAATAGTAAAAAACGACTTAACCCGGTTTACCGCTTCGCTACTGAGAATCGTTTGCGGTTGTTTAGTTCGTTGGCATGACAGCGGGGAATATCCGAAAAATATCCGAAATAATACCCTAGTAGTAGCCCCAAATGCAACGATTCTATTGGTTGTAATTCAGTAGCGAAGCGGTAAACCGGGTTAAGTCGTTTTTTACTATTGGCTAGTTTTTGACGAATATCTCGGAATCTAAAAGAG